>NC_069677.1:87061558-87368894 GCF_023699985.2 Odocoileus virginianus | reverse complement strand
ACTTCAGCATCAGTCAGCATGAGCTGGGAGAGTGAGATGGCCTTAGGCTCCGAAAACTCATCTTTCTGTTCTCACGTCTTAGACCTCTAGGGTACAAAGTAGGAGGACGTTACTGAATTTGATTTTGAACACAAGGAAAAGCCAATTGCATTATTAATGGATTATCTGCTGTCTTTTTAAAACCATGCGCAAGGCCAGATCTAATCTCATAGAGTGAATAATGCATGTGTTTCTGGGAGGAGGTGGTGGGAGAACTTTGCATTCAGTGTTTCAGCAGTCCATCTAAACTTTAGTTGTGGTCCTCGCCCATGAATTTTGTTTAAGGCAGCTCGCGGTCCTTTACCTCCATCTTCAGAATGACACGGCAAAGCTAACTTGATAGTTCATGTCCAAAATAATCAGCCCATCAAACTCACATACAGGATTACGATTAACACTTAACATAATGCTCTCACTCCCGACGATGGGGTGAATTCCACAGATTTCAGCTGTAGCTGTTGTTCAGTCTCTAAGTTCTATCTGACTCTTTGTGACCCCATGGACTGCAGCACACCAGGCTCCTTCCTCTGTCCTCCACCATCTCCCCGAGTTTGCTCAAACTCATGTCCATTGAGTCGGTGATGCTATTCAACCATCTCATATTCTGCCACCCCTTCTCCTTTTGCCTTCAATCTTTCCCAGCATCAGGGTCTTTTCCAATGAGTCAGCTCCTCGCATCAAGTGACCTAAGTACTGGAGCTTCAGTGTCAGTCCTTCCAATGAATATTCGGGGTTAATTCCTCTTAGGATTGGCTAGTTTGATCTCCTTGCAGTCCAATTAAAATGTATTCTAAGGTCATCAGACTAGCAAATTGCTGTTTATTATTTAATTCATGGGAAGAAATCCATGCAGTTCACACTAATCTGATCATATAGCAAATGCGTGTCTACCTTGAATCTACAGAGAAAGATTTTTGCATGAGAGAGCATCACAAATTAGCCATAAATAGCCAACAGCATCCCAGGACATGGCCTCTGCGTATTTTCCCTCTTAAATCAAACCCCGTATGTCGGGCTGGTTCCCAGACTCACTGCTACCCAAGAGATACAGGAGGCTGAGGAGGCAGGCCTCACGTCTCTCGGCCCTGCAGGGTCTGTGGTGAACTAGGTTGTCTCATCTGCTTGTCAGCAAGAAAAGAGGTACCACAATTCAACCACTTCTCCCAGCAGGGCTCTGGGCCTGCTGAATGGGAGCAGGCTGGACCAAACAGCATATTCTTAAAAGGGATGACTGCTGTTGAATCTCCCACAATCCTTGACATTCAGGGTCACACATTTCTGACTTACAAGCTTGAGAAACTCATTTCAGGGTCAAAGTGTTGCCTTTCTTTCTACTGGCTTAATTTAATTATGACATATATTTTTCTTTTCATTTTTCTCAAGGCCATGGGAAAATGGACTAAGTCCTCCCCAACTACATTACCAGTTGCTCTAATGAAAGTAATTTTTCCAAAGATTATAAAACACTGGCTTATCTACACTCCGTGCCCCTGACATGTAGGGTAAGTGTAGGTCATTGGATGTTAAAAGTTGTCCCCCAGTGTACAGATATGTTGCTGCCTACATGCTCAGTTGCTCAGTTGGGTCTGACTCTTTGTGACCTGTGTATAACCCGCAAGGTTCCTCTGTCCATGGGATTTTCCTGGTGAGAATACTGGAGTCGGTTGCCGTTTCCTCCTCCAAGGGATCTTCCCGACCCAGGGATTGAATTCCCATCTCCTGCATCTCTTGCTTTGACAGGCAGATTCTTTACCGTTCCAGTCACCTGGGAATACCATACAGCTATGTTATCAACTTCAAAATAGGCCAAACCTCATAGAGATTTCCTAAGAAATGGAGAAAGAAACTGAAAGACAATCCCTTCTAAATTGTTACAGAATATGTTTTTAATTAGCTGAGAAAGAAAAACGTCTTCCAAATCCTATTAAAAGTTGTTTCTATTTGCTACTCCCAAAATACTAAAACAATATAACCTACAAATACTTCTTATGCCTATGTAGAAGTATCTCTCAGTCACTTTACTTGCAAAGATGGAATACAAAAACTGCTTCATTAAATTTACGGTTTCACTATCCATGTTCTATTGATTGGTTATAATATTCATTATAAGTGAATAAAATTCATATTATAAACTTAGTAATTTAGTACTCTCTAAAAGGTAAAACTACATTGCACATGGGCTTCCCCAGTGGCTCAGCTGTAAAGAATCCACCTGTAATTCAGAAGACCTGGGTTCCATCCCTAGGTCAGGAAGATCCCCTGGAGGAGGGCATGGCAACCCACTCCAATATTCTTGCCTGGAGAATCCCATGGACAGAGGAGCCTGGTGGGCTGCAGTCCATGGGTTCGCAAAGAGTTGAACACAATTAAAGCAACTGAACATGCAGTCACATTGCATATATTAAAATATTATCTTTGTCCTATTGATTAGAGAAAAATTTATATTTATGATTCAGATCAAAATCCTGATTTTGATTGCATAATCAAATTATGATTTTATAATCATTATGATTCAGTTCATTTCAGTTGCTCAGTCTTGTCTAACTCCTTGTGACCTCATGGACTGCAGCAAACCAGGCCTCCCTGTCCATCACCAACTCCCGCAGTTTACTCAAACTCATGTCCATTGAGTCAGTGATGCCATCCAACCATCTCGTCCTCTGTCATCCCCTTCTCCTCCTGCCCTCAATCTTTCCCAGCATTAGGGTCTTTTCCAATGAATCAGTTCTTTGCATCAGGTGGCCAAAGTATTGGAGTTTCAGCTTCAACATCAGTCCTTCCAATGAACACCCAGGACTGATCTCCTTTAGGATGGACTGGTTAGATCTCTTTGCAGTTCAAGGGACTCTCAAGACTCTTATCCAGCACCACAGTTCAAAAGCATTAATTCTTTGGTGCTCAGCTGTCTTTATAGTCCAACTCTAACATCCATACATGACCACTGGAAAAACCATAGCCTTGACTAGACAGACCTTTGTTGACAAAGTAATGTCTCTGCTTTTTAATATGCTGTCCAGGTTGGTCATAAGTTTCCTTCCAAGAAGTAAGCGTCTTTTAATTTCATGGCTGCAGTCACTATCTGCAGTGATTTTGGAGCCTAGAAAAATAAAGTCTCTCACTATTTCTGCTGTTTCCCCATCTATTTGCCATGAAGTGATGGGACCGGATGCCATGATCTTACTTTTCTGAATGTTGAGCTTTAAACCAACTTTTTCACTCTCCTCTTTCACTTTCATCAAGAGGCTCTTTAGTTCCTCTTCACTTTTTGCCATAAGGGTGGTGTCACCCTCATATCTGAGGTTATTGATATTTCTCCTGGCAATCTTAATTCCAGCTTGGGCTTCTTCCAGCCCAGTGTTTCTCATGATGTACTCTGCATATAAGTTAAATAAGCTTGGCGACAATATACAGCCTTGACGTGCTCCTTTTCCTATTTGGAATTTCCTATTTCCTATTTGGAACCAGTCTGTTGTTCCATGTACAGTTCTAACTGTTTCTTCCTGACATACATACCGGTTTCTCAAGAGGCAGGTCAAGTGGTCTGGTATTCCCATCTCTTTCAGAATTTTCCACAGTTTATTGTGATCCCCAGGCTTTGACTGAAGGCTTTGACTGAAGTTTGAAAGCTGTCTAATCAATAGATTCTCCCTGGCAAGGTTGGAGGAAGCAAGACCTTGAAATCATAAAGCCCTGGGATGGAACCCTGGCTTTGCCATATGCTAGATGATCTTAGAGGCATTCTAATCTCTTTTTGTTTTTTGCAGTAGGAAATGGCAACCTACTCCAGTATTCTTGCTTGGAGAATTCCATGGGCAGAGGAGCCTGGTGGGCTATAGTCCATGGGATTGCAAAGATTCAGACAGGACTGAGCAACTAACACACACACACACACACAATCTCTTTCTTAATGTCAGTTGCCTAATTTGCAGGATTGTCAATGAGAATACTGGTCACATGGGGCTGTGGAGAGAATTAAATCAGGCCAAGTTCACTGCATCTGACTCATATTAGACTCTTCATTAGGCTTATTCCTCTTTTCCATCTTCTTCTGTTAACTCAGGGTGAAAAGATCTGAATTCTAGGCCCCCCACTCTGCTCCCTGCTTGGGGCAAACCACTTCCACTCTCTTTTTTAACCAACCAGTGGTCAGGCTTCCTTCCTTCCTAGCCAGGACAGCTGGTGTGGAGGCAGAGGGTTCATTCACTCAGCAAATGTGCTCAACTCTCCATGTGCCAGGCTCCGCACTAAAGCAGCATCCTGGTCTCCTCAGTTCAGTTCAATTCAGTCGCTCAGTCGTGTCCGACTCTTTGTGACTCCATGGGCTGCAGCATGCCAGGCCTCCCTGTCCATCACCAACTCCCGGAGATTACCCAAACTCATGTCCATTGAGTCAGTGATGCCATCCAACCACCTCATCCTCTGTCATCCCCTTGCCCTCCCACCTTCAATCTTCATCAGGGTCTTTTCCAATGAGTCAGCTCTTCACATCAGGTGGCCAAAGTATTGGAGTTTCAGCTTCAGCATCAGTCCTTGCAGTGAATATTCAGGACTGATTTCCTTTAGGATGGACTGGTTGGATCTCCTTGCAGTCCAAGGGACTCTCAAGAGTCTTCTCCAGCACCACAGTTCAAAAGCACCACAGACTCTCCTAGGGAGACCAGAACAAATGTCACAAACGGGGTGGCTTCAAACGGTCGAACGTTGCTCTCTCACACCCTGAAGGTCCGAAGTTCAGAATGAAGGTGCTGCCAGGCGCTCAGTCTGAATCCTGCAGGGGATCCTCCTCGCCTCCCCCAGCTCCCGCTGGCTGCCGGCCGTCTTGGCGTTCCTCGGTGTGCAGCTGTGGCACTTCGATCTCTGCCTCCTCACATCACAAGATCTTTGCCCTGGGCATCTTCAAGCTGTCTTCTCCATGTGTCTAAATTTTCCCTTTCTGAGGACACCAGTCATAGGATTAGAGCCCATCCCAACCCAGTATCACCTGGTCTGATGTTGGTTACTTCTGCGAAGACCCTATCTCCTAACAAGGTCACAGGCACAGATGGTAGGACTTAGGACTTGAATCTATCTTGGGGTGGGGACGCAATATCACCCGCGACAAAGCAGAAAGACAGGACTGACTGAGACCCTCAAGAGACACTCAGTCAGTTAGCCAGGCTCAGATAGCAAACGGTGAGAGACCCTTGGCACCTGTGCTCAGAGGTGAGAGCTGGACGCTGAATGCCATCAAGGAGGGAAGTGGCAACAGAGATCAGAAAAATATCTTTTTTTTTCTTTTTACCATCATCATTATCTTTATTAAAGTAACATAGTTTTCAAAATTCAAGGAGAATGGGACCACCTGGGGACCCCAGTATCATTCCTCAGAGGGGATTTTTCTCACATAATCTTTTTCTTGTAATATAATTCACATACCGTAAAGTTCACACTTCCACAGTGTCCAATGTAGTGGTTTTTAATATTCCTCACAAAACTGAGGAATCATTGCAAACACCTCATGCCAAGACATCCATCATCCCAAAAAGAAACTCTATGTGTTATCAGTAATTCTATATTGCCCTGCCTCTGGCAACCACTAACCTACATTCTGACTTGACAGATTTTTTTGTTATGGACATTTCATACAAATAAAACTGTATAATATATGGCCACTTTATTTCTAGCTTCTTTCACTTAGCATAATGTTTTCAAGGTTTATCCGTGTTCTTTCCTTTTTATAGCTGGATCACGTTCCTTTGTATGGGTACACCACATTCTATCTATCTATACATCAATTGATGGACATTTGGTTGTTGCTACTGCTTTGGCTATTATGAATAATGCTGCTATGAGCATTCACATGGTAATTGCTGTGTGGACCTATATTTTCAACTCTCTTGGATATATACTGAGGAGTGGAATTGCTGAGTCATATGGTAACTCTATGCTTAATTTTTTGAAGCACTTGTCAATATGTCCTCCAAAGCAGCTTCACCATTTTACAATCCTACAAGCATTTCCTAGGTGGTTCACTGGTGAATCCACCTGTCAATGCAGGAGATGCAGGAGACTCGGATTTGATCCCTGGGTCAGGAAGATTTCCCTGGAGGAGAAAATGACAACCCACTCCAGTATTCTTGCCGGGATAACCCCACGGACAGAGAAGCCTGTTGGGCTACTGTCCCTGGGGACACAAAGAGTCAGACACGACTGAGCGCACACACACAATGAATGAAGAGTCCAGGTTCCCCGAATCTTCTCCAACACTTGTTATTGTCCATCCTTTGAATTCTCAGCATCCCGGTGGGGAAAAAGTTGCACCTCTCTGAGGTTTTGATTTGCGTTTCCCTCGTGACTAATGATGCTGAGCATCTCCTTGTGTGCTTATGGGTGATTTTAAAATCTTCTCTGAAGAAACATCTCTTCAAATCCTTTGTCCATTTCTTTAACTCAGTGCAGAGCATTCTTATTCACACAAAGGTTTTGAACCCAGAAATAAAATTCAAAGAGGCAGATTTGGAAAGTAGTGAAGGACAGACAATATGAGCAAGAGTTTTCTGCCCAAAGGATCCCCATCACTGAAGCCCAACCTCCTTCCTCTGTGCCCCTGGCCACCATAAAGTCAGGACTTGGATGGAAAGGACACAGACGAAAGGTGAGCCCAGCACAGATGCAATGGAGAAACAAAGTGGGTAGGATGCTGCTATTTCCTCAAGCGGAGAGTCATCTGTTTATCTTAATTAGAGGCAGAATACCACTTTCTTGTCACTGCCTATCGGTCACGGGGGGAAGGGAGAGTGCTTCTCCTCCAATTTGAGGCAGCAATTACCAGCCACAGTGGTGACGTTCGGCTACAAAACCACCTCCAAAAGTAAATCCCCATGATGAAATACCGCCTAACACAGTCCCAGGAAGACACTTAAGCCAATTAGAGTGGCAGGAATTATGACAAATGCTGTAATTATGATTCAGGCAGACTGACTATAAACCCATGAATCTTCTGCCCCTGACCTGGCCCCAGCATCCCCAGGAATTATTTCCGTGGTGGAATGATGTTTTGTTCTATTAAGTACATTTGGAGAGCACTCAAATACTACGTAATGGGAAGTGTGGGTTTGAGGTCATAGATCCTCAGCCCAGCTGTCGCCTGAAGGAAAGCACTAAAATGGGAAATCAAGCTTCACGGTCTGCTCAGCCATCCTGTGGCTGTGAGGGTAGAAGGACGTCCCTGGCAGGGGAGTGGGTTGATTTTTTTGTTGCTGTCGTTGTTCCCCGTCACTTGCCTGCTCTTCCAACTGGCCCTGGAGAGAAGATTATAAATATACTGTCAAAAACTTGCAGCTTGACTTGTCCCCTAGGCTAGGACAACAGTCAGCTGAGAAAGTCACCTATTTGAAACTCAGCACCTTCAAAAGGCTTTCAGAGTTCTCACCACATCTGGCAGAGTTGAAAGCGCTACTGTTACCCCTGGGTCAAGCAAGTCAGGAATGAAGGGTCTGAGTGAGTGTCCTGGGATAGAGGACCTCACCGGCCTTTGGGTGGAAGATTCTCGAGTCTGCACACATAAATTATTACTGCAGTGTTGCATCCATTCTTGAACTATTGCAGACACCTCTGCTCTTCTCTCTGAGTATTTCCTTCTGAGTAGGTCTTTCTTGCCATGGTCTCCTATGAACCTCTAACTGATTAAAGCATCATTTTCCAGAGAGATGGCTACAAAACACCCAAACATGGGTGGTAGTAACTTGCAGCAACAGGAAACTTGTATGGATTTATTCCCTTACAGTTCTGGCAGCTAATAAAACGGAATAGCCTGGCTGAGTTCCTTCTGGGGGTTCTAAGAAAGAATCTGTTTTCTTGCATTTTCTACCTTCCTGGGATTTCCCTGGTGACTCAGATGGTAAAGAATCTGCCTGCAATGCAGGAGACCTGGATTTGATCACTGGACCAGGAAGATCCCCTGGAGAAGGGAATAGCTGCCCACTCCAGTATTCTTGCCTGAAGAATCTCATGGACAGAGGAGTGTAGTGGGCTACAGTCCGTGGGGTCACAAAGAGTCGGACATGACTGAGTGACTGACACTCAGCTTCTGGAGATGCCTACAGTCCTTGGATCATGGACCCATCCTTACTTCACTGGCAAAGCCATCAATGGGGTCACTCCCTCTCTCGCTCTCTCTTCCACCCCCACCTCCGTATCATCATACCTCTGTTGTTTTTTTCTTCTCATCCTGACTCCCCCTTATAAGGACCCTTGTGATGACATTTAAGGCCCATCCAGTTAATTCAGGAGACTCTCCCCATCTCAAGATCCTTAACCGAATTCCATCCACAAAGTCTCTTTTCACTGTGAGGTGACATTAACATGCTCTGGGAGCTAGAACATGGACATTTTGTGGGGTCCATGATTCAGCCCAGTGTAGTCTCCCCAACATTGAACACCAGGGGGTTGGGGACCTTTCCCTCTGTGAAAGGATTTACTTCTTGCTTAAAGAGGAGATTGAAGAAATATCACCTGACAAGTATATAATGGAAAGATGTTCAGATCCTCCATCCTTGCTGTGGTTTCTCCTCCACCAAAGAGAGAGATAGGCCCTGACATGTGGTGAAGTCAAAGCCTTAAAACTGCTCTGTGTCTGTGGAAAGAACTGAGAGCTCAGTGTCAATGCCAGCTTCAGGCCCACAGGCCACGGACTTCATAACATGCGGCCAATCACACCTTCCCTGAGCAAAGTCCCTATAGCTACACTTTCATCAACCCTTTGTGGGGACAGTATCTTCCATAACAACCACAAAAGCTGACTAGGGGCAATACTTTTAAGAAAATGTATGGGAAGGGACTTTCATAAACAAAATGGCAAGTAAGTGTAAGTTGTTTGACATGATTTCTTGGTCCTAACCGTACCCCTTGAGTTAGGGAAAAGGTGGGCATCTCCACTTTGCAGTGAAAGCAGCATAAGAGCAGGAGAACCATGATGGAGATGAGTTCACACCCTCAGGAAGCCTTGACTTTGGGGGCGGGGCCAGGGGAGAGACGCATAAACAACCTCAGAATAAGAGGCAAGAGAGCCCTGGGAAAAACACAGAGTGTGCACAGAGGGCGGGCAGCTTCCACAAGTGCTGTCTGAATTTGAAAAGAATGGAATTCTCTAGACAGCATCCAGGAGAAAATATGGGGGCAGGATGGTTCAGTTCAGTCGCTCAGTTGTGTCTGACTCTTGCGACCCCATGGACTGCAGCACACCAGGCCTCCCTGTCCATCGCCAACCCCCAGAGTTCACCCAAACTCATGTCCTTCGAGTTGGTGATACCATCCAACCATCTCATCCTCTATCATCCCCTGCTCCTTCCGCCTTCAATCCTTCTCAGCATCAGGGTCTTTTCTAATGAGTTAGTTCTTTGCATCAGTGGCTGAAGGATTGGCATTTCAGCTTCAGCATCAGTCCTTCCAATGAAAACCCAGGGCTGATCTCCTTTAGGATGGACTGGTTGAATCTCTTTGCAGTCCAAGGGACTCTCAAGAGTCTTCTCCAACACCACAGTTCAAAAGCATCAATTCTTCAGCACTCAGCTTTCTTTATGGTCTGACTCTCACATCCATACATGACTACTGGAAAAACCACAGCCTTGACTAGATGGACCTTTGTCAGTAATGTCTAGGTTGGTCATAGCCTTTCTTCCAAGGAGCAAGCATCTTTTAATTTCGTGACTGCAGTCACCATCTGCAGTGATTTTGGAGCCCAAAAAAATAGTCTTGTCACTGTTTACATTGTTTCCCCATCTATTTGCCATGAAGCGATGGGACTGGATGCCGTGATCTTAGTCTTCTGAATGTTTAGCTTTAAGCCAGCTTTTTCACTCTCCTCTTTAACTTTCATCAAGAGACTCTTCAGTTCCTATTCACTTTCTGCCATAAGTGTGCTGTCATCTACATATCTGAGTTTATTGATATTTCTCCCGGCCATCTTCATTCCAGCTTGTGCTTCAGCCAGCCCAATATTTCACTTGATGTACTCTGCATATAAGTTAAATAAACAGGGTGACAAAATACAGCCTTTTTATACATGTACATATACAATATGCAGAGAAGGGAATGGCAAACCACTTCAGTATTCTTGCCTTGAGAACCCCATGAACAGTATGAAAAGGCAGGATGTTTATGTAATCCTATTTGTCCTCTGAGAGTGTTATACAAAGTAGGTGCTCCAAAGGGTTGGTATCAAACCACAGACAATAACTGAAACAAAAAGTTGGGACCATTTGCAAGATTACTCAAGCACAATAAGGGTGTACCTTGATCCAGAATATCCAGGAGCTGAGGCCAAAGGGTTAGGTTCACATATCCAGATTGTATAGAAAGACCCTTGTTATCTGAGATTGAGAAATTGGAGAATTGAGTAAGAAAGTAGAAGTTGTCATATACAAGAATGCTTCCCCAAAAGTTGGCTAAATTAACAACTGGTCCTCCCTCTATCCCAAACATCTCTCTTCCTTACCTCTCATCAAAATTAAATCCTTCTTATAGGCATTAAGTCCTTTATAGGTCAGTCTCTCTGAGTCACAGACATTGCCTGGTAATCCCTCACAAGTGAATTATGAAATCTTGCAATAGATGCAGGATTTCATAAAGTTTTCAATTGAAAGTGATCAAGTTGGGGACCTCCTCCCATCACTGGGGACGTCATCAATACAGCATGACCTGGCAGAGATGGGCCGTGACAACCGAAGAGGGGGTAATAATTGGGAAGATGGCAAACAGGAGGTGCCTTCAAAGAGAACTATTCGAGTAGCAAAATGTTATTAGAGGCCCTTGGGGAAATAAAGCTTCGGCATATTTTTGCAGACCTGACCCTCTTTATGACCTTCTTGGTCATCTCATTGTGTAAAATGAAGGCAATCTGATTGTTACTAACACAAAACATTGCCAGAAAAATCATTCAGATGAAAAAAAAAAATCAACACTTCATTCCTGCTTTTTCCCTAAGAATTTTTGCATAGTTATGATGATAACTAAAAGCATGTTCAATAGAACAGAAAGTAAATTTATTTTCATAGTTTCTGTTTCAGTTTTCAAGGTAAAGTCTTAATAAACATCCTCTTTTTTCTCTCATTTTTTTCACTGTTCAGCATGAAGCTTTCTTTAAGTGAATTCCCCTGTGGGCTTTCCCCAGCCTCATAAGGGAGTCCTACACTACATTCTCTGCATCCAGCATCCCGTGTGGAATAAGCAGGTACCCTGGTGCGTGGCCAGCTGACACCCCACCCGGGTACCCATGAAGAAGTCTCTGCTCCAGCAAAGCTGACCTCAGTCTGTCCCAGCCACATCTTCCTTTTCTTTTGGGGAATTCTCTATTTCCAACTTCTTCTAGGATCTTCTTCTCTTTTCCCAATTTCTTCTAGGACTTTAGCTGAGAATTTCAGTCAAGGAATGAGCCTCTTCTAATCAATTCCTAAGGTAAACTTGTCAGTATCTCTTGGTGTTATCCTAGGGGTGAGGAGTCCAAGATTGAACAGAAAAGGGGTGTTGGATGCCCCATTTTCTTAAGAATTTTTGAAGAAAAAAATAATATAACTGTAGCTTTAAGGTGGCTCAGACAGTAAAAAAATCCTCCTGTAATTCAAGAGACCCAGGTTCACTCCCTGGGTCAGGAAGATCCCCTGGAGAAGGAAATGGCAACCCACTCCAGAACTTTTGCCTGGAGAATCCCATGGACAAAGGAGCAAGGTTGCAAAGAGACACAACTGAGCAACTAAAACACAGCTTTAAAATAGAGTCCATAGGAGGAATAACCAAATCTATTCTGAAAATGCTCCCTTGAAATGAGGACTTTCGAGGGAAATCCCAAATCAAACCACGTTTTAAAAAATATTTAAGTAAAGAATAACCTGTAGGGACTTCCCTGGTAGCCCAGTGGTTGAGAATCTGCCTTGTGACGCAGGGGATATGGGTTCCACATGTCACAGGACACCTACGCCTGGATGCCGCAACTAGTGAAGCCCAAGTGATCTGGAGCCCAGATGACTGAACTAAGACCTGATGCAGCCAAACAAATAAATATTTTTAAAAGAAATATATTATTAAAAATAATAATAATCTTTCCCAATGTCATATAAGAAAGTCATGAGTCAAAGCCCTAGAAAACATCAAGCAAGTTATTCTGAGCGAACGTGGAACAAATATTTGAGTAGATATTTTCTAAGCATTTTTCTTTTCTACAAGGTAGAACTGTTTCATTTCTTTGCACAAAGTTTTGTGATCTAAACTGCAGTTGGCTGAGCTGTTATTTCTTCCATCCCAAGCAGAGCTTTTGCTCTTGTCTGTCGGACATAATTATTGTGTGGGGGGTGCTCCCATCATTCAAGGCAGTGAGAAAAGGAACAGTTATCCTGGGAACACCTTGTCTCACCCTCCCCTGAAAATACACAAACCTTCTCACTGCTGTTAAAGAGCAAACCATTCAGTGGTACTTGCTAAAGAACAGGAAGGCAGATGTCATTCAAAGAGGACTGTCGCCCTAGGTCGATGTAGCTGCTACTTCAGTGGGGTCTTGCAGGGGAGAAGCTGGACTCAACTCTGAGGACAGCATAGGCAAGTGGGAGATATAGTCAAGGGCAGGGTGGGGTCAGTGGGGGGCGGAATGACCTAGAGGAAATGTTTGGGTAATCAGACACCCCCCGGGGGTGGTGTAGGACAGGGAACCTGATAGGACATGGAAGGAGATCAGATGTCAAAGGTGTGGAGTTCTGATTAAACTGTCTGCAGAGAACCCTAGCTTAAACTGGACAATGCAGGGACAAACATGGAACTCTGAAAGCCAAGACCTGGTTGAAGAAGAGTTCAAGGAACCCCGAGTAGAGTTTGATCAAGGAGAGATCCTCTGTCACCATGCAGACCCCAATAGCACTGGCTGACGTGTCCCCGTTTCCAGCTTCTCCAACCCTCGCCCCCTTTCTGCTCCCCAAAGTTGCTGCAGCCGGAGCCCACCAATGACAGTGGCTGACTAAGCTGCTTTCCCTCCTAGAGGCACTATAATATTTTTAACAGCTGTACTGTGACTATAATTCACAGAGAATACAATCCACTCATTTAAAATGGACAAATCATTGATTCTTAGTATATTCTCAAATACATGCAACCATCACTGAAGTCAATTTTCAAACATTTTATCACCTCAAAAAGAAATCTGTAAAACCCACTATTGGGAGTAAATGGGCAACATTTTTATTGCTGTTATAATTCCGTGTTATGGTTATGAAACCGTATTGATTCGGAAACTGTGTATTCTGTTGCCCACTTATTCCCAATAGTGGATTTTTACAGATTTTCATGGCTGCACAAGAAATCTCACTTGTTACACTGTTTGCAACCCACACCCAAATCCTGCTGCATTGTAGCCACAAAAAGGCACAAAGGAGAAGCCAGAGAGGGCATCTTATTGCCAACTGCAACTGTATGGACAAATAACACAAGGATTCAGTGTACGGTAATGAAATCCACATGCAGGCAAGTGGTCTCCGGGTAGACCTGATTGAGAAAACAGGGAGGGTCTTGTTTCCACTACCTTAAGTCTCAGTATTAACACCAGGAGGGAGCTCAGAGACCATCTCATCCAAGGACTTCACTTTGTGTGGGAAAGAACTGAAGCAGAATTAGACCCAAATACATCTGAATGAAATGAAGTGTGGTCCTGTCTGTGACCACTCATCCAGGACACTGGCCTTGACCCTGTTAGCTTAGACTCCCAGCTAGCACTCTGCCGCTTGACAATGAAGTCAATCTTTCCTTGGGTTCATAGGTTTAATACATTTTAATGAATTCATCCATTCTAATACTTCTTTAATTTTGCTTAGTTTCTAACACATCAAGCTTCGAAGAAGAGGCAAGAAGAAGGTCATTGATCCAGCTAAGAGCAAATAGCATCACATTTGCTGACTAATCTTGGCAACATTCGAGCCTTTTCACTTCCATGCAATGCCCATTGAGACATGAAGACAAACCTAGATGCAACCTAGGATCAAGGTGCACATAAACCCCACTTTCTGGCCTCAGGGCAAACAGTGTCCAGTCATAATTCTTCTCTGTTATGGCAGACTCCTGGTCTTTCCCATGTAACAACATCCTAAAAGATCATCCCTTCACCTCAGTCTCTCCCTGTTGTTGTTTAATCACTAAGTCACCTCCAACACTGTTGCAAAACCGTGGTCTGTAGCCCGCCAGGCTCCTCTGTCCATGGGATTCTGCCTGCAAGAACACTGGAGTAGGTTGCCATTTCCTTCTCCAGGGGACCTTCCCAACCCAGGGATGAAATCGGAGTCTGCTGCATTGGCAGGTGGATTCTTTATCACTGAGCCACCAGGAAATCCCTCAGTCTCCCAGAGATTCTCTGAGTTTCTACATCTTAAATGCAAGGGCAGGATAAGACTCTATCACACTCCATCAAAATAGGGAGAAATCCCAGGAGGTCAATGCCTAAAAGGTACCTTAATGCCCAAGGGGAAACTTTTTACCCTTATCATGCCTCTATTTCCTCATCTATAAAATGGATGAAAAGAAAACCCACTCCAAGAGATTATTTAAGGCTCAAAGAGATTACTTAATTTTCTTTCTTTCTTTTTTCTTTTAAAATCCCCAAATTGGGGTTGAATTCCATGTGGTGATCTCACATTTCACAGGAACTCGAGGAACTTCCCTTGTTCCCTTTAAAAACGGTGGCCTGCCGTGAGGGTGGATGGAGCCCATTCTTGTCCTGATTTCACCCCAGCCCCTCATGATACACCAGCCGTAAATCACAACGGGAAAGGTTCCATAAAGCAAGCTTTCACCCTCCCACAGGCGTCATGGGGAATGTGTCTCCACAGGAACCAGTCTTCCAGATAACAGAATTTACCCCTTCCGCAGTGCCAACACTTTGACTTCGTTTTATTATCTCAATGGAAATTTTTCTAAAATGTGTTCCATGTTTCCCCACCTTCTTTATGTCGAGTTTGGGCTGAACATAATTTAATCTTCTGTCTATGGCTTTGTGTCTGTGTTGTGAGCATACTTCAAGACATAGAGTTGGGTTTGAATTTTAGTTTCATTGTTTCCTTCTTCAGATTGGCCACACCTATCTCTAAGCCCTAGAAAAGCAGGGCTTGTATGAACATTACCCAGACCTCTAAACCACTCACAGACAGACTCGCATCCCTCCCATAGACATCCACTGCCTTAATTCTTTTCTGCTATTAAATAGCAGATACAGATGCAAAATAAATACATTGTTGAAAATTCATTTGTAATAATTAGGAAATTAATATTAATTGGGTATTTACTTTCACTATTCCTTGGGGCAAGTACTTCATCTGCACCTATTTGTTATAACAGCTCTTTGAGGTGGGTGTTATTTCATTATGTTCACTTTATAGATAAGGAAACCAAGGCATGAGGGTTTAAAGAATTTAGCCCAAACAGCCTAGAAGTAGAAGATCTTAACTTTTATCTAAGACAGTCTGTTCCAGAGACACGGCCTCCACTAACCAGGGTCTGTGACAAGGGGGTCACAGACTAAAGTCTGTGAAAATAAATAAATTTAATAAAATAAATTTAACTAGCACTGTAAAAAAAAAAACTGAGATAGAGAAAAAGAGAACAGAGAAACGTTTCAGTGTGGAGTACACAATAAATTATGCAGGAGACTCAGAGTCAATCCCTGGGTTGGGAAGATCCCCTGGAGAAGGGAATGGCAACCCACTCCAGTATTTTTGCCTGGAGAATCCCGTGGGCAGAGCAGCCTGGCAGGCTACAGTCCATGGGGTTGCAAAGAGTCGGGCATCACTAATGACTGAGCACACAGAAGCACACAGGAAATTAGAAAGAATTATCCCATGAAATTTGGGGTTGAGTCTACACACACACAAGCACACACGCATTCACAAGTGCATGTATACACAAATACATATGTCCACTGAATTATGGGGAAAAATATTTCTTATTGTGAAGTGAAGTGAAGTCGCTCAGTCATGTCTGACTCTTTGCGACCCCGTGGACTGTAGCCCACCAGGCTCCTCTGTCCATGGGATTTTCCAGGTGAGATTCTGGAGTGGGTTGCCGTTCCCTTCTCCAGGGAATCTTCCCAACCCAGGGATTGAACCCAGGTCTCCCACATTGCAGGCAGACGCTTAACCATCTGAGCCACCAGGAAAGCCCGAAAAGAACCTGTTCATTAATGAAGAAGGAACATTCTAGAAAGAACACCTAAGCCATGAAGATTTTCTAACCCCAAAAACCTTCCAGCTTCTCAGAGGCTACCCCATCCTGATAAATGGAAAGAAACTGTTTTCCAGTTTTAATGGGGTACACATGGCGTTGACAGACCTTCCCTAGTAAGGCACCCAGTGGCCCCAAAAGGACAAAGTTCCTCCAAGGGACGCCTTTACCTGCGCCCTTGACACCTGTAAAGGTGACTCCAGTACCATGGGCACCTTCAGAGAAGGCCTCATACATCACAGGACACTGACCAGCCTACTTTGTGGAACTGGCCAAACCGCCTGGAATCCAGGGGCATTTCCACAGGGAAAGCGATAGGAACTAGCTTTCATCAAGTGCCTCAGAGTTTGTAAATATGCTTCTTCCCTGTGTCTTGTCTCATGAAATTTGATGGATAAACACCCCTTGATTAAAGCAGGCAGATAGTCTTACCTTCAAGAATATGATAAGGGTGCAGGAAGAGTAACAAGAGTAGGACTTTGGTGCCCAAGTGTGATGGTGGGGAAATTACCCACCCTTGCCTGACACATATTCCCAATCTGCAAACTGCAGCAATAATGAAACCTGTTGTGGAGATTAAACGAGGTGTTGTTGAGTCCCTCAGTCATGTCCAACTCTTTGTGACCTCATGCACTGCAGCACGCCTGGCCTCCCTGTCCATCACCATCCCCTCAAGCTTGCTCAAACTCATGTCTATTGAGTCGGTGATGCCATCCAACCATCTCATCCTCTGTCACCCCCTTCTCCTCCTGCCTTCAATCTTTCCAGCATTGGGGTCTTTTCCAATGAGTCAGTTCTTCCCATCACGTGGCCAAAGTATTGGAGATTCAGCTTCAACATCAGCCTTTCCAACGAATATTCAGGGTTGATTTCCTTTAGGATGGAGTAATTAGATACCCTTGCAGTCCAAGGGAATGAGATAACAAGCGCTAAACCCTTGGAGGGAGGTAGAAGATGCCCAACCAGTCTCTAGTTTTCCCTTCCCGCACCACCAGACCCCGAATATGTGCCCTTCCCACCAGACTGCATAAAGTTTGGCTTTGCGGCTTGCAAATTTCTAGCATCATGCTCCTCAAAGAGATGGGCAAAGAGAGGCATTGCTGTGCTTTTCATTCTCCACGGGGATAAAGGCAGGGGAGAAATTGACTCAAAGAACAAATATAATTAACTTGGTGACTGAGCTGAGCAACTGAGGGCTCAGAGCTGAGCCTGCAGAACTGGAACAGCACCTAGAGTTGGGCAAGTTTTCCTGGAGACTTGGCTGTCATTGTTTAGTCGGTAAGTCATGTCTGACTCTGTGACCCCATGAACTGCAGCTCACCAGGCTTCCCTGTCCTTCACCATCTCCCAGAGTTTTCTCAAACTCATGTCCATTGAGTCAGTGATGCCATCAAACCATCTCATCCTCTGTCGTGCCCTTCTCCTCTCACCTTCAATCTTTCCCAGCATTAGGGTCTTTTCCAATGAGTCAGCTCTTTGAATCAGGTAGCCAAAGTATTGATTTTCAGCTTCAACATCAGTCCTTCCAATGAACACCCAGGACTGATCTCCTTTAGGATGGACTGGTTGGATCTCCTTGCAGCCCAAAGGACTCTCAAGAGTCTTTCAAAAACATCAGTTCTTCAGCACTCAACCTTCTTTATGATCCACCTCTCACATCCATACATGACTACTGGAAAAACCACAGCTTTGACTATAACGGACCTTTGTTGGCAAAGTGATGTCTCTGCTCTTTAATATGCTGTCTAGGTTGGTCACAGCTTTTCTTCCAAGGACCAAGCATCTTTTCGTTTCATTGCAGTCACTGCCCACAGTGATTTTGGACCCCAAGAAAATAAAGTCTGTCACTGTTTCCACTGTTTGCCCATCTGTTTGCCATGAAGTAATAAGACCAGATGCCATGACCTTAGTTTTCTGAATACTGAGCTTTAAGCCAGCTTCTTCACTCTTCTCTTTCAACGGCATCAAGAGGCTCCTTAGTTTCTCTTCGTTTTCTGCCGTTATGGTGGTGTTATCTACATATCTGAGGTTACTGATATTTCTCCCAGCAGTTATGTCAAAGGACAAGTGACCAAAGAGCAGCAAACGGACGGGAGGCAGCAGAAGCTCCGGCATCAGTGGTCCGAGGACTGGGGTTTCTCTTCACTCACCTTCTCTTCATCTCTTCATCTGAAGAGATGAACCTGCTGGCCCAAGAGGCTGCACACCTCCATGAATCATTCACTGGCAACTGAACAGAGCAGATTACAACCCAACCACGGATGAATAAGGTCACATCCCTCTAATGCTAATAAAAAGCCCCTGAACCAATTTATATGAAGAAAATAAGGTAGGGGGAAATAGGGACATTGTTAAGGCAGGCTAAAAAAAAAAATACTTCAGTCGTTGCCAATAGATTAGAAAAACAGTGCAGATAGGCCGATCTGATTGGCCTGTTGCCTTGGAGAGTTAAAAAAACAAAGGCAGGTGCACAGTAAAACCTCCCATCAAAAAAAAAAAAAAAAAAAAACCTCTTCAAATATTAGACTGCTGTGGTCAAAACCACTCTCAAATTATAGTTTTTTTTATGGACCCTGATTCTTTTTTTCATCAGAAGTAATTTATGCCCATAAAAATACTGTTGTCCTAGGCTACCAGCTCTTCTCCAAAGGTTGTCTGGAAACCTTTCTTTTTTCTTGTCAAAGGACAAGATCTCTGTCCCTATTTCACTGCTCTCCACGCCTCCCTGAAACCCCAGCAAACTTGACCTCCAGCTTAAAACCCAGGTCACTCCAGTAAGGACCATCAGATTGCCGAGGAGGGTGGTCATGTGATGAAAGCCCTTGAGTCTGGGTTCATGAACCCCAGATCAGAGACATTTGAGAGTCACAATCATTTTTCTTCATTTCAGAATCCGCAAGGAAATGTTTGTCTTTTTTTTTTTTTTTTTTTTTGGATATAAGGTTAATCAGAAACTGCCCTAGAGGAGAGAGAAAGAGCTAGAGACGTATCCAAGGACAGAGTCCTCCTGTGACCTCAGGGCTGGTCCAGAGGACACTGTGCAGCTAGAAGACAAAGTCCCAGCACCACCGCAGAGCCAACAGTGTGATCAGGCTCCCAACTGGACCGTGAGACAAATTTAAAAATAGATGGTAGAGATCCAGCAAAGGAGAAATCACAACATAAATTGCCTTTTGCAATCCAACTGTGATAAACAGTGGGAAGTAATAGAAATGTAATTGTGGAGCCCTTGCATGAGGTATTAAACTTTGAACAGAAAGGATTCACATTAGCAAACACCAGTGTGATCCTGTGGCTTTGTCAGGTGAGGGGCGGGCAGGCAGAGGAGGATGCTTTCGATTTGATTAGCCTTACTGCTCCCGCCCTGTTTACAAAGTTTTCTGCCCACGCTTGCGAAGTGGGGGGCAAATGGGAAGAAGGTTATAGCAAGCAGTTACTTTTGCATTTTGAGGAGACAAGAGCCACAGCTCCCCCATCACAGGGAGGAGATTGGAGCTCTCCTACGGTCATTGGAGATCCATCTTCATTCTATATCACTTGGTTTCATCATACAGACCTCTACTGCGTGAAGAAGCTAACCGCTTCAATCCTGCCTCTGCCACCTGTGGTCTGCACAGCCTTGGGAAAGGTATTTAGTGGCCTTAAACCTCAGGCTCCTCCTTGATGAAATGAGGATAATAACTGTGCCTGGACCACAGAGCTACTTTCAGAACTACCTAAGAGAACACTTTCCTTGGAAGGAAAGTTATGACCAACCTAGACAGCACATTAAAAAGCAGAGACATTACTTTGCCGACAAAGGTCTGTCTAGTCAAGGCTATGGTTTTTCCAGTGGTCATGTATGGATGTGAGAGTTGGACTATAAAGAAAGCTGAGCACCGAAGAATTGATGCTTTTGAACTATAGTGTTGGAGAAGACTCTTGAGAGTCCTCTGGACTGCAAGGAGATCCAACCAATCCATCCTAAAGGAGATCAGTCCTTAGTGTTCATTGGGAGGACTGATGCTGAAGCTGAAACTCCAATACTTTGGCCACCTGATGCGAAGAGCTGACTCATTGGAAAAGACCCTGATGCTGGGAGGGATTGGGGGCAGGAGGAGAAGGGGACGACAGAGGATGAGATGGCTGGATGGCATCACCGACTCAATGGACATGAGTTTGGGTAAACTCCAGGAGTTGGTGACAGACAGGGAGGCCTGGCATGCTGCGGTCCATGGGGTCACAAAGAGTCAGACACGACTGAGGGACTGAACTGAACTGAACTGACTGAAGGGAATACTTGTATAATATTCAGTGATGCTGCCTGGCAAAAAAGAAGGCAACAACCAATGCTAGTCATTGTTTTTCAGGTTGGTGGGGCGTTAAACGGCAGACAGGCTCCACTCCCTCCTTACTCCTTTCCCATTTCCATTTTATGGGAACGTTTCATGAATTGATATCTTCTCCCTGGTGCCATCAAAGCAGAAGACATGCTAATCACAATTCAAGGAGTCACAGCCCGGTGCCCCAAGAAGTCACAAAGAGAGAGATTTTAAACGCAGTTGTCAGAGATGGAAAGACTAGACTGGTCACAGTCGAGATGTGACTGCAGTCCCTCCCACAGTCACCAGAACCTTGGGATGGTCCTTCCCCACCCTGGTTTGACCTCCAGCCCTTCTCCCACTCCATCACTCACACGCCTGGATTTGTGGTGGTTCATGAGGTCTGTACAGGTGTTTAGAACTACTAGTCTTCCACTTGGACCACAAATAAATGCATATGTGCCCAAAGGGGCCCAAGACACCTCAGGTTGTGTCTACCTGCATCACTCAGGACACCTCTGGCTATAACAACAGAGAATCTGATGAACTGTGGATAACCCACAGGAGGGCGTGTGCTTCTGTCACATAATACGAAATAGGTAGTAGGAGTTGGTTCCATTATCCAAAGTTGCCACCCAGACACCTGGGCTTTTCTTTTCTTCTCTGCCCATCTTCAAAAGTAAACCTCTCATCCTCAATCTTGTCATCTTATGGGGTATCTTAATCTGTTCTGGATGTCAGAACAGAATATCTAGACAGAGTGGCTTAAACAACAGGAATGTATATATGTTTTCACAGTTTCAGAGAACACGCCTGTCTTCCCAAGTGGTGCTAGTGGTAAAGAACATGCATCCCAATGTAGGAGACATAAGAGATGCGGTTTTGATCCCTGAGTTGAGAAGATTCCCTGGAGGATGACATGGCAACCCACTCCAGTATTCTTGCCTGGGAAGTCCCATGGACAGAGGAGCCTGGTGGGCTACTGTCCATGTGTCACAAAGAGTCGGACAAAACTAAAGTGACTTATCATGCACACTTGCACAGTTCTGAAGGCATGAAGACTGAGACCAGGATGCCAGCAGGCTTGGTTTCTGGGATAGGCTCTCCTTCTGGTTTAGAGTCACCTTCTTTGGAATTCATGTGGTCTTTTCTTGGTATGTGTATGGTAGAGAGATCTCACTTCTTGTTCTTAAAAAGTCATTAATCCAGTCATATTAAGATCCCCACTCTTATGACTTCATTAACCTCAATTAATCTCAAAAAAGCCCTGTATTCAAATGTAATCAGATTAGGACTTTAAAGTTCAACATGAGTTATAGGGGAATACAGTTCAGTGCATCGTAAGAGGTAAATGTGGCTGACATAATCTAGGCATTGCAATTCTAAAAGAAGAAAGGAGTGCAAAAAAATATTTTTGTTGTTGTTCAGTCACTAAGTCATGTCTGAGTCTTTGGGACCCAATGGACTGAAGCACGCCTGGCTTCCCTGTCCTTCACTATCTCCCAGGGTTTTCACAAACTCGGGCCCATTGAGTCGATGATGCCATCCAACCATCTCATCCTCTGTTGACCTCTTCTCATGCAGCCTTCAGTCTTTCCCAGCATTAGGGTCTTTTCCAATGAGTCAGCTCTTTGCAGTAAGTGGCCAAAGTATTGGAGTTTCAGCTTCAACATTGACTCTTCCAATGAAAGTTCAGGACTGATCTCCTTTAGGATGGACTGGTTGGATCTCCTTGGTGTCCAAGGGACTCTCAAGAGTCTTTTCCAGCACCACAGTTCAGAATCATCAGTTCTTAGGTGCTCAGACTTCTTTATGGTCCAACTCTCCCATCCGTACATGTGGGAAAACCCATAGCTTTGACTATATGGACCTTTGTTAGCAAAGTGATGTCTCTGCTTTTTAATATGCTCTCTGTGTTTGTCATAGCTTTCCCTCCAAAGTGCACCTTTTAATTTCATGGCTGCAGTCACCATCTTCAGCGATTTTGGAGTCCAAGAAAATAAAATTTGTCTTTGTTTCTGCTCCCCCCCTCCCCCCGCCCCATCTATTTGCCATGAAGTGATGGGACCAGATGCCATGATCTTAGTTTTCTGAATGTTGAGTTTTAAGCAACTTTTTCACTCTCCTCTTTGATCTTCATCAAGAGGCTCTTTAGTTCCCCTTCACTTTCTGCCATAAGGGTGGTGTCATCTGCATACCTGAGGCTATTGATATTTCCTCAGCAAGCTTGATTCATCCAGCTCAGCATTTCTCATGATGTATTCTGCATACAATTTAAAGAAGCAGGGTGACAATATACAGCCTTAATGTACTCCTTTCCCAATTTTGAACCAGTCTGTTGTTCCATGTCCAGTTCTAACTGTTGCTTCCTGACCTGCATACAGGTTTCTCCAGAGGCAGGTAAGGTGGTCTGGTATTCCCATCTCTTGAAGAATTTTCCACGGTTTGTCATGATCCACACAAAAGCTTTACTGTAGTCCATGTAGCAGAAGTAGACATTATTTTCTGGAATTCCCTTGCTTTCTCTATAACCCAACAGATGTTGGAAATTTGATCTCTGGTTCCTCTGCCTCTTCTAAATTCAGCTTATACATCTGGAAGTTCTCAGTTCACATTCTGCTGAAGTCTAGCTTGAAGGGTTTTGAGCATTATCTTGCTAACATGGGGAATGAGCACAATTGTATGGTATTTTGAACATTCTTTGGCATTGCCCTTCTTTGGGATTGGAATGAAAACTGATCTCTTCCAGTCCTGTGGCCACTGCTGAGTTTTCCAAACTTGTTGACAGACTGAGTGCAGCACTTTAACAGCATCATCTTTTAGAATTTTAAATAGCTCAACTAGAACTCCACAACCTAGGAAAGAACTCCTTGACTGACTTCCACTTTATGTCCCATGGTCCTTCCCCAGCTGCAAAGAAGACTTAGAACTGAGAGGTGGGTGACTAGAAATGAAGAGGCTTTAACTGAACATGTTCACAGTCTGACAAAGGTGATGTAACTATTTACCCTAATTTTTTTTTAAAGTAATGAAATGGCAAAGCTTCCAAAAGAAGTACCAATCTTTATGATGGTGACTCTACAATGAGGGTCCCTTTTTTTTTAGGAGCTCTTGATAGATTATCAGAAGAACATCCCTTAGGTTAGAGAGAGGTTATTAGCTAACTTTTGCTGCATAACAAAGTTCTCCAAAGTTCAGCAGTCAGCAACTTGAGTTGGACTGCTATAGACAATTCTCCTCCCAGTCTTGACGGGAGTCACACACGCATCTGGATCAGCTATGACGTTGGCCGAGATGGCTTGGCTCTGCTCCACGTGGTCTCTCCATCCTGACGCAGGCCAACCTGGGCTCACTTCCAAGAGACAGAGAGAACTGGCACCTTTATCTCTGTTGTCCAAAGCGAATCCCAAGAGCAGCCCAGAGGTAAGGTGAAGGGTTTAGGGGATCAGACTCTGCCCATTGTTGGATGAAGTGGCAAGGTCACATTGTAAAGACTGGGAATATGGAGGGCATGTCTGAAATCGATCATGGTCATGTGGACACTGGTCACGTGGTATGAAGCATGTGAACAAATGTGGAAGTGAGAATAAGAAGGATGTTCTTAATAAGAAGATATTTTGTTGCATTACATTAATACCACTCCCAGAGCAAAATAAACATTCTAGCCTATATCAAAAAAGCATTTTTAGGGTTTCCCTAGTGGCTCAGTGAACTCTGGGAGTTGGGGATGGACAGGGAGGCCTGCTGCGCTGCAGTCCATGGGGTCACACAACTGAACTGAACTGGAATGGCTCGGTGGTAAAGAATCCACTTGCCAATGTAGGAGACACAGATTCAACCCCTGGTCCTGGAAGGTCCCACATGCCTCGTAGCTGCTGAGCTGGTACAATGCAACTACCACACCTGGGCTCCAGAGCCTGCGGGCCGCCACTTCTGAAGCCTCTGCACCCTAGAGCCCAAGCCCCACAACAACAGAAGCCGCGCAGTGAGAAGCCCATGCCCCACAACTAGAGAAAAGCCTAGGCAACAGCAAAGACTCGGCGCAGCCAAAAATCAACAAGTAAATAAAACAATTCTTTTTTAGATTTTTTTAAAAAGAAGCTCCATGTTCCAGGACTAGCTTCTGTCATGGGTTCCCAAACTCTGCTAAACTGTCATATACTTACATCCAAGCAAGAATGACAAGCTCTTTGGTGGATATTATTTGTCTAAAATTAATGCAGGAGGAAAGCTGGAAATCCACTAGCAGCTTCCTTATGTGATCAATAAGTACTGAATGGCTCCAAAACTGCATGAGCAAGTGCCTTGAGCAGTAAGAGATCTTTCTTGTCACCTTCTCCTGTCCCCACACGTTTGGTACTGGAGAAATGTAAAAATCAGGCCTTCATCACTTTAGATTTCTGTTCAAGTCCTTAAAGAAGAGGTCTCTCCACCTGGGGTGGTAATGACTCAGGGATAAGAGCAGAGGTGTTCCAACCCTATTATTCTTAATTAAAGTCACTATGGATGGATCCACGACCTTAAGGAAAACATTTCTGACCTTTCCATGACTCGGCTCAAACTCATCACTTTATTAATATTCCTCATAGTTCTTTTGCCAGCTCTAACTCCATTTTAAATGTGTTTGCTGATTTTTTTTTTGTAGTCCAATTCCCTTCTGCTTTCAAAAATAATCAGTATTAGATTCCCCTGGGCATCAGGCACCACCTTTTCTGTTTTATTCCCAGCATGACTGTGTTCATTAAAATTCACTGCAAACTCCCAAAGAAACGCATTCATGTATTTGGGGATTCCAAAGGAGAGCAGCAGATCCATCCTCTTGAAATGCTGCATAAAAATTCAGTATTCCCCAACATGAAAACATCAGCATCCTTTACAGCATCCCCATTAGAGGGGTCTGCAATGAGCGTCCAGAGATGCAGAGCCCCAGGCCCATCAGGACACTCCTGGGTTTCGACCACCCTCCCCCACCCTCCTCCCAGGCTCAGCTCATCCCACGAGGGCCTCCAAGCAAGTCTGTTTACAGCCGTAGACAGTTCCATACACAGCTGATGGGAGAACGTCCCAACCCCCTGTTCACTCGCTGTCGTTTAAACTATTTTCCCAGATGCTGGCCTGGATTCAAGATAGAGGACAAAAGAGAACAGAATCCAGGTCAACTGAGGCCAGAATTTAAAAATAGTTGCATCGACCACGATTCAGGGAATATTGTTCAGTCAGCCCTACTGTGTGCACGGCAAGCTCTGCGAGGTGCTCCCAGGGAGCCTTCACTTTTAAAGAACTTACCCTCAACTCGGAGAAACGTCAATAGAACAGACAGAGAGAAAGTAACTGTCAGCAGTCACAGCTGAAATGTGTATCTTCCATTTACCGAGTGCCCATCAGCTGCCAAGATCTCTGTATTCCTATTATCAAGTCCAGTCCTCATGATGACCTCATTGTAAAATGAAGAGGCTGGGCTTCCCTGGTGGCCCAGTGGTTGAGAATCCACCTTGCAATGCTGGGAACACCGGGTCGATCCCTGGTCTGAGAAGGAAGACCCCACGTGCGGCAGAGCAACCTAGGCCCTGGGCCACAGCTACCGAGCCTGTGTTCTAGAGAGCCACAGCTACTGGGCCCCTGCCGTGCAACTGCTGAAGCCTGAGCGCCCTAGAGCCCGAGCTCCGCAACAAGAGAAGCCAGTGAAATGAGAAGCCCACACGTCACTAGAGAGTAGCCCCCGCTCACTGCAGCTGTGGGCTCCCCCGGTGGCTCAGCTGGTAAAGAGTCCGCCTGCAGTGCGGGAGGCCTGGGTTCCACCCCTGGGTTGGGAAGATCCCCTGGAGGAGGGAAAGGCTTACCCACTCCAGTATTCTGGCCTGGAGAACTCCATGGATTGTATAGTCCATGGGGTCACAAAGAGTCAGACACGACCAAGCAACTTTCACTCACGCTGCAACTATAGAAAACCCAAGCACCAACAAAGACCCACTGTCATCAAAAAACAAAATAAGTAAATAAATCTTTTTTAGAAAAAAAAATTCAAAGATTAAATAAAATGAAGAGACCACTGCTGAAAGAAATTAGATGAGGTGTCCAGGGCACACTGCTAGCAAGCAGCAGATGCAAGAGTCAAAGGCCACCTGACCGCACTCTGAAGCCCCATCCCCTCCCTCCACATTAGGACAGCAGCGGGCATCAGCCTTGAAGAGAGGCGGGTGGAGAAGTGGATCCAGGCTCTGTACGTGGCCTTTGAGGCCGCCAGAGTTGGGGCGGCTGTATTATACCTGTTGGCCTTCCCGCTCGGCTGAATTGTGGGGCAGACAAAGGTGCCCAGAGTCTGATGCCCCATGTGGAGGAGGAAGGTGTTAGTCCACCTGAATGCTGGCCACATTTCAAGATGCTGTGTTAAGCAAGATGAATTAGCTCTGGGAGATCTTCCGTATAGCACTGTCCTTATAGTAAGCAATACTATATTGTACACTCAAAACTTTGTTTAGAGGCTATGAAGTGAAAGTGAAAGTGAAGTCACTTAGTCGTGTCTGACTCTTTGCGACCCCGTGGACTGTAGCCTACCAGGCTCCTCCGTCCGTGGGATTCTCCAGGCAAGAATACTGGCGTGGGTTGCCATTTCCTTCTCCAGGGGATCTTCCCGACCCAGGGATCGAACCCAGGTCTCCCACGTTGCAGGCAGACACTTTAACCTCTGAGCCACCAGGAAAGCCCTGAGAGGGTATATCTCATATTAAATGTTCTTGCCAAAATTAAATAAATTTTTTAAGTTTTTAATTTATTTTTAATTGGAAGATAATTGCTTTACAATATTGTGTTGGCTTCTGTCATACATCAACATGAATCAGCTGTAGGTATGCATATGTCTCCTCCCTCTTGAACCTCCCTCCCATCTCCCTCCCCATCCCACACCTCGAGGATGTCCCAGAGCACTGGGTTTGAGTTCCCTGAGTCATCCAGAAAATTCCCACTGGATATCTGTTATACTTAGGGTAACATATATGTTTCAGTGCAACTCTGTCAGTTCATCCCAGCCTCTCCTTCCCCACTGTGTCCACAAGTCCCTTCTCTAATCTGAGTCTCCATTGCTGCCCTGCATACAGGTTCATCAGTACCACTTTTCTAGATTCCATATATATGTGATATTTCTTTCTCTCTTTCTGACTTACTTCACTCTGTATAATAGGCTCTAGGGTCATCCACCTCATTAGAACTAACTCAGATGTGTTCTTTTTTATGGCTGAGCAATATTCCATTGCATTTAAAAGTTCCCTAGCCCTACCTCTTCCCCACTGTGGCAGCTAATATAATACTTCTTGCTTGAGTGCAATGGACCAGCATCACACCAAGATGGAAAGCGTTGTGTCCAAAAGAGAGCAAGGAGTTTGCATCTCCTGTGGCGACACCAACTCCAGCTGATTAATTCTGACTACTTGGAGGGCTGGGCTGAAAAGGGTGGTAGGACATCAGAGCTCATCAAGAAAAAAGCACCATGCCCATTAGCAATGCCTCCCATGGACGAGGGAAAGGGAGGTGTCGCATACCTGCTACCTACGGAATGACCCTTGGGCAATGGCCGCCCAGACCTGTGCTCACATCACCTCCACTTCCTGTGTGACCCTCAGCAAGCAAATTCAACCTTTCTCACCATTACTTTCTTTACCTGAAAAATGCACAAACTTTCCTCAAAGATCTGTTTCAGAGGTTAAAAGAATAATAATGTTCTATAGTCTGAAAGTTTGTGTTGCCACAAAATTTATATGTTGAAGCCTTTAACCCCCGACATGAAAGTATTGAGAGGTGGGGCCTCTGGGAAATGATTACTTTTAGACGATGTCTTGAGGGTGGAGCCCCCAGAATAGGATTAGTGCCCTTATAAGAAGAAAAGGGAACTCAAACGAGGATACAGAGAAAAGGCTGTGGTCTACAAACCAGAAAGAGGGCCTTCACCAAAACCCACGTCTGCCAGCAACTTGATCTTGAAGTTCTCAGCCTCCAGAAGAGTGAGAAATAATATTGTTTATGTCACTGAGCCTATGGCATTTTGTCATAACCTCCAGAGCAAACACATACACATAAACCAATTTATCCATTGCCTTTCTACCCCCTAGTAAGCACTCTACTAGGGACAGATATTGTTTTTATTTGTTAATATTGCACACTAACAAATGTACACGTTATTCTGTATTAACAACATATAAACAAAATGTAACAATGACAAAAATCCAGTGCACTGAGATAATGCAATTTTGGTGCATTATTCCCAGATGTTAAGACCTGGATGCCTGTTAATTATAACAGCACAGCAGTGTGTCTCTGCAAACTGTGATGAGGTTTACTTAGGAACAGTGCCAGTGTCTAAAATCTCCTTTTAAATGTGTTTCTAGAATTTTCTCTATTGCTCAGAACTTATTTGCAACCTAAGTTTTCCTGGTCCTCTTCACTCTAGCCAATGGAACTATGATACGTGGAATGCACTGATTCTCACCACGAGTCCCCATTGAATCAGCCTCCATAACTCCCCTTAACCTCTCTGGAGACAATCAATGGTCTCAGGGGAAATTGCTGTTTCTGGGGCTCTGTGGTCTAAGAAGGTGCTTCCTTCCTCCCTTCTGTTTTAACAAAACAGCTGATCTCAAAAGGGGTGGATATGAGTCTAGAGGTTCTTGAGAGATACATCTTTAGAATAACCCTGATCTGGGCTCAGAATAACATGTTTCCTTGATGACTGAGGCTTAGAAGAGCTAAGGAACAGGGGAGTTTCTGAAGGAAAATTTTAAGTCCACCTAGAAGAACATTTTATGAGAATCCTGAGAGCATTTCTCAGATGCAAGTCATAACAAGCAGATGGAGAATCTGGGGTGCTGGTTGGGAACTGTAGCATCCAGCTCAGCTAGCAATTCACACGTCCCTGGGGCTGGGTGGGCACACACCCTGAGCTGAGAAACCCAGACCCAGTCACCGGACCTCTGAGCAGCAGAACAAGTGACAGAGAGCAGCCAGGGGACATTCACTGTCTCAGCACAGCGTAAGATTTACAAGCTCACCGAGTGTCAGGATGCTAGGGAAGGCCCCGTGCTAGCTGGAATGAGGCACCTTTCCTGAAGGGCAGGTGTGGATTCAAATACCTGTAATACTGGGGTATTGGTTTCCCAGGGTGGTCAAAATAAATCATACAAACTTGGTGGGTGAAAACAAGAAACGTTGATTTTCCCTCAATTCTGGTGGCCAGACATCTGAAATCAAGCTACCAGCAGGGTCTCACTCCCCGCAGCGTCTCTAGGGGAGAATCTTTCTCTGCCTCCTCCAGCCTCCGGTGGTTTCTGCCATTCCTTGGCTGTGGCCACATCACTCCTGTCTCTGCCTCTGTCTTCACATGGCTCCTTCCCTCTGTCTCTAGATTCCTTTCTTCTCAAAAGGACAAGTTAGGATGCACTCTAAATCCACCATGACCCCCATCAAGATACTTAATTACATCTGCCAAGACAGTATTTCCATAAGGTCATCTTCCGAGGTTCTGATCGCACATGAATTTGGGGGACACTATTCACCCACACCCCAGATTTGATCCCTGGGTTGGAAGATCCCTTGGAGGAGAGCATGGCAACCCACTCCAGTATTCGTGCCTGGAGAGAATCCCATGGACAGAGGAACCTGGCGGGCTACAGTCCATTGGGTCCCAAAGAGTCGGACACAACTGAAGCAAATTAGCATGCACACACACTCACCCCTCTACACGTGGCCACTGCAAACCCAAACTTCCTCAAGCAGAGGGATGAGTCTGGCTGCGAACAGGAAAGTCCATGGACAAAGCAGTCTTCCAGCAGGTCCTTATAGGGAGGGTGGAATGTTAATTTATAGAGCTGGGAACCGTGGCTCTGGGTGGCAGCAGGGAGCTAATGTGTGGGGCCGCAGATGCCATGTGGTTTGGGGAAAGGCCTTTGTCTTGAGCTAGAAGACTGGATTTTAATTTCATTCTGCTTCGACTGACTATGCAGTCTTATCCATGCAACCAAATCTAGTATCAGTGTTCTCACCTGTAGAATGGGATATTGGTAGACCCCCACCTCTGTTGCTGTTGTTAGGGGGGCTTCCCTAGTGCCTCAGACTGTAAAGAGTCTGCCTGTGATACAGAAGACCTGGGTTCAATCCCTGGGTTGGGAAGATCTCCTAGAGAAGGGAATGGCTGCCCACTCTCGTATTCTTGCTTAGAGAATTCCTTAGACAGAGAATATCAGTTTTCTCATCTGTAGAGTGGGAGATTGGTAGAGCTCGCCTCTCCACCAATCATGTTTTTGTCATGATTAAATAATTTCATGTTTCTAAAACGCTTACCCTGGGGCCTGGCTCATGGGAAACATTGGTGGGTGTCACTCTAATCTTGTTCTTCATCACCCTAGTTGGGTGGGTGGGGGTCAGTCTCATCTAGTTCCTCATACCCTCATCATTCATGCATGTGGACCCCTCTGCAAGTATCAGTTACCCCTTTTTCATTAGCAAGAAATCCCAGCTCTGAGTCACCTCCCGGGGCTGCTGTGTCTAGGTGTAAACACTTTCCTCTATCTCAGTCTAACACTTCCAGGCTCTGAGAACACCGCCCTGTCTGCCTCTTCACCCCACCCTCTGCCAAGGTTTGGATGATGCTTATGAGCAAAAACATTGTCACGCAACCAAGGTAGCTCCAATGGGGATCAAACTTGACATCCCCGGGGAACATCTGCCTTGTCAAGAAGCTTCCCTCATGACCCACATCGCTGAAAATTCCATTGGACTAAATGCAGAACGGGTGGTGGGTTGGAAATGGAAACCCGGCTGCTCTGAGCGAAGCTGACGGGAACAGATGTGTGCTGCCTGTCAAAGGAGCCTGCTTCACCCCATCCTAACCAAGCTTTCCTGCTAACACCCTGTTTAGAACCAAGGCCCTTGGTTGGAAGATGAGACAACCAGGCTTCTTTCTACTCTTTTGCTTTCCTTTTAACTTAAAGACTTAATTTTTTTAAGTTTTAGGTCTACAGAAAAATTGAGCAGACAGTGCCGAGAATTTCCTTACACACCCTCCCTCCCTACCTCAGAGTTTCCAGATTATTAACATCTTGCATTAAATATGGTACATTTGCTACAGTTATAACAATATTGATGAAATGATATTGATACTTGATTATCAGCTAAAACCCATGGTTTACATTAAGACCCTATCTTGTTGCACATTCTGTGGGTCTTGACAAAGGAAATGACATATATCCATCATTATGTACTGTGCTGTGTCCAGCTGCTGTCGTGTGCGACTCTGTGACCCTTTAAACTGTAGCCCACCAGGTTCCTCTGTCCGTTGGATTTCCCAGGCAAGATTACTGGAGTGGGTTGTCATTTCCTCCTCCAGGGGATCTTCCCAACCCAGGGATTGAAACTTCATCTCCTGTGTCTCCTAAATTGAAGGCAGATTCTTTACCTCTGAGTCGCCAGGAAATCCATCATTATAGTATCAGACAGAATCCTTTCACTGCCCTGAAAATCCTTTGTGCTCAAGCTGTTCATCTCTCTCCCCCTCCAAGCCCATAACCCTTGGCAACCAGTGATCTTTGTCACTATCTCCATAGTTTTGCCTTTTCTAGAATGTCATATCATTGGAATCACACATATTGGCTTCTTTCAGATTGGCTTCTTTCACTTGGTAATAAGCATTTAAGATTCCTCCATCTCTTTTCATGGCATGATAGCTCATTTCTTTTATCACTGAACGAAACACATTCTTTCCTTATCTTTGTTCTCTCGAGGTAATAACTTAGACCCACGCTCTGTCTCTAAACAGGCAGAATGATCTCAGACCAAGAGAGGAATAACCAGCAGTCAGGGACTCCCTTACACTCACACAGACACACACACACACACACACACACACACACACAGCTGTGCAGTGAGATGACAAGGAAGTCTCCATAACCTAGTAGGATAAGAATCCAGCTTTGGTCACTTGACTTCTGAAGCAGAGGAAGTTCCTTTCCTGGATCTGCAGGGAGGTCTACGGACAGGCACTCGTGGACAGGTCAAGGGCAACGGCTGGGCTTTTTACAAGGTCGTGGTCCCCACGTGTGTCAGTGAACCAAGCTCAAGTCCACATGCCATTGCACAGTAAAGCCAGTCTGTTGACACTGGATCTTGGTGAAGCAAATTGCTGTGTATATTTCAGGTGCCAAGGAAGGAGTCTGGGTAGCTGGTGCTTAAAAGTCCTAAGGCCCTGAAGGCTTTCAGGGAAAGGTTTATAAAGACAGGGTGAGGGAGAGGGGTTATGGGCCACCTGATCAGCTTATGAACATTCTTCTCATTTGCTGGTGAGGTAATTGGGAGTCACCATCATCAACCTACTGGTTCCAACCAGTCTGGGGTCTCTGCTGGTGGGCAGAGTGCAGTTAACTTCTTCCACATGGTGGGGGTTTTAGCATCGGCAAAACGGCTCAAAGGACCTGGCCATGATATTATCTACAGCCTTGATGAGGAACTAAAGGTCCTTGACTTTGTTTAATAGCTAAACTATTATTATTTTGTCTTGCTTGCCTTTTTTACTTTCTGCATGTTCTGACTTCTCTGATTAAATTTATTCTTTGACTAAAGGTTTTCTACAGACAAAAGGCACGCAGAGGGCATGGGGGGAGTTTGTTCTGGGAAGGTTCCATAGCGTCCTGCTAAGTGGTCCCAATCACACATGGTCACAATCACATTGCTACACCTTGAAGTAAGCCGCCAGCAGGTACCTCAGCAAGTTGACATGGGAAGGCAAGACAAAATCAACCACAAAGATGCCTACAAGCTTGGGGTCAAGTGGGAAAGAGGACTTGTATTGTATGCAAAATGGACCTGTGATATCCTGGGCACCCCTCACTGAATAGACTGCCTGAAGTAGGGTCAGGACTAGGGTGAGGCCAGTGAGCCCCTGGCCACAGGTGTAAACTTTTAAAAAGCACCAAAAAACTCAGGAATCAAGACAAATCCTATTCTGATGCAATATACTTAAAAACTAAAATGAACACTGAAAACTTCATGGTGAGCAAAATTCAGTTAAGTTCAGTTCAGTCGCTCAGTCGTATCCGACTCTTTGCAACCCCATGGACAAAAGATCAACATTTTAAAAAAGATGGTACCCAACCCACAGCACTTGCAGAAGGCTAAGGTGAGTGCCTCACTCTTCCCCTAATCCAGGTCCTCAGATGAAGTAATGGGTGTGAACAGGCTCTGAAAATAGCACAGGGCTGCTCAAATGCAAGGTGCTACTGCAAGGAGGATACTATTGCTGCAGATAATAAGGGCAGTAACAATTCAGAGAAAAGACAGCTGTGTCTGAATGGACTCAGGAGATTCAAGGAAGTGCCGTGAATCGGAGATGAGCTTTGACAGGCGGGTAGGATCACAGAGGCAGAAGGGAGGCCACCAAGGGCAGGCAAGCACAGAGCGAAGGGACAGACACGTGGTGCAGGGGAGGGGACACAGGACATATGGGGAGATGTTGTCTTAATTCAAACAGAAAATGAGTCTTAAAAACATGAAAAGAAATACAGTGATAAGGGCCAGAGTTTGGGGGTCCCAAAAGTTCCATCAGAGTTTGGGATGGAAGCAATAACCATAGTATCCCGAGCACAGAATTCTCTAATGACAATTGAAAAGCAAGACTAATGAACAGAGACCTCCCTGGCAGCCCGATGGCTAAGACTTCACCTTCCAACGCAGGGGGTTTGGGTTCGATCCCTAGTCCAGGAGCTAAAATCTCAGTTGCCTCCTGGCCAAAAAAAGAAAAAATAAAGCAGAAGCAATATTGTAACAAATTCAATAAGGACTTTTTAAATGGTCCACATCACAAAAAAAACAATCTTTAATAAATTGAAAAGAGCTATGAACAGAACCAATCCTGTTGCTGCCTTTAGAGATTTAGGTATATACACACATTTTTTCCATCATAAAAATAGCACAAGCTCATTCTATAAAATTGGGGCTTCCCTAGTGGCTCAGGGAAGTGGTAGCGTTTGCCTGCAATGCAGGAGACCAGTGTTCAATCCCTGGATCAGGAAGATCTCCTGGAGAAGGAAATGGCAACCCACTCCAGTATTCTCGGCTGGAAAATCCCATGGATGGAGGAGCCTGGTGGCTCCATTCTGTAAAATTAGGGAAACACAAAAAAAGAAAAAGAGAAACACTTTCAGAAGTGTTATGTATTCTTTTCCCGCATTCTGCTGGAAGAGGCAGTTCTCTAGGAAGAGGTAGTTATGTCTGGAGGGCTAGTGTAACAAACTTGGAAACAGAAAAGGCTCAAAGCCATGTATATGGAAACGTTGACTTTGACATGGCAAAGAGCAATGCGTGACGGGAATAGGTCCTTCCCTTGGGAATTCTCACCCAGGCCAGCCCTAGCATACAAAATTATACTCCAAAACCCTTAGAAACTTCAGTTCAAATAAACCCCTGCCATAGATCAAACACAGTTCTTTTTCTGGCTTGGAAAAAGCAGGATGGCCTTGACACTTTGGGTCATGTTTTTCTTTCCTCTTTTCAAACAGCTGTTACCAGTTTGATGGTCAGAATATTAGGAACATTTTCCTGTCCTTCTGAGACAGGCATCATTCCTGAGTCTCTGAGCTTCAGAGAGCGACCATGCCTGGGGCTCTTGATAAAATGGGCTGCCTGTGGGCGAGGTTGCTGTCAAGGTTGGTGTTCCTGGTTCCACCTATGGGATCTATTGCTCCCCTTTCTTCTGTGAAGGTTAAGAGTCCTTTCCCAGAACCTATGAAGCATTTCTTGCTATCAACCAATACCAGGAACACCGGTAAAAGAGCCAGAGTGAGAAGTCTGCACCAGACACTTCATTTCCTTCAAAAGAATAGGCAAGATTTGTGTTGTGAAGTTCACTCACCTACCAGTGCAGGAGACATGAGAGATGCTAGTCTGATCCCTGGGTCAGGAAGATCCTCTGGAGGAGGGCACAACAACCCACTCTAGTATTCTTGCCTGGACAATCCCGTGGACAGAGGAGCCTGGCGGGCTACGGTGCATAGGGTCTCAAAGAGCTGGACACGAGCCACCAAGCATGAGTTCATAACAGAAGTGGCAGCTGACAGGTGGCTGTTCACTCCACTTAATGCTAATCATTAAAAATGCAATGCACTTTCTAGAAGAAGATATCAATTCTTCACCTTCGACTAACTAAGCATACTCAGATGGTAAAGAATTCTGCCTACAATGCAAGAGACCTAGATTCGATCCTTGGGTCGGGAAGATCCTCTAGAGAAGGGAATGGCAACCCAATCCAGTATTCTTGCCTGGAGAATCCTACGGATGGAGGAGCCTAGTAGGCTACAGTCCATGGGGTCATAAAGAATCAGACATGACTAAGTAACGAAAGCTTCACTTTTCACTTTCTAATACTTAATAACAGTACTTCAGTTCAGTTCAGTTCAGTCGCTCAGTCGTGTCTGACTCTGTGACCCCATGGACAGCAGTACACCAGGCTTCCCTGTCCATCACCAACTCCTAGAGCTTACTCAAACTCATGTTCATCGAGTAGGTGATGCCATTCAACCATCTCATCCTCTGTCATCCCCTTCTCCTCCCGCCTTCAATCTTTCCCAGCATCAGGGTCTTTTCCACTGAGTCAGTTCTTTGCATCAGGTGGCCAAAGTGTTGGAGTTTCAGCTTCTAAAAATACTAACGATGAGCTTAGCTTTATTCTAAGTGCTGGAGTGCATGATGGCATGGACAACATCTGTGAGAGGACAAAATATAAGAAGCAAGTGTAACAACCCAAGGATAAAGTAATACAGTGATACAGATCAGGGGTCCTGAGGGTGGAAATGCAAGAGTTGGACCACTGCTGGGCAAGGTCATTCAGAGGACTTGGGGATAATGAAGCCGTGCATCGGGCAAAAGACAGCAGAGTTGGTGCTGAACAGAAAAGGTGCAGGGGTCGCAGACAGCAGTGACCTTTGTTTGCTAGAGGAGTAAGAGCATAAATCTGTATGTGTGTGAGCTGCTACTAAATTTGCTAGTGTATTAAGGATGACAAGGATTTTTCCCAGAAACTTGTCACTTTTCCTGAGAAGATGCAGTCATCTCACAGCATCCCTGCTGAACCGATGCTGTGGTCCATCATACACACGGCATATACTACTGTATAGCATAAAGAAATGGCAACAGTATCTTCATGCTACTGAAATATGTAAATTAGATTTTATCCTGTTTGAAATGTACTTTATTAGATTTAGTGGAGAATCATGTTTTTTCAGAATGTAAAGTAAAAGATACAAAAATGAGAAAGCTAAAGAAACTCCCCAAAATTTTTGGCAAGGAGAGAGTAAAGAGCAAGAGAAACATATGCTATACAGATAAAAATTGGAAAATACTAAGGTGGCAGCATAATCTGAGACATTCTGCCCAAGTCTCTTGAGCTTTATAATTTAGTCTTTTAAAATTAAACCAATTTAGAATATTTAATTTTGCAGCATTGCTTTAATTTCTTTTTTTTCTTCACTGCTGGAAAAATCAGAGAGGGGAATTTAAGAGTATGATAATTCCAAAATAAATATTAAGTGCCTGAGTAAAAACAAGCCATTTTCATCTACTATAACCTGTAAATTGGGTGAATGTGTACTGTAAAATGTGTGTATCTGTGTGCGCATGCACGTACACGTGTACGCATGTGTGGGTTTCTATCAAGGAATCCTAAATGTACAAACTACAAGATTTCCATTTCACCAGCTGGGTATAAGCATAATAATATGTGCAAATAATGATAAATTCTCCTGACATACTGCTTCCACTGGGTATCCTTTTGAGATTAGGATATGAAAATTCTTCTCTCAATTATAATTTCAGAACACTCTTTAATTCTTGTTTCTTTGTCTTTACGATAAAATGCCTTTAAAAGTAGGGTTAGAGTCTAATTTACTGTGGCTAAAGAAAAAGGCAACCCAAGGAGATAAGATTCTTCTCACTCAGAATTTTATTTAAGGACCATGAATGTATGGGTAAGTGTTTCCTAAAATATCCCTCATGCAATTCTAGTGTTGCAATACCCCGAGGGGGAGAAATTATTCCATATTCAAACAAGATGAGAAGGTACCTTATTTTATGTTCCTTTTGGATTTCTCAGGCCCAGTATCACTGTATAAGGTATCCTGAAATAGAGACATCTTTTTAACATCATTTCTCAAACTTACTTGCCCAGAGAAACCCCTGCCTCTTTTTTCCTCAAAAGGCATACTCTGTGGGAGTCATGCACGTGTACCTCAACCAAAAGATACTCATTATAGATGAGGTGGTCATTACCATATTTACTATAAATCCAGATTACCCATCTGGAAAGTCTCCTTGAATCCAGCAGTTCTTTCAGCCCCATTGCTAAGGTTGATGAGCAGATACTCATTGCCAAACCCACAAGAGGATTAAATCCAGTGTATCTGTTAAGGTTTACCAGAGAAGCAGAACAAGTAAGAGACATATATTAAGATACTTACTGTAAGGAATTGGTTTACGCAGTTGTGGAGGCCAGTCTGAAATGTGTAGGGCAAAGCCCTCAAGTGATGTTCTGTCTTCTTTGACATTCTGTACCTCAAATCTGAGACAGAACGTTAGTGATTATTAATGGATTTTGTGTTAGATAATAGGGCTTCTCCAGTGGCTCAGCAGTAAGGAATCCACCTGCAATGCAGGAGTTGCAGGAGACAAGCATTCCATTGGATAGAGACCTAGAATTCCATCATTTCTAGTCAGGAAGACCCCCTGGAGGAGGGCATGGCAACCCACTCCAGTATTCTTGCCTGGAGAATCCCATGCACAGAGGAGCCTTACCGGCTACTGTCCAAAGGGTCACAAAGAGTCAGACATGACTGAAGCGACTGAGCATGTGTTAGATGATAAGAGAATAGGAAAAGAAAATTAGCTGGTTAATACATAAATACAAATATATGCCTTAAAATTAGGAAGAAACACTCATAACTATCACAGTCCTCATTTCTACAACTCCTCACATGACCAGATTATCTAAGATAATCTTCTTCACTTCAGGTCAATTGATTATGGACTTTAATCACATCTACAAAATACCTTCATGGAAACTTCGAGATTGGGGTTTGAGTGAATAACTAGGGACTGTAGCTTAGCCATGTTGGTGTATCTGAATGACCATCACATTTGCCCAGTGGGTGACCCAAACCGTCATCCTTGAGGAGTCTGGACCATTATCAGTCCTGCAAATTTGTACTGGGTTTTATAACTTCCCACTGACTTTAATCACCAAGTGTGGCTACTGTGAGTTGACCTAAAGGATCTCTTGTGTTCCAGACATACTCTTCATTAACCCCCTGTGTAGTAACAGTCAAACTTCTCCTTGGTAATTAGAATCAAGTGCCCCAGTTAGTACATTAACCCCCTTCACTGCCTGTTAATTCAGAGTCACAAGATGCCCAGAGTGGCCGATGGCAGTCGTAACTTTCAGTTCAATGTGATCCTAGTGTCTTGCGGTGGAAGAACTGCTTATTAGAGACCAAGACTTCTGGACCAACAGAGAGAGAAAAATGAGAGACAGGAAGCAAAAATGTTTGCTAAGTTTAATAGTGAGTGGATCTGTGAATCTATAGGAGCAACAGTACCACGTATCCGACACTATTTCGAGCACATATTGCATCCTAAAGGACATCCCAGTTTTGGCAGAATTTCACATAGGGAAGGCAAATCCAGATTAAGTATCTATTCGTGTATTTTAAGAAAATGTTTCCCTTTCCATGATGGAAGTGGTCCAGTGTAATCAATCTGTCACCAGGTAACAGACTGGCTAGCCTCATGGAAGTGTGCCATGTTGGGGAATTCACAAGGATCCAATTACTTCTCACAGATTGGGCCTTCATTCGTGGCTGTAGACACAGTGGCCTGTGAGTTCCTGATTCATGCCTAACCTCCATCCCTGCCACCATGGCCAGTTTGTCCATGAGCCCACCGTGCAATGACAGGAGTGGCTGGAAAAAGGTGCAAACTGGTATCCACAGGACAGTCCACCCTGTCCATTTGATAATTAAAACCTCCCTTGACGGAGGTCAACCTTTGATGAGCATTTACAGAGGGCCCATTCTTTGTCCATTCAAGGATGTCTAACCACATCCCTTTTCCCAGGCCCCCCTGTCACCAGTTTTTTGATCATGTTTGTTCCAGATCTCTGCCTGTCAGTCACACTACTGGCCACATCACATGAAGCAGGATATAATCACATGCCTGGCTAGTCTCCTTCCAGACAAAATGAATCACCAGGTGTAGACTGACATTTATAGCACTCCCGTTTATACCCATCTGGTATGTATCACCTCCAGTTGACCGTGGAGTCCTGCCATGCACACCCAACTTGATCGCTCCATGGATGAGGCAATAACCGATATTTCTGGACAGCTGAGGTCACATGGTAACTCGGTTACAGAAATGTTAAGGATCGGCACTCTGATTCAATTGTAGGCACTGCCAACAGCTTCAGGCAGAATCCCAATGTGCACTGACCCTTCAGACATGATCAGATATGCTGGATCATAGGGTCCGAGGCGCAGATCAGGTATGGCAGCCTGGACCTGTTGCAGAGCCTTCTCTTATTCTGAGCCCCGTTATAAACCAGCAGTTTTTCAAGTCACTCAGCACACAGACCAGAGTAGACACACCCCAGTGAAGACTGTGCTGCTTCTAAAATCCAAAGAGGCCCACTGTGCTTCATTTTAGGTTGTAAGAGGGACCAGATGCAACAATCTATTCTTCAACTTGGAAAGGATGTCTTGACGTACCCGGCCCCACTGAACCCTAGACAATTTCATCAAGGTGTAATTCTCCTGAACTTTTTATGGAACTGATTTCCCAGCTTCTGGCTTGCAAGCATCTTACCAACAAGTCTATAGCAGTTGCTGCTTCTCTCCTTCTAGGTCCAATCAGCATACACCAGGTTAAGGGCGCCCAGGTGGCACAGTGGTAAAAGAATCCGCCTGCCAATGCAGGAGATGCAGGTTTGATCCCTCGGCCAGGAAGATCCCCTGGAATAGGGAGTGGCAACCCACTCCAGTACTCTTGCCTGGAAAACCCCAGAGGAGCCTGGTGGGCTACAGTCCACAGGGCAGAAAAGAGTCAAACGCGCATGTGAACACACATGTGAACACGCATGCACACACCAGTTTAATGAACCAGTGTGATGTATTATAGGAAGGAAGAGTGATCAAGATCCCTGAAGATTGTATTATAACATTAGACTGCAGAGTTGAGGTTGGATGAGGGACGTGTACTGCTGGCCTTGCTAGCTGAAATCAAACCATCTCTGGTGATCCCTATTAACAGGCATAGAGAAGAAAATACTTTCCAAATCAACAGCTGCACACGGGGCGCCAGGGGGTGTGCTCATTTGCTCAAGCAACACAACCACATCTGGACCAGCAGCTGCAGTTGGACTTGTCATCTGGTTAAGTGATAACTCCATTGTCATTCTCTGAGATACATCTGTCTCCTGCACTAATAGGCAAGTTGGATGGGGCGGTGGTGGAAATCATCACTACTGTTGTTCTTCAGTCACCCAGTCATGTCCAACTCTGCGACCCCATGGATTGTAGCACGCCAGCCCTCACGGTCTCTCACCATCTCCCGAAGTTTGCCCGAGTTCATGTCCACTGCTTCAGTGATGCCATCTAGCCATCTCATCCTCTGACACCCTCTTCTCTTCTGCCCTCAATCTTTCCCAGCATCAGGGACTTTTCCAATGAGTCATCTGTCTGCATCAGATGACCAAAACACTGGCGCTTCAGCTTCAGCATCAGTCCTCAGTGCTGGCACCAATACAAGACATTACATTTGATTTACCATTTTTGTGGGTAAAGGCAATTCTAGGGCTACCATTTGACCTTTCCTACCAGACGCCCTTACTCCAGAGATTGTGCTTGCATAAGTGTTCAATGGCTCCAGTCATGCCTGACTCTTTGTGACCCTGTTCATGGGTTTCTCCAAGCAAAAATACTGGGGTGGGTTGCTGTGCCCTTGTCCAGGGATCTTCCCATCCAGGGATTGAACCTATGTCTCCTGGGTCTCCTGCATTGCACCCAAATTCTTTACTGCTGAGCTATCAGGAAATCCCCACTCCATAGCTCAGGGAACCCATATGGAGATTCTGCCAGTTGTTGGGTTTATCTCTTCCAATTCAATCTAGTTCAGTTCAGTTCAGTTACTCACTCGTGTCCAACTCTTTGCGACACCATGGACTGCAGCACATCAGGCCTCCCTGTCCAATACCAACTCCCAGAGTTTACTCAAACTCATGTCCATTGAGTCAATGATGCCATCCAACCATCTCATCCTCTGTCGTCCCCTTCTCCTCCCTCCTTCAACCTTTCCCGGAATCAGGGTCTTTTCCAATGAGTTGGTCCTTTGCATCAGGTGGCCAAATTATTGAACTTTCAGCTTCAGCATCAGTCCTTCCAATGAATATTCAGGACTGATTTCCTTTAGAATGGACTGGTTGGATCTCCTTGCAGTCCAAACGACTCTCAAGAGTCTTCTACAACACCACATTCCAAAAGCATCAATTCTCCAGCGCTCAGCTTTCTTTACAGTCCAACTCTCACATCCATACATGACTACTGGAAAAACCATAGCTTTGACTAGACGGACCTTTGTTGACAACATAATGTCTCTGCTTTTTAATATGACATCTAGTTTGGTCATAAGTTTCCTTCCAAGGAGCAAGCATCTTTCAATTTCATGACTGCAGTCACCATCTGCAGTGATGTTGGAGCCCAAAAAGATAAAGTCTCTCACTGTTTCCACTGTTTCCCCATCTATTTGCCACGAAGTGATGGGACCAGATGCCATGATCTTAGTTTTCTGAATGTTGAGCTTTCAGCCAACTTTTTCACTCTCCTCTTTCACTTTCATCAAGAGGCTCTTTAGTTCTTCTTCACTTTCTGCCGTAAGGGTGGTGTCATCTGCATATCTGAGGTTATTGATATTTCTCCCAGCAATATTGATTCCAGCTTGTGCTTCATCCAACCTGGCATTTCGCATGAAGTACTCTGCATGTAAGTTAAATAAGCAGGGTGACAATATACAGCCTTGACATACTTCTTTCCTGATTTGGAACCAGTCTGTTGTTTCATGTCCAGTTCTAACTGTGGCTTCCTGACCTGCATACAGATTTTTCAGGAGGCAGGTAAGATGGTCTTGTATTCCCATCTCTTTCAGAACTTTCCACAGTTTATTGTGATCCACACAGTCAAAGACTTTGGCATAGTCAATAAAGCAGAAGTAGATGTTTTTTCTGGATCTCTCTTGCTTTTTTGATGATCCAGCAGATGTTGGCAATTTGATCTCTGGTTCCTCTGTCTTTTCTAAATCCAGCTTGAACATCTGGAAGTTCACGGTTCATGTACTGTTAAGCATGACTTGGAGAATTTTGAGCATTACTTTGCTAGCATGTGAGACTAGTGCAATTATGCCATAGTTTGAACATTCTTTGGCATTGTCTTTCTTTGGGATTGGAATGAAAACTGACCTTTTTGAGTCCTGTGGCTGCTGCTGAGTTTTCCAAATTTGCTGTCATATTGAGTGCAGCACTTTCACAACATCATCTTTAGGATTTGAAATAGCTCAGCTGGAATTCCATCACCTCCACTAGCTTTGTTCATAGTGATACTTCCTAAGGCCCACTTGACTTCACATTCCAGGATGTCTGGCTCTAGGTGAGTGATCACACCATCGTGGTTATCTGGGTTATGATGATCATCTTTGTATAGTTCTTCTGTGTATTCTTGCCACCTCTTCTTAATATCTTCTGCTTCTGTTAGGTCCATACCATTTCTGTGCTCATACCTTTATTGTGCTCATCTTTGCATGAAATATTCCTTAGTATGTCTAATTTTCTTGAGGAGATCTCTGGTCTTTCCCATTCTATTGCTTTCCTCTATTTCTTTACATTGATCACTGAGGAAGGCTTTTTTGTCTCTCTGTGCTATTCTTTGGAACTCTGCATTCAAATGTGTATATCTTTCCTTTCCTCCTTTGCCTTTCACTTCTCTTCTTTTCTCAGCTATTTGTAAGGCCTCCTCGGGCAACTATTTTGCCTTTTTGAATTTCTTTTTCTTGGGGATGGTCTTGATCCCTGCCTCCTGTACAATGTCACGAACCTCCATCCATAGTTTTTCAGGCACTCTGTCTATCAGATCTAATCTCTTGAATCTATTTGTCACTACCAGTGCATAATCGTAAGGGATTTGATTTAGGTCGTACCTGAATGGTCTAGTGGTTTTCCATACTTTCTTCAACTTCAAGTCTGAATTTGGCAATAAGGAGTTCATGATCTGAGCCACAGTCAGCTCCCGGTCTTATTTTTGCTGGCTATATAGAGCTTCTCCATCTTTGGCTGCAAAGAATATAATCAATCTGATCTTGGTATTGACCATCTGGTGATGTCCATGTGCAGTCTTCTTTTGTGCTGTTGGAAGAGGGTGTTTGCTGCAAAACAAACAGTTCTCTGCAAAACTCTGTTAGCCTTTGCCCTGCTTCATTGTGTACTCCAAGGCCAAATTTGCCTGTTACTCCAGGTATCTCTTGACTTCTTACTTTTGCATTCCAGTCCCCTATGATGAAAAGGACATCTTTTTGGGGTGTTACTTATAGAAGGTCTTGTAGGTCTTCATAGAACCATTCAACTTCAGCTTCTTCAGCTTTACGGGTTGGGGCATAGGCTTGGATTACTGTGATATTGAATGGTTTGCCTCAGATAACTCAGATGACTGTTCCAATTATGCACTCCGGAACTGGGGAAATAACCACAGGATGGGTTCGAGGACCCAGTGAGCCCACTGAGTAATGGACTTGACATTGATCACCTGACCTTCATAAGCCCCTACTCTGACTGGTGGACCAAAGTAGTGGTTTGGATCTCCTGGAATCTGTATCCTTTCAGACTCACTGTCCAGTAAACTCTAACATGTTTCATTATTTCCTTTCCCCAGTGCATAATAACCCTTGTAATTGGCTGTAGATCCTTCTGGGGAAGACTGGGGGAAATATTAATGGTATAAAATTTTAACAATATGCTGGGATCCGTCCTCGTAAGGACCTGATACCCCCTTTACTAAAGAGGTTCTCAGCCTACTGTTGTTGTTGTTTAGTTGCTAAGTCATGTCTGACTCTCGCGATTCTGTGGACCACGGCTCCAAATCTGGGAATTGATTCAAGGGCCGTGACTCTCCGTTCTGCTGTGTCAAGTCTGTCCACTATACCTAGAACCCTTCCACTTATGCACAACCAAGACAGGGTCTTCAGTCAGGAAAGTTGAGAGACCTGGTGACCCTGTGTACTATGTACCTCCAGGACCACCTTCCATCCTGCAAAGCCAGCTCTTGTATTTTGGTTGCTCAGTTCTTCATTTTTCTTCTTCCTTACTTTTACATTTAGCTTGCTCACTTGGTAAGAATAAAGAACCACTTAAAGATACAAATGCAGTAACTCTCAAACCAGCTTAGATGCCTTCCTGTTGTGTTGACATCAATGAGCACATTCAGAAGCCAAAATAAAAGCAAGTGGCACCTCAGGGCTCCCTTAATTGCCATGTCATATGCTACGCGGATGGCCCTGTGTATCATGTCTCACGGAGATTTCCCTGACTGGTGTCTCTCAGTGACCTGTTTGGGATGCCCTGAGAGAACCTCCTCTACCAACCAACCAACTCAGGAAGGACACACAGGCTGACATATGGCCAAGAAGAAAAACTCAGACAACTCACAGTGACTCATACAGACACTTGAAAATAAAAAAAATCTATACACAGCCACCTACGGTATTTCAATTTAAAAATTTTTGCCCAAGTCCTTCAGAAATATAATTTGCATGAAAGCCCACATTTCTAAAAACAATTTTCAGTTCTCACGTATGATTTCCCAGACCTCCAGACTTCTGTGTCTCCTTCTAAGTACAGATCATTTTCCAAGCTTTGGTGCAGAAAATACAAACAACCGATTTGAGTTGAAATCTAATCAGTCCACTCTTTTAGTGGAAACATGAACCTTAAATTTAAATTATCATCTCAGGATTTTCTTTAAAAGGCAACTTCAGGATTTGGGGAGGGAGAGGAAAACCAAACTTTCGATCACCACGTCTTTTACCTGGGTTTCTGACTCTCCCACCCTCTTCTCAACCTTCCCATCTTGCCTTGGAAGTGGTGAGAGGGTGGGATTGGCAGTGAGAGCCCCCGAGAGTGGCCCAGCATCTCCCCTGAAACAGGCCCCTAATCTCTGGCTGCTTTTTTCTCCATGAAGGATGAGATTTGAACAAAAGTGTTCCCAGATCCCTTTTGGATCTTACAGACCACAATTCTACTCTCTTTTTGACCCACTACCCCATCCTGTGTGTCCCTGACACAGTGGTCAGGGTCTACTCCATGAGACATGGTGCTCATGATAGACATGATACTATAGAACTGTCCATCTACCTCGTGATCTGGCAGTTAAGGGAACCCTAAGCGACCACACACTTTCATGGATTTGAAAGCCAACCCAGGGACACAAAGGATTACAAACACTTAGAATTTCTCCAGGATGAAGATTGAGCCAGTTTGAGTCCTTCCAGGTCCCTTCTTTTCCACCTGGGCAAAGAAGTGTGCCCCACAATCCTTAAAGCTCCCCCAGTGACAGTAAAGAATCTGCCTGTAACGCAGGAGACTGGGGTTTTGATCCCTAAGTCAGGAAGATCCCCTGTAGAAAGGAATGGCAACCCACTCAAGTATTCTTGCCTCGAGAATCCCCTGGATGGACTAGAGTCCGTGGAGCCACAGAGAGTCCGACGTGGCTGAGCAGCTGACACATCAGGGATGTAAGTTCTGGGATGATTCTGATCCCATACACAGAGTTCCCAGCATTAAGCTGGGGCATATTTGGGGCCAGGAGGTCCTCCGGATATCACAGTTGGCCTCAGAAGAGTTGCATTCCACTTGTGGAGCTTCAGCTTTCGTTTCCTTCAGTGTTCTTGCCTGGAGAATCCCCACGGACAGAGGATCCTGGCGGGCTACAGTCCTTGAGGTCGCAAAGAGTCGGACACAACTGAGCCTCTGAGCACAGCGCACAGCGCAGCTGAAAACCAGGCAGAGGCTGCCTCTTCCCCTCCTGCTAGCCTTCCCTGCGCTCCCCGAGGGGGCCCTGCCCCACCCAGACTTCTCACACTCTCCTCTCCCTTCCATGCCTGTGATCAACGTTCACCGGGCCAGTTCTGCCTTCTCCAGATCGACTCCCGTGGGATCTAATGGATTAAATGCATGATCAAAACCCTGCCAAAAAAGCAAGGCACCCACGGTGTTACCCACCCCCATGCCTTCTGTCCCTGTCTCTGCATCCATCCCTTCCTAGCCTAGTGACAAACCACCTGTCTCCAAAAGGGCCCGCGTCAGACACAGGAGACAGGTCCCTGGAATGGTACATACGAGGTGGTAGGTAGGCTTCCAGTGGCCCAAATCACACTGCAAGGGAGGCTTCCTACTCCACCCACCTGTGGAGCCAGCCAGATCACGCATTCGTATTCATCCTTACCCCAATCCCTCCCAGAAAATAGCTGCCCGGAATGGCACTGTGCTTTCTCAAGATGTAAAATTCATGAACATATTGCTGAGGACACAAAAAGAGTGTGTTACACGGAGCCTCAGATAACTTTGCCGCTTCTAACCAGTGGTATGCTGGTAAACATTTATCAACAAGCTGGGTAGGAAAAATAATGTGTACATACCCACACAGTTTTATAATAAATTGTACTGATCAGAAGGACATAGAGCACACAATTTACAAATAATAACATACATAGTCATTTTATTGTACTTCCACATAGTGTAAATCCACACTGATTCCCACAGAACGTCTCTGTGGAATTTTCCAGAACTCTTGCTCCTGCCATGGACAAAGGAGTGTCATTCCACCAAGAACGTTGGTTGAAACTTTCATTTACATTTAGTGAAACACAGAAGGTGAAAATGCAAATCAGAACTTCACTCGTTCATCAGTGACCTGAACAACTTCTTGAACCAAATAATAGTTTTCAAATACAATTTGAATCTTTCCTCAGTTTTCTGGTGGTATTCATAATGTAACAGGTACAGACATGAGACACTCTTAAGTTGAATCTGCATTATTAACAATCTCCTGTTTCTTCCTTGAATCCAGAGCAGAATTTTTCAGCTTCACTACTGACATTTCCGACCAGAGAGTCTGAACATTCTTTTGCCTGGGGGTTGTCCTGTATGTACTAAATGTTTAACAGTATCCTGACCTCTACTCACGATGCCAGTAATGCCCCCATCTGTGACCATCAAAAGTGTCTCCAATGTTGACCAATGTCCCCTAGGGACAAAATCACCCCTAGTTCATAACCACCAATCTTGACAGCCAACAAAACAATAACCCAAGCTTTCATCAGTTGCGTTGACAGTTTCCACGGTAGACATACTCCCACCACCACCAACTGCTATCAAAGTGACTTCAGCAATGCTGTTCTGTAGAATTTCCATGTTTTAGACACAACATGTAAATAACTTCAAGAAGTGAGTAGAAAAGTGATGAGTTTTGAATACTGATCTCGTTTGCCTTGAAGATAATTAATTTTATTGTAAATTTGCATAATTTAATTTTTAACAATGGCCATTTTGACAACCAGCTCATACACCTAAAATATGACAATCTGCTGTCCTAGCCAATCAAGCAAGCTCCAGCACACCACCACTTCCACCCAAGAAAAGGTGCAGTTTTGAATGAAATATATGTGGTGTGTCTAAGTCCACCTGATGTGAAGAGCTGACTCATTTGAAAATACCCTGATGCTGGGAAAGATTGAGGGCAGGAGGAGAAGGGGACAACAGAGGATGAGGTGGTTGGATGGTATCACCGACTCAAGGGACATGGGTTTGGGTGGACTCCAGGAGTTGGTGATGGACAGGGAGGCCTGGCGTGCTGCAGTTCATGGGGTTGCAAAGAGTTGGACACGACTGAGCGACTGAACTGAACTGAACTAAGCCTGCACCTTGGAGCAGAGCTTCCGGTTTGTTTACACCATTTGCTTCTCCCTAGCTCTCCTCTTAGTTGAGGCACGTTCTGAAAACACTTTCAAAGCGCTAGCAGATCATGAGATGACCAAGCACACACTCGCCCTTAAAAACACAGCCGACCAGCAGACGACCTGGAAACTCATTTGGGAACATGATGGGATCTGAACTAGAAAGAGCCCCATTGGAAGCTCTGTGAAAAAGGAAGTCGCGTCTACCTGTTTTACACCTGAAACTAACACGACATTGTAAATCGATTATACTTCCATTTTTAAAGTAAAAAGGAAGTGGGGTAGGAAAGACTGGAGCTGTGACCTAAACTTGGAGATCCCCGCAGAAATCCAGATGCAAACTGATGAGAGGGTTACGAAAGAGCGCGCATGGGCTGCCCGCCTCGGTGTGAGTCCGTGTTGACACACGCACGCTATCTGGAAAGATAAGGGGATAAAGTCTCCCTGTTCCTTTGCCCCCTTTTCATCTGTTATGCTTCCCAGATGCTCGGCTAATGGCTCACATGCTTCCATTTTCTCCGCCTGCTGCTTCGGAAGGAGAAAGTCCCTTCAAATCAAATTGCTCTGCACTCATTCCCATGATGAGGCACCCTTTACAGTAACACCAGGACCACAACATCCCTCACCATGTCCTTATAAAGGGAAAGTGTTGACTGTCAGTTTCCATAAATGCATTTGCCCTGTGATGCAACTCCATTTTTACTGAAGTATAGTTGATGTACAATATTGTATAAATTACAGGTGTGCGCTGTAGTGAGTCACAATTCCTAAAGGTTATACTCCATTTATAGTTGTCATTAAATATTGGCTATTTCCCTCTGTGGTCTAATATATCCTTGTAGTTTATTTTATGTGTAACAATTTATACCTCTTAATCCCCCACACCCATATTCCCCTTCTTCTCTTCCTCTCCCAACCAGTAACCACTAGATTGTTCTCTGTATCTATGGGTCTGCTTCTTTTTGGTAACTTTAGCTAGTTTGTTGTATTTTTTAGATTTCAGATATAAATGATATCACACAGTGTTTGTCTTTCTCTGTGTGACATGTTTCACTAAATGTAATATACTCCAAGATCATCTATGTTATTGAGGATGGTGACATTTCCTTCTTTTTATGGCTGAGTAGTGTTCCACTGCATATATTAATATATGTATATACCACATTTTCTTTGTCCAGTCATCTGTCCACAGGCATTTAGGTTGTCCCCATGTTTTGGTTATTGTGAGTAGTGCTGCTATGAACATAGGAGGCATGTATCTTTTTGAATTAGTGTTTGGGAGTTTTTTGTATATACACCCAAGAATGTAATTGCTGGGTCATTTGTTTTTGTCGTTCAGTCTCTAAGTGGTGTCTTACTCCTTGCAGTCTCATGGACTGCAGCATACCAGGCTTCCCTGTCCTTCACCATCTCCCAGAGTTGGCTCAAACTCATGTCCATTGAGTCGGTGATGCCATCCAACCATCTCATCCTCTGTCATCCCTTTCTCCTCCTGCCCTCAATCTTTCCCAGCATCAGGGTTGTTTCCAATGAGCTGGCTATTCCCATCAGGTGACCAAAGTACTGGAGCTTCAGCTTCAGCATCAGTCCTTCCAATGAATATTCAGGATTGATTTCCTTTAGGATGGACTGGTTCGATCTTGACCGAGAGTCCAAGAGACTCTCAAGAGCCTTCTCCAGTGCTAAAGTCCAAAAGCATCAATTTTTTGGTGCTCAGCCTTCTCTACGGTCCAACTCTAACATCCTTACATGACTACTGGAGAAACCAAAGCTTTGACTTTGACTATGGTGACCTTTGTCAGCAAAGTGATATCTCTGCTTTTTAATATTCTGTCTAGGTTTGTCGTCACTTTTCTTCCAAGGAGCAAGCATCTTTTAATTTCATGGTTGCTGTCACCATCCACAGTGATTTGGGATCACGGGATAATTCTGTTTTTAGTTTTTTGAGAAGACTGCTTTCTACAGTGGCTTGATGCAACTTCATTTTAAACGTAACTGGTGTCATAATTATCTACTTTGCTGATCAAGGACTTGGTCCCTCTTCTAGTCACCATGGCCTTTGGGTGTTGAACCAACTGTCACTCAAATAATCTCTCTAAACACCATCACAGACATTGCAGAAGGTGATAAGGAGAAGGTTTCATAAAGCACACGGGGAGAACCAGCCTCTCTTCACCCAGCACAGGGGCCACAGCTAGCGGCATCGTGGAGAGGATAAGGGGGGCCCCTTAGGACCCCGGTAGGTCAGGCTCAAGTCTTGGAGGGGTCCATGGGGACAGAGCATCCCTGGGCAGTGGTCCAGCCCTCGTAACACTGCTGATCCCCCCGTTTATCAGAGCCCCGGGATCTCAGCCAGCTGACACCACTCACAGAGAACTCTTCACCTATTGTCGTTGCCAGTCACAGGGATCTGGTAGTGATGGTGGTCATCCTGGCGGCAGACCAACTGCCCCACCCAGAAGAATATGCCTTCTGAGAAAGACTGCTATGGGGTGAGCCTACAGTGGAACTCTGACTTAGATGAAGAGGGTGGCTGTTCCAAGTGACTCAGGAAACATGGAAGGTGTGGGCAGCTGCTGTGCCCACGAGTCACTCCCAGGCCGTGTTCTCCAGCAGAAGGGCCCAGGGTGCCTGGGTCAGGGGGCTGCGTGAAGGTTTAGTCCATGGCTGCCCAATACCTTGGACTCCGCCACCTCCCAGGCAGGACTGGGTGTGATGAAGGGAGGGACAGGCCCCCTTAGTCCCTCCTACAACAGTAGATGGAGAAGGTCCCAGGAATGCATCCAGCCAAGAACTCATAACATTCAGAGCCACTGCCGGCCAGCATGCCTGAGCTCCATAGACCAGCCAGAGGGGCTGGCACGGGTTCAACAGCCCCTGTGGCATCAGGAGTGGGAGGCAGAAGAGGAGGATGGTAGAGAGACAGAGATGATGTTGTCCTTGCTCTTCACCCCTGGCGCTCCATCCTTGTTTTCAGGTCCTGGGGTTCAGGCTCCCTACAATGGGCGGGGTAGGGCCTGCAGGCTCTGACCCTTGGGACCGGCACACAGCCAGGGGTGGGAGGCGGTCGGCCTCCTGTTCTCCCAGAAACTTTGAGAAATTCGTCTGTCGTGAGTCCCACGCACTACTGGATGCTGCCCGTCAGGGGCTTTCGAGGACTCCAGGCTTCTTGGGAGCTGGAGAACCACAAGGAGCACATCACCCAGAGCAGCGCTTGTCCTCATCTGCCCGCTTATTCCTCGGCACAGATTCTGGGGGCAGGAAGAGCGCCCTGTGGAAACGAGATGGGAGCATCACTTGTCTCAGCCACTGCTTCCCACCCTGGCTGCCTGTTAGAAACAGCTGAGGGTTTCTGCAGACAGGCCCTGCCCCAGAGTCCATGCCTGCTAAGTCGCTTCGGTCATGTCCACCTCTGTGTGAGCCTGTGGACCGTAGCTCGCCAAGCTCCTCCGTCCACGGAATCCTCTAGGCAGGCAAAGATACTGGAGTGCGTTGCCTTTCCCTTCTCCAGGGGATCTTCCCGACCCAGGGATCAAGCCCACGTCTCTTAGGCCTCCTGCACTGGCAGGTGGGTTCTTTACCACTAGTGCCAACTGGGAAGTCCCTTTCCCCCCAGAGACTGGGATTCAAATTTCCTTACAGTGGGGCTTAGACTCTGGGCTCTTTTAGACTCTTCCCCAAGATCCTAATGTGCAAGCAGGGCCACAGCTGAGCAGCTCTAATCCAAAAATGCAACTAGATGGGTCCCCAAGGACCCAAGGGTGTGTGGCTCTTTCCGCCCCAGGACCACCCCCATCTTGGTGGCAAGAACTCTGAGGTCAACAGGTGCACACAGCTATGGCCGTGAATGGTATACAAGTTCAGATCTCACTGGGGACCTTGTGGCCTCACATGTAGGCACCCGGGAGAGGGACCGGCTCTGTGTCCAGCCAAGGGACAGGCAGCTGCATGTGGCCAGCCCCATTTCCCCCCCAGGGCTCAGGCACAGCCTCTCCGTCACCCCAGGACTGGAGTCCCCTGTGACCAGCTCTTCCTTAAATTTTGAGTATCTTGGGCAGGAAGCCTCGTGACTTGTTCCTTTGCTGAGTTGCCTTCCAGAGATCAAGCGTCTGCCTCCACCCAGGAAGCCACTGGAAGTGGCATCGGTGAGCCAGACACGTTGGGGTGCAAAGTGCGACTGAGCAGGGCCCCCGGGGCAGCAGGGAAGCCAGGCTTGGTGGGTTTTTCCCTCTCACTTCAGCTCCCATCTGATACTTAGCTCCTCCTGGGGTGGGGGGTCTCTGGGCGAGGGTCTGGGACGCGGCGGGGAGGAGGGTTGCAGGGCTTCTTACTGTGGATGGTGACATCTGCTAGGTAGAGCTGGGTACCTGCTCTGTACCAGCTGTGGGCAGATCCTTTCTAGAAAAAAAGGGAAGTCTCCCTGAAAGAGTTCAACCTGTCAGTGTGTTCTGGGCACTCCGTGCTCGGGATGACTGCTGGCCTGTGTTTTATGGCTGTTCTGGGCGTCATTCTATGCTCAGGACCACTGTCCTGCTAGTGTGGAGGGGAGGAGGGGGAGGCGGGGACAGAGAAGAGAGTGCAGATGAACCTCAGTCCTCCTAACGATAAAGGAAGAGGGGACGTGATGCCCTAAGGTGAAGACCTCGACATACAGTATTGCAGACTTCAGGTCAAATCGCCCACACACTTGAGAAAAACTACAAACAACAGACAAATATCCTTGTCCCTAGAAAGCTACAAGGTTCCAGACTGACCCCAGACCATCTCAGCTTCTCATCTCCTATTTGATGCTTTTGAACTGTGGTGTTGGAGAAGACTCTTGACAGTCCCTTGGGCTGCAAGGAGATCCAACCAGTCAATCCTAAAGGAAATCAGTCCTGAATATTCATTGGAAGGACTGATGCTGAAGCTGAAACTCCAATACTTTGGCCACCCGATGCAAAGAGCTAACTCATTGGAAAAGACACTGATGTTGGGAAAGATTGAAGGTGGGAGGAGAAGGGGACGACGGAGGATAAGATGGTTGGATGGCACCACTGACTCGATGGACATGAGTTTGAGCAAGGTCTGGGAGTTGGTCAACGACAGGGAAGCCCTGTGTGCTGCACTCCATGGGGTCGCAAAGAGTCAGACATGACTGAGCGACTGAACTGAACTGATTTCTATGTAATACACAGCAGGTGGACCTCGCTCCTCTCTGGACTTTATCAGACTCTGGGGTCAAAAGTGTAAAAAGTTTAGTGGTGAGCGTGTGTGCATGTATATATGTGCATACACACACACACACATACACACCCTACATGTACACAAACACATCACACACATGTACTCCTTGCATGCATGCACGTATCCCAAGTTTGCTCATACTCTGAGGCGTGGTAGTGGTGGTGATTTAGTCACTAAGTCATGCCCAACTTTGCAACCCCATGAACTGTAGCCCACCAGGCTCCCCTATCCATGGGGATTCCCAGGCAAGAATACTGAGTGGGTGGCCATTTCTTTCTCCAGAGGATCTTCCCGATCCAGGGATCGAACTCATGTCTTCTGCACTGCAGGCAGATTCTGTGCCACTGAGCCACTAGGACCACAGCAAGCCTCCCTAACTCAGCTGCGTGGGCCTGGAACCCAGGTCCCCAGGCCATGTCTTTCTTCCAGCTCCTCCTTCACCTCCCTGGCTTTGTGTGAACCTGCCGTGTCCCCTCTGGGCCCAGGCTCTCAGCCAAGGCCCTCTGGCCATCCCTTAGTCAAGCCAGGCTAACAACATCCTCCCCAACTCCAGAAATGTGCATTGAAGGGATGGGATGTTCCATTCCCAACACAGGTGAGAAAAGTAACAAAAGACCGATCCCTCTTCGTCCTGGGCCTCCTATTCGGGATGACAAGAGGACCCGGCAGGCTCTGATCAAAGGAGGGGAGGAGTGTTCTTGGACCCCGAAAGGTGGCAGGAAGGGATGACAGGGCAAGATAGGTTCTTGAGTGGGAAGAGCTCATCTGACATTCAAAGCAGACACAGACGCAGGGGCACCAACACGCGACAGTTGGGGGGCTGTTGGTCGTGAGTCAGGGTCCTCGGTCTCTGGGGTGGTGTGGGACGCCCAACGAAGTCAAAGAGCTCCCTCCTGTCTGCAGGGCCTGAGTTTGCATCTGACTGCAGAGGGGAGGGTCCAGTGCCTCCCTGCCACCCAATCCATCCCTTATTTGAGATACACTGTCCACAAGTAAAAAGGGTTTGAGGACATTGTTGGGGGAGATAATATGGTGCAGTGGTCAGGAGATGTGGAATCTGGCCACCTCTGTTCAAATCCTGATTATGTGGCCTTAGTCGAGTCACTTAGCCTCTCTGAGCCTCAGCCTGCTTATTCATAAAATGAGGATAATAATAGCACTTTCATTTCAGTCCCTCAGTCGTGTCTGACTCTTTGTGAGCCCATGGACTGCAGCACGCCAGGTCTCCCTGTCCACCACCAACTCCCGGAGTTTACTCAAACTCATGTCCTTCAAGTCGGTGATGCCATCCAACCATCTCATCCTCTGTCATCCCCTTCTCCTTCCACCTTCAATCTTTCCCAGCATCAGGGTCTTTTCCAAGCAGTCAGCTCTTCAAATCAGGTGGCCAAAGTATTGGAGTTTCAGATTCAGCATCAGTCCTTCCAGTGAACACTCAGGACTGATCTCCTTTAGGATGGACTGGTTGGATCTCCTTGCAGTCCAAGGGACTGTCAAGAGTCTTCTCCAACACCACAGTTCAAAAGCATCAATTCTTCGGTGCTCAGCTTTCTTTACAGTCCAACTCTCAATATCCAGACATGACTACCGGAAAAGCCATAGCTTTGACTAGACGGACTTTGTTGGCAAAGTAATGTTGCTGCTTTTTAATATGTTGTCTAAGTTGGTCATAACTTTTCTTCCAAGGAGTAAGAATTTCTTTTAATTTCATGGCTGCAGTCACCATCCGCAGTGATTTTTTGGAGCCCCAAAAAAATAGTCTCTCACAGTTTCCATTGTTTCCCCACTGAGCGAATTTCACTTTCAATAGCACTTCAGTGTTCATATTAATTTGCCTCTTTACAAACACCCCAAAATCTAGTGACTTAGAATAACAGGGAACACTGTCTCTGGTCTCTTCTGGGGGCCCAGGACTTTGGGGACTGGCTTGGCTGGGCAGAACAGGTTCAGGGTACCTCTGGGGTCCATCTGCTATTGTCTGGGCTGCTGTCATCTCTGGACTGGCGAGCCAGCTTTCTGAGGAGGCTCAGGCACATACCTGCAAGTTGATGCTGGCTGGTGGTGGGAGGCATCAGTTCCTCCTGACCTGGGCCTCCCTGAAGGGCTGCTGGAGCATCCCCACACCATGGCATCTGGTCCCCCCAGAAATGACAATCGGGTGCGGAGTCAAGCAGCCTGAGAAGTTCTATCACCATCACTCCTGCCACACTCTGCTCCCCCAAGGAGAGTCACCCACGTTTACAAGGAGGGTGATCGGGGTCCATCTTTTGAAGGGAGGACTGTCAGAGAGTTGTGGGTGATGGAATGCCAGGAAGGAAGGAAATAGGGTGTTCTATGGAGAAGGCCAGCAAAGCTCCTGAGATGGGGTGATATGGGGAACCCTTTCTGAAAGACAGGAGGTAGCCAGTACAGGCAGACCTCAGAGATATTATGGGTCTGGTTCCAGGGCTCTATTGCTCAGTTGTGGGTGCTCTTTGTGACCCCCATGGACTGTTGACTGCCAAGCTCCTCTCTCCATGGAATTTTCCAGGTAAGATTACTGGAGTGGGTTGCCGTTTCATACTCCAGGGGATCTTCCCAGCTGAGGGATTGAAACCCCATCTTCTGCATCTCCTACATTAGCAGGTGCATTCTTTACCACTAGTGCCACCTGGGAAGTCCCATTTGGTTCCGGACCACTGCAATAAAGCAAATATTGCAATAAGTCTCACACATGTTCTGGTTACCCAGTGCATATAAGTTACGTTTACACTAGACTGTCGTGTACCAAGTGTGAAGTAGTCTATGTCTTCCAAAAAAAGCAATGTACATACTGTAATTAATGAAAAACTTTATTGATAAAAAATGCTAACCATCATCTGCTCCTTCAATGAGTCGTGATCTTTTTGCAATAGTGAGTGACATCAGAGATCACTGATCACAGATCATTATGACAAACATAATAATCATGAACAGTTTTGAAATTTTGTAAGAATTGTCAGATGTGACACAGAGGCCTGAAATGAGCAAATGCTACAGGAAAATGGTGCCAATAGACCTACTCAACACAGAGTGCCACAAACTTTCAAGTTGTAAAACACAATACCTGTGAGGTGTAAAACAAACAAAAAAAAAAATGAGATGTCTGTGATGGGGATAGTCAAGGGATGGGCATTCCAGGTAGATGGAACCATTAGCTCAAGGGTCTCATGGAGAGAGAAGGAGCTGGGCGGTTGCGGACCATCCGTGAGGTCAGGGTGCCTGAGAGCCAGTGAGGAAGAATGGGATGGGGGGTGAGACAGCATTTTCACCCGTCTTCCTGGTGGCACTCTTCCCTCGGACTTTATTTCTGGGTTTTCAAAGGCCCTGCCACTGGGTTTCCCCAGTGACAGAAGAACCGCCTCCTAAGGCAGGAGATGTAAGAGACGCAGGTTCGATCCCTGCGTGGTGAAGATCCCCTGGAGGCGGGCACAACAACCCACTCCAGTCTTCTTGCCTGGAGGATCCCACGGACAGAGGAGCCTGGCCGGCTATGGTTCATGGGGTCGCAAAGAGTCGGACACGGCTGAGCGCCTTAGCAGACCACTTAGGGCGCTCTCTCCGCTTGTTTCAGAGTGGCTCATTCAAGAGCAGAAAGGAGGGCAGAGGAACCAGGAGAGGGCAAGGCCATAGAGGACGAGACCAAGGCACCAGTTTAGAGCAGGCAGAGCGAGCCAAGGGCCGTGGGATGTGGCTGAACAGAGTCGGTCCTCCAAGGCCGCTGACCCCACCTGACCTGGGGGAGCAGAAAGCTGAGCTGAGAGACAACATGCTCCCCAGTCGTGAATGTGGACAGGTCACCTCTGGGCTGAGGGTTGAGGCTCAGATGGAGGCCAGGAGTCAGTGAGGGAGGAGGCTCAGACAGCGGTTCAGTTCTTGCCAACCCACGGCTGGAGGCCAGGTGACCTCTAAGCTTCCATTTTCTCACCTATAAAATCTCTAATCATCACCTCCTCCTTCGGTAAAATCGCTTATTACTTCAATTGTGCTGGAGCCGCTCCTCTGGCTCGCAAGATCTGCCTGGTAAATATTCAGGGAGTTTGCGAATCAGTTGTGAAACTGCTGAGAACCCTGAAATCAGCCATGGTGGGAGCGTTTACACCATGGAAATTAGCAAACGCTGCAAATCAAGGCTTTTCTCCACCCACTTCTCGCCACCTGCGTTCGTGTAAGTCGCTTCAGTCGAGTCTGACTCTGCAACCCCAGGGACTGAAGCCCACCAGGCTCCTCTGTCCATGGGATTCTCCAGGCAAGAGTACTGGAGTGGGTTGTCATGCCCTCCTCCAGGCGATCGTCCTGATCCAGGGATCGAACCCGTGTCTCTTATGTCTCCTGCTTTGGCAGGGAGGTTCTTCACCTCTAGTGCCACCTGGGAAGCCCCCTTCTCTTTGCAGTATTGGTTTATCTGCCTGCCACTGCACATGTTTTTGTTTTAAGAACGGAAGAAGAGGATAATATTTACAGCACACAGTAACTTCTGCCCAAACAGCAGCTATCAGTCTACACAAACCTCTCATCAATGCAGCCATTATGACCTCAGACACCTTTCAAGTCAAAAGACAGGAAAGTTAAGAGGCTTCTCTTATAGCTCAGTTGGGAAAGAATCTGCCTGCAATGCAGGAGACCCAGGTTCAATCGCTGGGCTGGGAAGATCCCCTGGAGGAAGGCATGGTAACCCACTCCAGTGTTCTTGCCTGGAGAATCCCATGGACAGAGGAGCCTGGTGGGCTGCAGTCCACGGGGTCGCAAGAGTCAGACACAACTTAGCGACTCAACTACCACCACCACCACAGGAAAGTTAGAAGACCTCCAGAAGTCTTGCTGAATCCACCTTGCAAGATTTCTGCCAGCAGCCACCTCTATGCTCCAGAGTGCCCCCTGCTCCAGACACCCACGTTCCTACCCTGTCAAGGATGTTGTGTCCCGGGGGCCTTAAGAGGAAAGACAAAGGTCAAAGTGAAAGCCGCTCAGTCGTCTCCGACTCTTTTTGACGTCATGGACTATACAGTCCATGGAATTCTCCAGGCCAGAATCCTGGAGTGGATAGCCTTTCCCTTCTCCAGGGGATCTTCCCAACCCAGGGATCAAACCCAGGTCTCCCACATTGCAGGCGGATTCTTTACCAGCTGAGCCACAGGGGAAGCCCAGCAACCTCCCCAAAACCCCCTCCACTTGGGCCACGTGAAGCATTGCCCCAAACCAAGCCAAGGTTCTTTGCTTCCCCTCCCCTACACCCTGCACCCACCCACACAGGACCTGGAAACTGCAACTTCCCAGCACCATGCCAGGCGGTCATTCACAGCCTGCGAACAATGGCAGGGGTGGAAAATCAACACCCAGTGTGGTCCCAAAAGCTGAGACTCTGGCGCCTTCTTGCTGCTGTTGCTTTAATCAGGAGTCATTTTCCAGGGGACACAGTTTGTGATAGAATTGGATGTCAGGTCAGATGACCTGGGCTAAAGCCAGCCAGGTGCAAGATGAGTAATGTCATGCCAGTCAAGGCCATTTGTCGCTTTTCCATAACCAGGAATGATTGTTTTGACAATAAGGGAGATTATCAGACTGTAATTTAGTGCTCATAATGGGCCAGATGGGGCTTTGGCATGGCAACTCACTCCAGGATTCTTGCCTGGAAAATCCTATGGACAGAGGAGCCTGATGGGCTATAGTCCATGAGGTCCCAAAGAGTTGGATATGACTGAGTGAATTTACTTTCTTTCTTTCTTTCTTTCTAATGGGCCAGACAGGGCTTGAGCATAGCAACCCACTCCAGTGTTCTTGCCTGGAGAATCCCACGGACAGAGGAGCCTGGCAGGCTACCATCTATGGGGTCGCAAGGAGTTGGACTCGACTGAAGCCACTTAGCAGGCACTCACGCTACTGGCAGACCCTCCCCTTGGTACTTTACCCTGGTGATGGCCACAGCGCAGGGCAGAAACGGCAGGTGCCAGCGGGCTCCCCACGCTCCCAAGCAGAGGATGGACAAAGATGCCAGTCCACCTCTGCAGGCTGGAGCCCCGGCCCCAGGCCGAGCCCCTGTCCATGTACACAGCCGCTGTCTTCTCCGAGGCCCCCAGCCAGCTCTGCTTCTGGGATATATTCTCAGACAGTGGGGTCCACGGCTCCCATGTTCTTTCCAGGGATGGCCTCATACTCCCTGTGTTATCACAAAACAAGGTCTAGCCTTTCATTTCTTTTTTTTTTAATCGTTCATTCATCGTTTTTTCCCATCTTAATTGAAGAATAATTGCTTTACAGTATTTACAGTTGGCCTCTGCCATACATCAGCGTGAATTGGCTACAGGCATACATGTGTCCCCTCGCTCTTTTTTTATCTTTTTTTTTAATTTATTTATTTTAATTGGAGGCTGATTCCTTTACAGTATTGTAGTGGTTTTTGCCATACAATGACATGAATCAGCCACGGGTGTACATGCGTTCCCCCTCCCCATCCCATCCCTTCAGGGTCATCCCAGTGCACCAGCCCTGAGCACCCTGCCTCATGCATCGAACCTGGACCAGACCTCCCTCCCATCTCTCTACCCAACCCATCCGTCCAGGTTGTCACAGAGCAAAGAGCTTTGGGTTCCCTGCATCATACATCAAACTCCCACTGGCTATCTATTTTACATATGACAGTTGTAAACTTAATACACACACACACACACACACACACACACACCACATAATGTATCTTTCAATGTCATTCTCTCAAATCATCACACCAACCTTTCATTTCTGACATGGACAGAAAATTATGTGTCATAGTGTTCATTTCCTCTGAGTCAGTTTATCTACATTTGTTCATTTCTAACGATATTCTGCCCAAGTCATAAAGGTGGCCAGCAGGCCCTGAGTCCAGAGCTAGGAGCTTGACAAGCCCATCGCACTAAATCCAGAGCTGAGCCACCGGCTTGGTTTCCAACCTGGAGAGTGGGGCACCACTCACCCAACCAAAAAGCCCGAAATAGCTCTGATCCAGAAGCCTCTCAATGAAACCAACCCCACTGACCACTTACATTCCATCTCACCGTCTACCGAGTGACCACTTAGAGCTCCTGAGTAAAGACTTCCATGAAGTCCACTGCAGGCAGGACGCATTCACCCAGGACAGAAGTTTTCAGGCGTCGATGACTCCCCCGGGGGCCAACAGGCGCCGAGTGAGAAGGGCCGGCGGGGGCAGGCAGCCTCCACTCAGCTCCCAGGCTGGCACCAGGTCCTCATCTCTGCCCCTCTTACCACGGGGTCAGGCCCCTTGGCGACACCCGCCACGCCGCTCATTCCAAGAGCAGGGATGCCAGGAGGCTGGGCCGCCTTTCCGGTCCAAGGCAGGAAGAAGAGACCTCTGTAGCTCTCGCAGTGAACTGCTCACCCTCTAAGCTGTAGGCAACTCAGTCCCTTCTTTTATTTAATTGCTGCTGGCAACCAGGGTGCACAGATTTGCATCTCTAAAGCCAGTGTGGGAGGTGGGAGGAATTTGTAGATTAGGATTGACGCATATACACTATAGAGGCTACGGAGAAAATAGATAGGACTTCCCTAGAGGCTCAGGGCTATATCTACCGGCCAAAGTAGGAGACACAAGTTCCATCCCTGGTTAGGAAAGATCCCCTGGGGAAGGAAATGGCAACCCGCTTCAGTGTTGTTTCCTAGGAAATTCTTGGACAGAGGGGCCTGGTGGATTTACAGTCCATGGGGTCACAAAGAGTTGGACATGATTTAGTGATTAGATGACTAGTGAGAACCTACTGTATAGCACAGGGAATTCTACTTAATTCTCTGTGGTGATTTAAATGGAGAAGAAAGTCCAAAAGGGAAGGGATATATGTACATGCATATGTATGACTGATTCACTTGCTGTGCAAGGAAACTAACACAACACTGAAAGGTAACTACTCCAATAAGAATTAATTTAAAAAGAAAGACAAATGACCAATAATTACTAAAAATAATTTTTTTTAAAAAACCTCTAAAGCAACAAACATTTTTTTTAAATAAAACCAGTGTGTTTATTTTTAAGAAAGCGTAGCTTCTTCCTGCTTTCTCTTTTGGTTTGCCTAAAAGAAAATAAAAGACTTTCAACTACAGATAAAAAGCTCCCAGGCAGTATTTGAAGATTTGCAGGACTTCGATAGCAAAGAAAAAAGTCTCAGAAAAGAGCTTTCTATCCCCAGGGCACTGCTTTTTCTTGCCTTCTTTGAGGGCCTTTGCTTGCGTGTTTGTCTACTTTTTTATTTTAGGGATACCACTGAACATGGGTATCTCAGAAATAAGGAACAAGGGACTATAAAAGTCAGCCAAGTTCCTTCTGATATTATTCCTCCTTTACTGTGATCTCTGTTCCTTCCAAGGCATTCGAAAATTCTATTTAGCTTGACTTTCAACCAACTAAGCCAGTGACAGGTTTATGAGGTTTCCAGGCGGGTCTCGTGTGGGTCTTTGAGGAATTAGACTTGCTTCTCAGGGAGACTTGTAGCCTGTACATCTGAGTGTTGAACACATTTTAGAACTGGCTAGCTTGTCACTTCACTACCTGTTGAGAAGCATCAGTTCTTCAGGAACCTTCAAAGCCCTAAGATACTTCATCTGCTCCATCCTAATGCCGTGTGGCTCAGGTGTGCTCACACATGCCAGCCTGTGGCCCTCAGCCATATAACCTTCTGCGCTGACACAGTGGCTACAGACCCAGGGATAGCCTCCAGAAAGGAAATCCCCTGCTCCCAACTCCAAAGGAAGAAATCCAGCTCTTCCCTTCACCATCGCACACGGCAAGAAAGGAACCACAATTAGCGGTGCTGACTTGAAAAAAAAAAAAAAATGCACAGCACGGCAGTTGCAAGTTAAGTTGTATTCGGGGAAAATGAGGACTATAGCCTGGGAGGCAGGATTTCAGATAACTCTGAGAAATTGCCCCAAAGAGGTAGGGGGGATGTTGGTATATCTGTGATTTTGGTGAAGGGGGAGTTTATGCAATCAAGCAAGTATTTTTGCAGAAGGTTTCTGCTCGTCACGAGGAGCAGATGTCACCATGAAGGAATTTAGTGCTTTTCTAGACATGAGGAGATGCACGAATTGGGCTTACAAAATCGGCTCCTGAAAATATTTAACTATCTGCCTGTTCTGCCAGTTTTTCCAGAGCACAGAGTGCCTCCTTTCTGCTCTGGGTATTAAAAATCAGCAGCTGCAGCAACAGATGATTTAACCCTTATAGAGGCAGATGGCAAGTGCCCATGGCAAGTGCCAATTTGTGGTTGAGAGGGGTGAGGTAAACGCCGGGATATCTCACCCCACAACACTCAGTCTTCCCTTGTGCACCTTCAATGGAACCTCACATACCCATTATATGGATGTGTAAACTGAGGCATGTGGTGGTCTTTAGCCTAGTCCCTTCTGCTACAGCACAGTTTCAAAGCAAACAAATCAGAACCACAGAAGATAAACACATAGTATGTTTCTTTTCATTTCAAACTTTCATTTTTTTTTTATTCAACAAAGTGACATTTATTGGGGGCTTATAAACTGCCAAGCACCAGAAAGACACATCAATCCAAAGCAGGGGCTTCGCAATATTGTGATCAGCTCTGTGTTTTGCTCACAAACAATGGCATTAGAAGATCCCTGATTTAAAAAAAAAAAAAAAAAAAAATAAGAGCTCCTACTTCTTCACAGACTTGTGGTCTCTTAAAAAGCCGTTTCATTTTGCTCCAGCCAGCAGCAGTGAAGACTTAGAATGCTTTGTCTTAGGATCCCAGAAGGCCTCCTTGCAGAGAAGCCTCTGAGGAATGGAATATTTCCTGCCAGATCAGTAAACAAAGGATGTCACAGTCATCAGAGATGGCAGTCCTTCAACCGTGAGCCCTGAGGGAACTCAGGGCTGAAAAGAATGCCTGCCATCCAGCAGTCATCAGATCGCAGCCCCTCCTTACCCTGTGCCCTGAGGAAACTCAGCAAGTGAAAATCCAGGATTCGGGCCCAGATGGGTGAGGTGTGTATCAAAGGAATGATTTCAATGAGCCCAGACTTTTGCATTTTCCCATACAGAGAAAAGTGCTAAATTAACCTTAATTTGATTCTTCTCTGGTGGCTCAGCTGGTAAAGAATCCACCTGCAATGCAGGAGACCTGAGTTCAATCCCTGGGTTGGGAAGGTCCCCTGGAGAAGGGAACGGCCACCCACTCCAGTATTCTGGCCTGGAGAATTCTATGGACTGTATAGTCCATGGGGTCGCAAAGAGTCAGACATATGAGCAACTTTCACTTACACTTTACTTCCCTAGAGGCTCAGCTGGTAAAGAATCCGCCCGCAATGCGGGAGACCTGGGTTCAATCCCTGGGTTGGGAAGATCCCCTGGAGAAGGGCAAGGCTACCCACTCCAGTATTCTGGCCTGGAGAATCCCATGGACAGAGGAGCCTGGTGGGCTACAGTCCCCGGGGTCGCAAAAAGTCGACACAACTGAGCAACTAACACTCACTTTTTCACTTTGATATATCTGCGTGCCTGCGTGCTAAATCACTACAGTTGTGTCTGACTCTATGTGACCCCATGGACTGAATTAGCAGGCAAGATTCTTTACCACTAGCGCCACCTGGGAAGCCCTGTGATATCTGGTTTTCCCTTAATTAACAGTAATCTTTTGATGTTCAGACTGCCTGCCCTTTGCCACAAAACTCCTACGTAACCTGGTTCCCCCTCTCAGTCCCCTCAAACCTATTCTCTCAGGGACACTTGAGATGCTGCCTCCTGGGCTTAACGTCCTAAAAATTCCCACCCAATAAAACATAACTCTCAGCTTCTAGGTTGTGAATATTTTCTAAGTCAACACCTCACTATCCTTTAAAAAAAAAAAAAAACATCACCAGGAATACTTCAGCATCTCCTGTAACCGCTTTGCCTGGGCCTTCCTTGCCCCAGAGGTTTTCTTCCTCTAGTAATGTCTATTTCACATGCAGAACTCAGAGGCTGGGCTTGCAGATGGCATCCCTGTTTAATTCTCCGCTGCTCACTGTGTCTTATCCCAGCTCCAGATGTTTTCAAACATTCCTGACAGCTACCTACAGGCATGGCAGGTCTGACCTCAGACCCCCACGAGGGAGCTCAGCTCCAAAGTCATTTAGTACAGGCTTCTGGGGTCCAGCCCTGTTCCCAATGCGATAAAACCAGGGCACCCCTAGGAGTGAAGGCAGGGACATCAGATGCTCAGAGGCCCAGGAGAGTGAGGACTCAGACTAGACTCCCGCTTTTCAATCCGAGGGTGCCCAGGATTCTTTGGGGATTGCCTGTGAAACCTTGCCGTGAGTGGTCCCTTGTTCTACCGTAAGAGACATGTCAAATGATGAGAAGTAGCCAGAGAAAGAAGAACAGACGGCCCTCTGGAATGCATTCTGCCTTAACGTTATCTGGATAGGTCTTCCCCAGCTTCCTGTCCAGAGTCCCCGTCCAGCATCAGGAGCTGAGCCAGGCCGAGAACTCCGAGTTCCGACCTGGGAACCAGGCAGACCGCCGTCCATCTCTCCAGACGCAGCCCTCTGTGTCTCTTTGGTTTAGGAAACTGGGACGCATCCTCGCTGGGGACCGGAACCCTGCCGCCCTCTGCAGTTGACCCCCGGCTGCCGCTTCCCCCGACGTGGTCCCTCTCCCATCGGAGACCCGCGGTTCCCGGGAAGAAGCGCACGTCTGCCCTCACTGTGCTGATTGCGGAGAACTAGGGGACAGCCACGATCACAGCTGTCACCCAAGCCGGGAAAGGCCTTTTGGGGCCCCAGCTGTTCACTCTGGTTGTTTCAGAGGTTCGAGCGTTGCGCTTCCGCGTTGAGGCCGCAGGAACCTCCCCCCACCCCGCAACCCGGGCGTGCGGAGGTGGGGGCCGCCCCCCTCCCCCACCCCAGCTGCACACCACGCGGGCATTTGCCGCTCCCTTGTGCGCCTTTGCACGGAGCCAGCCCCGCAGCCTTCACTCAGCTCAGGGAGTGCCTTCTCCGCCTCCTCCCCACCAGTTCTGACCCCTGGAAACCTGTATTTCTTTCTTTCGCTTCAGAAGTGCCTTGGGGTTTTCTTGCATTCTCAGCTCAAGAATCAGATTCCCTTCCAGGCAGAGGCAAAGCCTGACAGTTTCCCAGGGGCCCCTCAGTTCCTCGCAGCACGTGGGACCCTAAAGTCACAGATCTAGTGCTGCATCTCCTGGACCACGCTGGCCCGTTGAAGTGAAGGAGGCTTCTTCCTGCGGAAGCCTGTTGGGCTGTCTGGGGTCAGTGGGCTTGTTTCAACACACCTGGGGCCACCTAGCCAGGCTTCGGGGGACCGAAGCCTCGTGGGTTTCCAGGACTTACTGATGTTAGCATCGCTGCGTTCCGGCATCTCTGGTGAGCCAATAGCTGAGCTTCCGCCGTGGTGGGAGCAGCTTCTCTACTTCCACCCCCACCACACCCCCGCTCCTCCGGCTCCTGGCTTTGCTCTCCACTCCTTTCTCCTCCTTGAGTGCTTCCTGTCGCTTCCTTCTCTCTGCAACCCGCTCAGCTTTTGTTGCCACCCGTGACTTCTCTCTGTTTGAGTTTTAATCATCGGTTGTGTAGGATGGTTGATACGAGAGATGGAAAGAATTTATTCACTCTCTAGTATGTTTGAGTGCCTGCTGTTAAATGTTGAGAAAAGGGTGTTGAATTAGGTGATGCTCTCCCTGCTCTTTTTCTATTTCAGGTGCTATGACTATGAATTTTCTTTTCTACGATGTTGGTAGGGTGTTACATAGGGCTTCCCTGGTGATTCTAGTAAAAAAAAATTCCACCTGTCAAGGCAGCAGGCATAGGTTTGATCCCTGAGCTTGAGAAGATCCCCTGGAGAAGGAAATGGCAACCCACTCCAGTGTTCTTGCCTGGAAAATCTCGTGGATGGAGGAGCCTGGCGGGCTACAGTCCATGAGTTTGCAAAGGGTCAGACATGATTTAGTGACTAAACAACAACGCTGACTTCTCTAGCAGGCTCACTTTCAGCCTTCCATGGAGAGAAGGACTGGGTGACCAGCCGCCGTCCTGTAGCGTCATCTCCTAATGGGCGAAGCTCCGTGTCAGGTCATCCATTGACGGGTCGTCAGTCTAGAGCAGCTGCCTCTGCAATCAGGTGTCCACCTCTGGTCCAGTTAGCCGGGAGCAGGGTAGCAGGCCCTCTTGGAATGAATCAGAGCAGCTTGCGGAGGAAAACCCCTCCAAAGGGGCCACAGATGTGGTCGGCTCCGGAGTCTGAGGTCTCATGAGGACACCGAGCGGCATGCCTTGCAGTGAATGCTTTTCCGCTTCCAACCTGGTGAATAACAGGTCCTTGAGATTCTGGAGGGCTCTTCTTTTATCGACATCATTTTCAGTAGCCATTGAAGGCTCAATTGAATTTGCAAATGAACAGGATTACTGTCCCTGGTGGATAGACTCCACTGCTACCCGTTCTTCAGCTGTCCTAATTCACTCTTTTGAATTGGATGCCTTCTGTTCACACAATGGAAAATCTTGCTTCCCTCTCTCTTTCCTTCCCTCATTCATTTACTAAGAATGTACTGAGAGATGACCGTCTATCAAGTGTTGCTCTAGTGCCTGAGGATACAGAAATTTTAAAAAAAAAAATTGTTCCTGTTTTCAAAGACCTTCTAACAGTAAAAGAGTTCACAGTAGTACATGGATTTACGAAATGTTCATTTTTCCACATTATTCTTCCGTTTGGGAAGAAGTGTTTTAGAAGATGCCGCCATCACACTTTTAAACTCAGTACACAGAAGCTGAGCTGCTTACCATCAAGAGCCTTCTGTGGCATCATAAACAGTACATTTAAAGAGGAGCCCATCCTGGGAGTTGAAACGCCTCTGGACAGCTGGACTCCTTCCCCGCAGCCCCTCAGTCCACTGGGTCTGCTAAGCACAGAGGTTTCTCACGCTTCTTGCTACTCCTGGCAAGTGCAAACTCACTCCAAACCAGGAGTGTCCAGCCTTGCACTTGACTCCCAGAGGGGTCCAATGCGTAAGTGTGAATAGACAGGTGACCCCCACAACAACGTGTCCCACTTCCGGGCTCCCGCCCTGGGCCCCACGTCCTCACGGGGACAGGGGGAAGCGAGGCTGCGCTCTCTACCTCTTCAGCAGGCAGCACCCTACACGGCCTCCCAAGAAACACCCTGCAGGCCAGGACTCACGCTACAGCTGCATCACGAATTATTTTAGGTGCAGAGAATTCCAGTGAGAGACTGGGCCTTTAGCAAACGCCCATGAGACTGAAGTCAAAGGCCATCGCATCCTCCTGTACATCCAGCTCTCTCCACTGTCTCTTGGATTTGTTTAAGTGCCCGCTCCGCAAAAGACAATTCCTTCAGGGTGTTCAAAAATGTCGTCTGCTCCTTTCCTTAGTGCTTCTTCAAAAGGGCACCATGAAACACAAATATAAGCAGGGTTCTCTTATTTCCAAGGCTTTCTTGTTGGTGTCATTAATTCCATTAACCTTAAGCTCTGTTCAATGTTATGTGACAGCCTGGATGGGATGGCAGTCTGGGGGGGAACGGATACATGTATATGCATGGCTGAGTCCCTCTCCCTGATACTATCACGACACTGTTAATCAGCTATACTGTAGTATCAAATAAAAAACCTTAGTTGCTAAGTTGTGTCCTATTCTTTGAGACCCCGTGGACTATAGCCCACCAGGCTCCTTTGTCCATAGATTTCTCCAAGCAAGAATACTGGAGTGGGTAGCCATTCCCTTCTCCAGGGGATCTTCCTGACCCAGGGATTGAACCTGGGTCTCCCACATTTGGAGACAGATTCTTTACCTTCTGAACCACCCCGAAAGCCCATTAAATAAAAATTTTTTTTTATTAACTAAGAGCAAAATTTAAAAATTTAGAAATACAGAAGTAACATTTAACATAACTTTCAAATTTTATCATAAGTACCTAAATCATGGTCAGGGCTAATATTCAAAAAAATCATCATGTAGCAATTATTTCACCTGACTTCTTTCACTCCAATTTTAAAATATAAGGAAGACTTAAAATGCAGTACTCTCACTTCCACTGTATAATGTAAAACATCAAAAGAAAAGAAATAGGAATTTAGAAATTCATCATATTGCAAACAGTAGGGGAAAGGTGGTTATTTACTTCTGAATTTGTGGTTATGTCCAAAATAAAACAATATATTTTTTTTTTTTTTGCTCTGGCAAAAAAAAGTTATTAATCCTAAACCCATAACAAGGGCTTTTGTGAGTATGTAGCAAGATCACAGGTTCAGGCACATTCCTGGTTCTTATCAACCGTAGTTTCTAATAAACTACAGCACTGATGTAGGCTTCTGCGTTCTGTTGCCAGTAAAACAGCAAGCTTTTTTAAAACACATCAATCCAAAAACTTTATCCCACAGATAAAAGGTTCAGCTCTGTGACTTTGTATCCCAGCCTCTTCCTCTGATAAGATAATGTCCTACTGATCATCAATGTGAGAAGATTTCAAACCATCATCGCTTAGTGACTGAACAACAAGGGCCACAAGGTGAGGGTCCACTGCCCTTTGACGTTGTCATTTACTCCCCAGCGGTTGGTTTGCCCTGCACCCCATGCTGCCTGACTGGGTTATGTCCTGGCAGTAAGCAGGAGGACTTGCTTAAGACCATTTTTCAACCTCTGGCATCCCGTAGAGTCCATCCTTAAGCTAATAGAGTCGACATTTCTAGGATCACGACCCACAAACACAACTTCCTCGTCTCTTGCAATGTGACCAGCTTAAACACAAAGCCTCTCTTTACACTGGAGTCTAAATCCTCTTGGAAGGCATCCAGGACAGCCCTGACATTTCCCCTCTGTCTCCACAACACAGAGAGTGACAGCTGGGTTCCAGGCACGGGTGCCATGAAACTTCCATCTCGTACAGCCCAGTGACACATCAAGTCCAGGTGTATCTATGAAGCGGCTTCTGAGGGGTCCCCAGCATGATGCCAGTTATCTCCCAGCTGAGGATATTTCTTCAGGTTGTGTTGGTATCTGCACAGCTTCACGCACGCATATTCATCCTCTGCTCAACTCTTTGCTGAGCAAAGTTGCTCCTGGCTCAAACCCAAGTCCCTTGAAGTAATGCCAAAACCTGCTGCCACTCACCTCTCCCTCTGACCAGCACTTTAATGTCTACATAACTGCTGTTGTATGTAGACATCAACCCACCCCACCCACCTCCTACCTATCACCAAGACTATCCGTATTGCCACTCAAGAACTAGGAATTGTAGAAGTTAATCTGTACGTTTCTGTTTTCAGTATTTATTTATTTGGCTAACTCGGGTCCTAGTTGTGGCATGCAGAATCTTCATTGCACTTTGCAGGATCTTTCATTGTGGTGTGTGGGCTTTCTAGCTGCCGGATCCACAGCATGTGGGATCTTAGTTCCCTGACCAGGGATTGAACCCACGTGCCCTGCATTGCAAGGCAGATTCTTAACCACTAGACCACGAAGAAAGCCCCAATCTGTACATTTTTAAAACAATGCCTCCCATCAGCAAGCGTATGTATAGCTGCATAGAGGTGAGAGATATATACAACCTGAGGGTTAAATATCCTTTGCCTCCTCCGGGTTAATTGCTCTTTACCTAGTAAAACATCGCAAGACAAAGATCACCTAGGTCTTTTCCACAGATTTGTCCCTGGACCTTTTTTCCTATCATTGCAGTTTCATGGGGCTCCCAATTTTCAGGTCAGTGAGACCCCAGTGGAGATACTCTGTGGGAGTAAAGGACCCACAGGTTTGTCCTTTGTACTCAAAGTCAAGGATGAATTTGAGTAAAGTGAACCTAAAACAAATTAAATTGCAAGATCCTGGAGCAGCTGTCAAACCTCAACCTACAGTGTTGGAATGTAACAGACAGACAGTGGGAGAAGCAAAAGACTCCATCTATTAAAGAGAGAAACTGGATTTTTGAATATTTCTGCTGAGACTTGACCCTCTTGATTATGAATTCTTCCATTCTCTATCACCAATGCACTCATTTTGTCATATTTCCCCCAAGATAAACCCAAGCTCTGATGTTTAGGCTGTTTCCATATTCTGGCTATTGTATTAATGAATGTTGCTGCAATGAACATCAGGGTACATGTGTGTTTGGGAAACAATTTAAATGTCCAATGACAGATGAATGGATAAAGAAGACGTGGTACATAGACACAGTGGAACATTCTCAGCCATAAAAGAAAGAGAATTGGGTCCTCTGTAGAGATGTTGATGGACTTACAGTCTGACAGAGTGAAGAAACTCAGAAAAAGGAAAACAAATATTGTATATTAATTAATATATGGGGAATCTAGAAAAATGGTAAAGATGAACCTACTTCCAGGGCAGCAACAGAGATGCAGATGTAGAGAATGGATGTGTGGATACATAGTGGGAAGGGGAAGCTGAGATGGATCGGGCCATTAGTCTGACATTTACACACTACCAAGTGTAAACTAGATAGCTAGTGGGAAGCCGCTGTATATAACACAGGGAGCTCAGCTCAGTGCTGTGATGACCTAGAGGGCTGGGGTGGAGCTGGAAGGGAGGCTCTAGACGAAGGGAATATATGTATACATGTGGCTGATTCCCACTGTTGTATGGCAGAAGCTAACACATTGAAAAGAAATTATTCTCCAATTTAAAAAAAAGCTCTGAGAAAACCTGAAACTCTGTTGAGATTCTAGAGATGGACTCCCGACATCCACCTCTAAGAGGCTTCTTTCCTCTGATCCTTGATGCCTTAGGGTCTGGTTCCCTCCTCCCCAGCCACCACTCCCATCCTGGCCAAGACACAGCTGAAAACCCATCTTTTTTTTTTTCCATTTATTTTTATTAGTTGGAGGCTAATTACTTTACAATATTGTAGTGGGTTTTGTCATACATTGACATGAATCAGCCGTGGATTTACATGTGTTCCCCATCCCGATCCCCCCTCCCACCTCCCTCTCCACCTGATCCCTCTGGGTCTTCCCAGTGCACCAGGCCCGAGCACTTGTCTCATGCATCCAACCTGGGCTGGTGATCTGTTTCACCCTAGATAATATACATGTTTTGATGCTGTTCTCTTGAAACATCCCACCCTCGCCTTCTCCCACAGAGTCCAAAAGTCTGTTCTGTACATCTGTGTCTCTTTTTCTGTTTTGCATATAGGGTTATCATTACCATCTTTCTAAATTCCATATATATGTGTTAGTATACTGTATTGGTCTTTATCTTTCTGGCTTACTTCACTCTGTATAATGGGCTCCAGTTTCATCCATCTCATTAGAACTGATTCAAATGAATTCTTTTTAATGGCTGAGTAATATTCCATGGTGTATATGTACCACAGCTTCCTTATCCATTCGTCTGCTGTTGGACATCTAGGTTGCTTCCATGTCCTGACTATTATAAACAGTGCTGCGATGCACATTGGGGTACACATGTCTCTTTTCAGATCTGGTTTCCTCAGTGTGTATGCCCAGCAGTGGGATTGCTGGGTCAAAACCCATCTTTTTAATGAGCTTGCTCTGACAAGGACAATCCTGCTGCAATTAACATATTCTTTCAGAAAAGTCTCGATTCAACAACTCAACTGTGAACCTACTCACAACCCTCAGAGGCACAATCATTACAATCCCCGATTTTCCCGGTTCTGAGCTCCTGCCACCAAGGACGGGGAAGCCACCCCGTCTGTCTTTCTTGAGGGACAACAACTCTTCCTGGGGTTGAACAAGTAGCTCGAGGTTATGGGGAGGGTTTCCGGTCCTGGACTGTGCTGTCATCTACCCATCCACATGATCCATTCAAAGGAACACGATCTTGTAAGCATGAATTCATGCCTCTAGGTCCCCTGAAGTCCCCGAGACCTCTGCCTCCTGCAGGCTCAGCCTCCAGGCATTTCCATTTCACCGTGTGTTGGTTTCCAAATGTTGCTACCACAAAACCTATGGCTCAAAGAACACAAATTTATTATCTGACAATTCTGAAGGAAGTCTGACATAGGTCTCACTGAGCTAAAATCAAGTTTTCTGCAGGACTGTGTCACTTTCATAGGTTCCAGGGGAAAATCCATTTGTTGGACGTTTCCATCTGCTAGAGGCTGCCCATGTGACTCCAGATTCCCTTCCTCCATCTGCAAAACCAGCCCCATGGGGCCAAGTCCTTCTTCTGCTGCCATCTCTTGGGCTCTCCCCTATCTGTCTCCCTCCACCACTCACAAGGGCCCTTGTAATTACACTGGACCACTTGGATAATCTAGGATAATCTCTCTAATCCAAAATCATCTGATTAACAGCCATAATACCATTTGCAGCCTTAATTCCCCTTTGCCATGCAACATAACATATTCATAGGCTCCAGAGATTAAGATATGGGCATCTTTGGGAGGACATGATCCTGCCCACCACACACTCCATCAGCATCTTGCCACTTCCTCGCATCATATGCTCAAGTCCCCCCAACTGCAAAACCAACTACCTGTCTCCTGAGAAACCTGCATGCATGTCAAGATCAACTGTTAGAACCGGACATGGAACAAAGAACTGGTTCAAAATTGGGAAAGGAGTATGTCAAGGCTGTCTATTATCACCCTGCTTATTTAACTTCTATGCGGAGTACACCATGTGAAATGCCAGGCTGCGTGAATCACAAGCTGGAATCAAGATTACTCGGAGAAATATCAACAACCTCAGGTATGCAGATGATATCATTCTAATGGCAGAAAGCAAAGAGGAACTAAAGAGCTTCTTGATGAGGGTGAAAGAAGAGCATGGAAAAGTTGATTTAAAGCTCAACATTCAAAACACTAAAATCTTGGCATCCAGTCCCATCACTTCATGGCAAATAGATGGGGGAAAAGTGGAAACAGTGATAGATTTTATTTTCCTGGGCTCCAAAATCACTGCAGATGGTGACTGCAGCCATGAAATTAAAAGATGCTTGCTCCTTGGAAGAAAAGCTATGACAAACCTAGATAGCATATTAAAAAGCAGAGACATCACTTTGTCAACAAAGGTCCATATAGTCAAAGCTGTAGTTTTTCCAGTAGTCATGTATGGATGTGAGAGTTGGACCATAAAGAAGGCTAAACACTGAAAAACTGATGCTTTTAAACTGTGGTGCTGGAGAAAACTCTTGACAGTCCTTTGGACAACCAGTCTATCCTAAAGGAAATCAACCCTGAATATTCACTAGAAGGACTGATGCTGAGGCTGAAGCTCCAATACTCTGGCCACTTGATGTGAAGAACTGACTCATTGGAAAAGACCCTGATGCTGGGAAAGACTGAAGGCAGGAGGAGAAGGGGGCAACAGGGGATGAGATGGTTGAAAGGCATCATTGACTGAATGGACAGGAGTTTGAGCAAACGTCGGAAGACAGTGAAGGACAGGGAAGCCTGGTGTGCTACAGTCCATGGGATCGCAGAGATTTGGACATGACTGAGCAACTGAACTGAACTGAACTGAATTGAGGTAGGGCTTCAAAAGTCATCAAAAATATAGAAGAATGTCAGGCTTTGCCACCAATCTCAATAGCCAAAAAATCCTGTCATTGAAAAGTTTAAAACCTTTACTTGGGATCTGTTTGGATATTGTGCTAGGACATTTTTTTTTTAAAGCCGTAGAGCAATCAGAGAATGAAGTACAATTTAGGGAGCATGAAAAATGAAAAAGCTGCAGACTACCATTCCAAATGTTTAGTCTTAAGAAGAGGAAATGACACATTCATTTAGTCAAGGAACATTGAGTTCCTATTAGGTGCAAGGTCTTGTTTTAAGTACCAAGTTTAGGGTCAAAGGAAGCCCTGAGCACTCCCTTGTTTCTCCACCGTTTAATCAGAGGGGAGTTACTCAGAGTAGAGTGAGTGTAGTGAAGGATGTGGGGTTTGTCTTCAATAAATTGGTTTTTGGCTGCACTGGGTCTGTTGCTGCATTCAGGCTCTCTCTAGTTTCAGCAAGTGGGGGCTACTGTCTAGTGGTGCATGGGCCTCTCATTGCAGTGGCTTTTCTCGTTTTGAAATGCAGGCTCTAGAGTGTTGTGACACTTGGGTTTGGTGACCTGTCACACTTGGGTTTCCTGGACCAGTCACTCAGTTGTGATTTTGGAGCCCAAAAAAATAGTCTGTCACTGTTTCCACTGTTTCCCCATCTATTTCCCATGAAGTGATGGGAGTGGATGCCACGATCTTAGTTTTCTGAATGTTGAGCTTTAAGCCAACATTTTCAGTCTCATCTTCACTTTCATCAGGAGGCTCTTTAGTTCTTCTTCGCTTTCTGCCTTAAGGGTGGTGTCATCTGCATATCTGAGGTTATTGCTCTTTATCCCAGCAATCTTGATTCCAGCTGTGCTTCTTCCAGCCCAGTGGCATTTTCTACTGATACCCAAAATCAACCCTGATGTGCAGTGAGTTCATCTACAGATCAATGTGTGTGTGCAAACACACACACACACATTCATATAATTTCATCCATCCACCAACTTACTCATTCAGACAGTGTCTACAGACCCTCCACTGTGCTTCCCACATCATCAGAGGCACGGGGGTCAGGGGTGCAGAGAAAGCGGGTGAGCCATGGCTGCTCACCACTGAGAGGTCAGGTTCTGCCGGGAGAAGGCAGCCTCTGTCACATGACACGCTGAGTGCTGTCCTTTGCAGGCGCTGGGTGGTGAGGATGCCAACCAACCATCTTGGGAGCTCCCTGGGGAGGGGAAGTTTGAGCTGAGTCCTGAGGACTCGGGTGAGTTGTGGGAGGCGAGGAAGAGCATGGAAGATGAAGGAAGTGAAAAGACACATGTGTGAAACCCACCGTGCCTTAGCGAACCCTGGGATCTTTAGGTTCAGGCAGAGGGAAAGCTAAGGTCACAGCATCAGAGGGACCACGGAATGACGCAAAGCAGGCTAGGAACACGGTGGGATCTGAGCTGGAAAGAGCCCCATTGAAAGCTCTGTGGAAAAGGAAGTGGAGTCTTTATCTGTGTTACACCTGAAACTAACATGACGTTGTAAATTAACTATACTCCAATTTTCTAAGTAAAAAGGAAGTGGAGTGGGAAAGACTGGAGCTGTGACCTAAACTTGGAGACCCCCGCAGGAATCCAGATGCAAACTGACGAAAGGGCTACAAAAGAGCACGCGGGGGCTGACCGCTTGGGTGTGAATCTGTGTTTTGACACAGAGAAAGGTAGCAGGAAAGATGTCCACTGAAACGTTAACGGTGGTTTCCTCTGGCGACAGGACCCAAGGTGAATGCTTGGCTTTGCTTCTTTAATCCTTCCTTGGCTCCTCATAACTTTCTTCATGAGGCTATGTGATCTTTATAATCAAAAACAGAAAAAAAAAATTTGTTGCTGTTGCTTATTAAAAACTGACAATGAGGTCCTTCCCAGTCTGTCCAGCGGGCTATACTCCTAATGCAGGGGGCTCAGGTTCAATCCCTGGTCAGGGAACTAAGATCCCACATGTTGCACTGTGTGGCCAAAACAAAACAAATAATTTTTTTTTTAAAGCTGCCAGTGACCTGAGAGACTGAATATATAAATAGGCAATAGCCAGACCATATATAAAAATAGAACACTGACCCACATCCAGCAGCAATTTTCCTGGGAAACCAACCTCTTATGTACAATAAACAACCCAGGAAGCTAGCCTACTGTTAAGTCAGAGGGGTAGAAACCCAGATTTTCATGTGTAGTAAAACCCAGGAAGCTAAATATTGACTCCAATAACAATCAGCTCAGAATGGCCAGGCCTTGAGTAATAACTGACAGCTTTCCTCACCTTTGTCTCTGCTTCCAACTTAGTACCAATTAAAGAAAGCTAACTACACAGCCCTAAGCAACCCCGTGGGATGCCTCCCCGACCAGGTGGCCACCTACAGCTTCTCCAATAGCTTCACGTCAGCCTCCAATCAGGCCCACCAGCAGCCATCTCTGTCTCCATTATGAAGCTTTCCCACTCGTCTGCCTGCCTTTGAATCGCTGCCAAAATGCAAGTCGCATGGCTGACTCTCCTGCTGCAGCAAGCCCTAATAGTCTCTACTTTTCTCGTGTGGTTGGTCTTCATTTATTCCACAACCCAAGCAGTTCTGGTACAGGGAGACCATAATGTGAGGCCAAGAGGAAAAGCTTTTAGGAAGAAGCAGCCCTGGGACTTGGACATCTTAAGTGGCCGTGGGGTGAAGCCGACAGGAGCAAGGATGCCCTGGCTTCTGGCTTGCGGGTCTGAACAGATGCTGCTGCCGTCCGTGGAGTCAGGGGAAGGGAAGGGACACGTGGGCGAGGTATGTGTCAGGCTCTACAGGACACAGAAGACACACGTGGAGGAGGGGGCATGGAGGGTTGGAAGACAGATCCCAAGGCGATGTGCGGAAAGCTAGGGGAAAACAGTCATGGATGGGGAGGCAACAGGGCTGGAAGTAACTGGCGCCCTCCCCACCCAAAGTACCAAAGGAGGAAGCCGGACAGAACTGTGGGGGAGAGGACCCCTGCACCGGACTGTGCTGGTACGAAAGACAGATAGCGACAAGTCGTGTCCGACTCTTGCAATCCCATGGACTGCAGGCCACTAGGCTCCTCTGTCCAGGGGATTCTCCAGGCAAGAATACTGGAGTGGGTAGCCATTTCCCTCTCCAGGGAACTTCCCAACGCAGGGATCAAACCCACGCTTCCTGCATTGGCAGGTAGATTCTTTACCGTTGAGCCACCTGGGAAGCAGCTTTTCTCTCTTAGGCCAGCAGTTTGGGCTGCTCCTTGGAATCAATCTCGTTCACAACACACTAGAAGGAGTAAGTGTTGCCAAGTATATGTTCCCGTGACAACCCCGTCCAGTGGAAACCTAATGCCAGCCCCTCACATTAACTAACATCGTCGAGCAGGCAAATTTAAAAGGAAAATTAAATGGGTAAAGTTAATTAAATGGGTGAAATGGTGATATATGGTATTTAACCCAGTATAATAATATATTGTCATTCTAATGCAATCAATAGGAGAACCATTGATGATACGTTTTACATTACTGCATTATTACTTTTCACGCGATGGCTTCAAAATCACCTACTTAGTTTGCACCTACAGCACATCTCAGTTTGGCTCAGACCCATTTCAAATGCCCAGCAGGGACATGTGGCAATTGGCTACCATATGAGTGCAGATCATGAGATCACAAGAGACCAGGGAACCTCCTGGCCTGCCCTCTAGGGACCACCACAGTGGTCCCTCCAGAAAGAGTCATCCAGATGAAATGAGCCCATCAGTCCATCCAAGTGGAACTTGCAGACTAAAAAGGATCTCTCTGTTTTGCGTGTATCAAGAAGTTTTTAGAAGCTATCCTATTAAGTAAGTCCGCAGAGTCGGACACAGCTGAGTGACTGAGCATACAAGTAAGTCAAAGACAAATATACGACATTGCTTATATGTGGAATCTAAAAAAAAAGATACAAATGAGTTTATTTATAAAACAGAAACAGACTCACAGACCTAGAAAACAAACATGGTTACCAAAGGGGAAAGGGATAAATTAGGAGCTTGGGATGAACATATACACACAACTAATTATGGAGTTTAGCCCAAGGAACCATACTCCATATTTTGCAATAACATATAATGGAGGGACTTCCCTGGTGGTCTGGGGATTAAGACTTCAACTTCCAACGTGGGGAGTGCAGGTTCAATCCTTTGTTGGGAAGCTAAGATCCCACATGCCTCACAGCCAAAAAATCAAAACATAAAAACATCAGAAACAAGATTGTAATGAATTCAATAAAGACTTTTAAATGATCCATGTCAAAAAAATCTTTAAAAAGCATATAATGGAAAAGGATCTAAAAAAGAATATACATATATATATATTCTTACATATATAAAAGAACATATATGTCTAAAAATATATATATAGATAAAAGAACATATATATCTAAAAAAGAATATATATAAATATAGTGTGAAAGTCACTCAGTCATGTCCAACTCTTTGCAACCCCATGGACTATACAGTCCATGGAATTCTCCAGGCCAGAATACTGGAGTGGGTAGTCTTTCCCTTCTCCAGGGACTCTTCCCAACCCAGGGATCAAACCCAGATCTTCCAAATTGCAGGCGGATTCTTTACCAGCTGATCTGTGTAGTGTTGGTCGCTCAGTTGTGTCCAACTCTTTGTGACCCCACGGACTGTAGCCCACCAGGCTCTTCTGGCTGTGAGGATTTTCCAGACAAGGATACTGGAGTGGGTTGCCATTTCCTTCTCCAGGGGATCTTCCCAGCCCAGGGATCGAACCCAGGTCTCCTGCATTGCCAACAGACTCTTTACCATCTGAGCTCATGTTGCTATACACCTGAAACTAATGCAACCTTGTAAATCATCAATATTTCAATTTTTGAAAATTTGAAAAGAAAAGTCTCAAAAAGGAAGCTATTAGTTTTTCGGGCTGGTACAGAAGGAGTCTGAACTGACATGTAACCCACTGTGCCTTATTATGTGATTAACAGCATTATCTAAACCAACACAAGAACCACTAAAGCAAACACACAAGCAAAATCTCTCCTGGTCCAGCTGAGTATTTAGTTGAAAAGTATTTCTTGGGCTTTGGGGGAAAGGAGATGAATAGGAATATTAGATTTATAGTTAAGAGCATCAGTATCTCTGAATTTATGATATAAGCCAAAAGTTTGCAAAGCTAGATAAAACATGACGTTTCAAGGACACATCATTTGCAACTGTTGACTCCCATACGCAAGGCAAAGTTGAGAGAAGAACACAGATTTCTATTTTTCCTTTTAAGAAGAGCAGATGTAATTACTTCAGTGTAGGTACTTGCATGGAGAATTCAATCAAGTGACTTTAAAGAAATCAAATAAACCTTGGCTGGAGAACCGAAAAGCAAGAATGATTCAGTGGGAGGCTGAACTGAGAGCATAGCACTGCTGATGGGCCCCAGGGGATGAGCACAGAAGCAGGAGAAAATGTAATTTTAAAAGGACCATATCCCAGGAGCATGAAACCCAAACAGCATTGCAGCAGATAGACCACAGCGGCAGGGAAGCGCAAGACCATTTGCGGTCTATGGGCTGTTAATAAGTCAGCCTCGGGAGATACACAACGCCAAATGGGGCATCATAGTTGCCCCCAAGGGCTGCCTGAAACCATGGCCCATGCCAGCTTCTGCGGCAGCAGAGAATCAGAAAGAGCTTACTGTTTAAAAAGAGCCTGATGCAAAACACTCTCCGACATAAATCACAGCAGGATCCTCTATGACCCACATCCCAGAATTTTAGAAACAAAAGCAAAAATAAACAAATGGGACCTAATGAAACTTAAAAGCTTTTGCACAAAAAAGGAAACTATAAGCAAGGTGAAAAGACAGCCGTCAGATTGGGAGAAAATAATAGCAAATGAAGCAACAGACAAAGGATTAATCTCAAAAATATACAAGCAACTAATCCAGCTCAACTCCAGAAAAATAAATGACCCAATCAAAAAATGGACCAAAGAACTAAACAGACATTTCTCCAAGGAAGACATACGGATGGCAACAAAACACATGAAAAGATGCTCAACATCACTCATCATCAGAGAAATGCAAATCAAAACCACAATGAGGTACCATTACACGCCAGTCAGGATGGCTGCTATCCAAAAGTCTACAAGCAATAAATGCTGGAGAGGGTGTGGAGAAAAGGGAACCCTCTTACACTGTTGGTGGGAATGCAAATTAGTACAGCCACTATGGAAAACAGTGTGGAGATTCCCTAAAAAACTGGAAATAGAACTGCCATATGACCCAGCAATCCCAGTTCTAGGCATACACACTGAGGAAACCAGATCTGAAAGAGACACGTGCACCCCAATGTTCATCACAGCACTGTTTACAATAGCCAGGACATGGAAGCAACCTAGATGCCCATCAGCAGACGAATGGATGAGGAAGCTGTGGTACATATACACCATGGAATATTACTCAGCCATTAAAAAGAATTCATTTGAATCAGTTCTACTGAGATGGATGAAACTGGAGCCCATTATACAGAGTGAAGTAAGCCAGAAAGATAAAGACCAATACAATATACTAATGCATATATATGGAATTTAGAAAGATGGTAACGATAACCCTATACGTAAAACAGAAAAAGAGACTCAGATGTATAGAACAGACTTGTGGACTCTGTGGGAGAAGGCGAGGGTGGGATGTTTCAAGAGAACAGCATCGAAACATGTATATCTAGGGTGAAACAGATCACCAGCCCAGGTTGGGTGCATGAGACAAGTGCTCGGGCCTGGTGCACTGGGAAGACCCAGAGGGATCGGGTGGAGAGGGAGGTGGGAGGGGGGACCGGGATGGGGAACACATGTAAATCCACGGCTAATTCATTTCAATGTATGACAAAAGCCACTGCAATGTTGTAAAGTAATTAGCCTCCAACTAATAAAAATAAATGGAAAAAAAAATAAAAAATTTTAAAAAAAAGAGCCCGATGGACTTCCCCGGAGATCCAACGGCTAAGTCTCCGCGCTGCCACTGCAGACTGCGTGGGTTCGATCCCTGGCCCGGAAGCTAGGATCCCACGTGCCGCCCAGCACAGCCAGCATAAATAAATAAAATAAAAAGAGCACGGTGTGGACACTGAGCACACACAGCGTCAGGAAACCTCCGAAGCCGCTGTCCCAAACCCAGCTTCCCTGAGAGCTGACCCGGTGCAGAGTCACATCAGCAAGAACATTTCCTCCCTTGCCACCAAAGGCAACTTCATTGAGAGGCACATCTCAGCCACGGAGACTTCCAAACCCGTCCAAATGCAGACTTGAAAACCTAGGAGCAGACTGGCCCTCCGTCCCCAGTTGGAGCCATGCAGGGCTTGACCAGCTTTACTGTGCAGACATTTGCAGCTGGGAGCAGCGCTTCCCTGTAAAGAATCTGCCTGCAATGCAGGAGACCTGGGTTCCACCCCTGGGTTAGGAAGATCCTCTGGAGAAGGGACTACTCCATTGTTCTTGCCTGGGAAAGCCCATGGACAGAAGAACCTGGCGGGCGACAGTCCATGGGGTTGCAAAGAGCTGGACTCGACTAAGTGACAGACACATACAGAAAACAGTCCAGAGCTGTGGCTTAGTGGACAGAGAGCCTCAGCTGGTGTTCCGACCTCATCCCCAGAACCCACTCAGGCCCCATCCTCACTAGCTGTGAGAGGAGCGGAGGGAGTTGACACTCCGCTTTCCAGACCTCTTTCCCTCCCAGGAGAGAAGACTCAGTTCGAGACCTGTTAGGGTCAGCACTGTCCAAAGTTGTTCCAAAATGTGAGGTTGCTGCTTGGGAAAACTGTGTCTTCCTTTTAGCAAAACGACACCAGAAAACAAACAAAACTGGCAAAGAACTGCAGAGAAATCATCCTCTTGACGTGCCTTCTGCTTCACTTTACAAAGGCACTTGATTTTGCAAGAGACACACGCAGTCTGAGCTGGAAGAAAGAGGGAAATGCAAATATTTCCAGTGGCTGATGAAAATTCACACCGTACCGCGGGCTCAAGTGGGGAATCATCCTCCAGGAGTAAATGAACAGTAGGTACCGATCCAGTCCACCTCTGGCTGCTCTAACCCCGAAGGAGACCTTCTCTTCCAGAAAACACATGCAAAGAGAGGCAAGATGAAACAGGTCTTCACTTGGCATCGGATGGAGAGGGGGCCTCAAGGAAGGAGCGAGCCGGCTTTCTAAGGAAACGGCTGTGCACCTCACGACATCAGTGCCAACCTGGGAATGCTAACATCACAAAAGGAAAAAGCTGGCTCTCCCCAAGGGATCTGCTGGGAAACCGACCTCGGAAGAAAAGCTTGCAGTCAGCCAGTCAACTGCAATGGCCTGTGGGGGCAACTCGTGTCTAATTTGCATAAGACCCCTATTAAGATGGCACCTCCCATCCAGGGACTCCGAAAGGCTGATGTTGGTTGGAGCTCACGGGCATTCATCATAGTCACTGGTTGTGAATGAGTAGCCAGAGGGCCTAGGCTGGCTTTGGCACGATGGTGAGCCCTGGAGATATAACAGTGAATGGTAAGTGAACAGGGAGCTGGGCGGACAGTCCTCACCTCTGTCCACCTCTCCATGAGGCCAGTGGCGCTGGGCAGATCTGCCAACATGCTCCACCTCCCAACTGCCTCTGTGATTCTCAGGCTTCAGCAGTTGGGGAATCATGACCTTCTTGATTTTTACCATGCAATGCAACATTTTTTTTTTAGGTGAAATCCACATAACATGAAAGCTAATCTTTTCTTTACTTCTTTTTTTTTCTGCACCACTCTGCATGTGAGATATTAGTTCCCCAAAAGGGATCAAACCCAGACCCCCTGCAGTATAAGGTTGGAGTTTTAACCACTGGACAGCCAGGGGTCCAAAAACCTAATTTTTTGAAGCAGCTTTCAATAGCATTTAGTCCATCGACAAAGTCATACAACCAGCATCTCTATCAAGTTCCCAAGCCTTCTCATCGCCCCCCACAAAAGAAAACCGCCTGCCCATTAAGTTGACACCCTCCCCCATTGCAACACAACTTTTAAAAGAACATCTTCTCCTTGTGGTACATGTACACAGATGGAATATTACTCAGCCATGAAAAGGAGCACATTTGAGTCAGTTCTAATGAGGTGGATGAACCTAGAGCCTATTATACAGAGTGAAGTGAGTCAGAAAGAGAAAAACAAATATCATATATTAACGCATATGTAATGGGAATCTAGAAAGATGGTACTGATGGTCCTATTTGCAGAGCAGGAATAGAGACACAGCGTAGAGAGCAGAAGTGTGGACACAGTGGGAGAAGGAGAGGGTGGAATGAATTGAGAGAGTAGCATTGAAATGCATACATTCCCATGTGTAAAACAGAGAGCCTGTGGGAATTTGCTATATGTCATGGGGAGCTCAACCCTGGTTCTCTCTGACAGCCTAGATGGGTGGGATGGGTGGGAGGTAGGAGGGAAGTTCAAGAGAAAGGGGACATATGTCTACCTGTTGCTGATCCATGTTGATGTGTGGCAGAAACCAACATGATATGAAAGCAATTATCTTCCAGTTAAAAATAAATAAAATTTTCAAGAAAGAACATCCGGTTTAATTCCCAAAAACTGTCTCCCCTCACTCCTTCCCTGACCTCAGCCCAGCTTCTAGCCGCAAAACAGCGTGGTGTCCTCAGGCAGGGAGTTGGGTTTTATTCATCCTTGTATCTCCAGGGCCTTAGCACAGGGTGTGGCCTGTGGCTCCCCGCTGAAGTTGGGGGAGCAAAATGGCAGAAACAGGGCACTGAGCCTGCACTTAAGATATCAGGAATGCAAATTTCAGCTCCTCTGAAAGTGCACTTCACCCTAGACTCTATGTCAAGCTCAGCCAAGGCCCAAGCTAACGGGAAAGCCAGGAACCAGAACCCTCCTGCCTTCATGGTGTCTGGACCCCAGGGGTGTCCCAAGTGGCACATCCGCAGATGGGATGTCAGAGTCCCCTCTCCCCCCGGGCACTCAGCCACGGGCGGTCCATGGGATGCTGGAACGTGGTACATCACAGCACAGAGCAGCAAGCACTTTTCAGGGACAGACATTTGACTGTGGCAAACTGTCCCCTAAACTGGCTCCAGTAATAGCAGCACCTGCTGCTCTAGGGATGGGGTTTGGCCTCAACCCCCACCTACTGCGGGCCTTTCAGAACAGATGTCTTTTTCTCGTCTGTCTGCAGCTGCGGGTCTCCACCAAACAAGGACTTTGTCCCTTTAAGAACCTCTTCTGCCCCTTGACCCCACACGATGTCTCTGGGGGAGGATTCAGGACTTGCCCTGACCTTTTGGAGTGGGGTCAGATCTGGATGGGGCTTCCCCAATGGTTCAGCAGTAAAGTATCTGTCTGTCAATGCAGGAGACTCGGGGTCGATCCCCGGGTGGGGAAGATCCCCTGCAGGAGGAAAGAGCAACCTGCTCAAGTGTTCTTGCCTCGAAGATTCCAGGGACAGAGGAGCCTGGGAGACTACAGTCCGTGGGGTCGCAGAGAGACGGACGTGACAGTGGCCAAAGCATGCATACATACACACTGGTCTGGATGCTGCACTGGCCTTGGCACCAGCTTCCCCCAGAGGGGCGAGCTTTGGGGAAAAGGGCTGGAGGGAGATAAATACACCAAAATGCCCAAAGGCTGGGTGCTGAGGTCTGGGGCTCCCTGCTCCTCTAAGGGGTTAGCACCACGCTTGAACATGGAAAGACTGCATTTTCAAACCCATCAGGAAAGACGCACTGGGTGAAAACCAAAAAAGCAGCGCGATGCCTCTGTAGGTGATTCCCAGCCGCGGGCGGTACCCACTTCTGGTTAAGTGATTCTATTTTAGAACCTTGACTTCCATCTACCCTCTGAGTCTAGCAACAGAGTCGCAGGTAACCTCCCATTTGTGTTAGAGAGTCTTCCTTTTATTGGGATAATATGTCACTCTCATCTTGGCTCGTCACTGAGGGACTGAGTCACATCTTTCTTTCCCAAGCCAAGGAGAGGGAGGAGAAGTGTGGGAGGAGAAGCTCCGAGAACAATAGGGATCCTGAGAGTCAGGGCAGCCTGCAGCACCAGCCGTGTCAGTCAAGCAGAGGGCGAGGGGGGGACCATCCCTGAGCAAGCAGTAAAGAGGGCCATGTGTGGACCCGACTCTCTCCAGAACCCACTGCACCCCAGGAACAAGCAAGCCTGCATTTCAGATGCACGGTCCCCAGACCTGAGATGTGCACAGGTTGTCCTGAGCTGAAATGAGCTTGGGGAATTTGGGGGGGAGCACATTCCAGCAATTACAGATTACATACATGATATATTCCCACTCCAGTATTCTTGGGCTTCCAGGTGGTTCAGCTGGTAAAGAATCTGTCTGCAACGTGGGAGACCTGGGTTCGATCCCTGGGTCGGGAAGATCCCTGGAGAAGGGAAAGGCTACCCACTCCAGTATTCTGGACTGGAGAATTCCATGGACTGTATAGTCCATGGGGTCTCAAAGAGTGGGACACAACTGAGTGACTTTCACTTTCACTTTTCCCTTTTGTATATAATTTAGAATATAACATATTATAATAAAACATGTATAATTTATAGTATATATAATATTATTTGCTGTTCACTCACTAAGTCGTATCCAACTCTTTGCGACCCCACGCACTGCAACACTCAGCTTTTCTGTTCTTCACCATCTCCCGGATCTTGCTCAAACTCATGTCCATTGAGCCAGTGATGCCATCCAACTATCTCATCCTCTGTCGCTCCCTTCTCCTGCTCTCAGTCTTTCCCAGCATCAGGGTCTTTTCCAATGAGTTGGATTTTTGCAACAGGTGGTTGAAATACGGGGGCTTCAGCTTCAGCATCAGTTCTTCCAATGTGTACATATATATATATTTGTTGCTGTTGTTGTTGTTGTTAAGTCACCCAGTCGTGTCCACCTCTTTGTGACCCCATGGGCTGCAGCCCATCAGGCCTCCCTGTCCCTCATCATCTCCCAGAGTTTGCCCAAATTCATGTTCATTGCATCGGTGATGCTGTGTAGCCATCTCATCATCTGATGCCCTCTTCTCCTTCTGCCTTCAATATACATAAGTGTATCTGATCAAAATGGGATGATTCAGAAGCTTTAATATGCCAGCTTGATCTAGAACTCTCCAAGAGGGAAGCAGAGGCGAGAGCATTTCCTAAACCTATTCTCTTTTCACTTTCCTTCCCCTTCAAAATGGGCTCCCTTCATCCCCACTCTGGGATGTAGGATTTGGTCTGGCCAGAGAGGAAGTAGGTTCATACCAGCTCACAAGAGCCGACCATTACATGTTGGGGAACTTTGAGAGCTGGTCCATAGTGGATAGGTAAAATCAGGCACGGTGGGAGTTTTTCAGTTCAGTTCAGTTCAGTTGCTCAGTCGTGTCCGACTCTTTGTGACCCCATGAATCGCAGCACGCCAGGCCTCCCCTGTCCATCACCAACTCCCAGAGTTTACTGAAACTCATGCCCATCATGTTGGTGATGCCATCCACCCATCTCATCCCCTGTCATCCCCTTCTCCTCCTACCCTCAATCTTTTCCAGCATCAGGGTCTTTTCAAATGAATCAGCTCTTCACACCAGGTGGCCAAAGTATTAGAGTTTCAGCTTCAGCATCAGTCCTTCCAATGAACATTCAGGACTGATTTCCCTTAGATGGACTGGTTGGATCTCCTTGGGAGGTTTTACAACACAGGAATTGGCAGGCTCTCCAATCAAGGCTTCTCTTCTCCCCTCCCCCAGTGGAGCTGCTTTACCAGCCTAAGAGGGCTCTTAGTCCAATTTACGAAGGTTCCTGGACTTGGAGGGCATGTTGGGGGGCTCTGAAGATTCCCCATGTCCTGCTCTCTGCTCTGTACAATCCTTGAACCAGGTCCCCTCTGGGGAACTTCTGAGGGTTCCCTTCTCCACAGGCTGGAAGGGGGTGGTACTTTCCACTCCACTCTTGTGAGTGGGAACACCTTGAACTGTACCCCAGCTCTCAGCCCTGGTGTGAGGAAATCCACCTGATATGGCTTATAAAGTAATCTCCAAACAGTGAAATAATTATGAAAAGAAAGACTGTGGTATTCCTGGAACCCGGCAAAACAGAGAACCAGAAGCCCACATCCAGCCTAGAGATTGAGATTCTGTTTGCCAGTGGCTCAGAAGCCTGGACAGGCATCACAGGGTGACTCCAACAAATGAGAAAAACGCTTAAAATACAGGAGACTGCAGGAAATAGAGCCAGTGAGATCAGCTGCCTATGCGGTCACCTGGCGGGCTACCTCCATCAAGTGCCATCTCAAAGAGAACCCAGGATGCAGGCACAGGTTCACAGGAATCCGGGGTGCCCAGGTAGATGGGGTGGAGGTCAGCGAACGGCCACACCTGCTTGTCTGACGCAGGTGGGGGTGGGGAGCATGTCCTCTTCTATGAAACCTGGGGAAATACAAGACTCATCAAACATAATCAGATGTTTGAATAGATAGTGACTGCGATTCTCACATCGACTGAAAACTCGCTAAAGTCTTTAGAGAACTTAGGGCTAAAATTCTATCTTATTTGCTTCCCAGGGAAAACTACATGCAGTTTACTTCATTAGATAGAGACTACTCAAAAATACATCAAGCTTCTTTTTTTAATGTTTTTAATCGAAGTACAGTTGATTTACAGTGGTGTGTTAGCCTCTGATGTAGTTTCAAAGTGATTCACATATATATATAGTCCATGGGGCCGCAAAGAGTCAGACGTAACTGAGCCACTGAGCCCACATGTACATACATTGATTTTTCTAATTTTTCCAGTATGCTCTGTTACAGGATGTTGACTATAGTTCCCTGTGCTATGCAGTTGGTCCTTCTTTATTTTATATACAGTGCTGTGTATCTGTTAATCCTAAGATCTTTGTTTATCCCCTGCTTTCCTCTTTTGCAACCATAAATTTGTTTTCCACGTCTGTGAGTACTGTTTCTGTTTTGTAAACAAGTTCATTTGTATTGCATTTTAGAGTCCACATATAAGTGACATCATCTGATATTTACCTTTGGCTTATTTCACTTATGATAATCTCTCGGTCCATCCATGTTGTTGCAAGTGGCATTATTTCATTCTTTTCGAGCTTCCTTTTAAAAGAAATTTCTTATTTCACCCTAAAAAACAACTATAGGTGGAAATTATTTTTCAGGATCAAAGCTGGTGGGGTAGGTTGTCTGCCAGCAGTCCTTGGGGAAAAGGCACAGGAGATGGGGAAGTAAGGTCCGTGGACCAAGATGAGGGGCCGAGTGGTTTTCTGAGGACTTGAGGCCCCAGATCCAGTGCATTTTCCCTCCACAACGCCCTGGCTAAGGACCTGCCCCTTCCTGAGGACTAAGGCAGTGACTGAAGGGAGCCAGCTTCTCTTCAAAAGACTCTGAAATGCCCACAGCATATTGCTCCAGAACAACACAGATTTAATGAAACACACCATGTAGGCCTTCCGCAGTCCAGTCGGAGCTTCACCAGGAATTTAAACCGCATCTTGATAAAAGCGATGCAGTTTCACTGTTGTAGAAATTAGTGTGATCACTGCAACACATTCAGAGGATACAAGCCTTCATAGGAAGAAGGGATATCAGCTTTAATCTGATCAGAATGCTAACAAACTTTGAGTGCCAAGTCAAATGATACGATCTCTATGGATTGTGCAGTAAAGAGGAAGATGAGGGGGAAATGATCCAGGGAAATAACTGTTTTCTTATAAAATTAAATATACCTTATTAGAGCAAGTACCCTGAATCCTGGTCTCCAAGCCACTCCCACAGGTAACAGGTGGAGTCTCCCAACAAGGGTTTCACTGCCGGGACCAGTTTTCCTGAAGCGTCCATTTACCTGGTCACTGCTCAGAGTGAACTACCAAGACCTTTCTCCTTTTTATTCCTTTTTAATTTTTATTGGAGTATAGTTGCTTTACTATATTCAATAAAATACTAAAGGAAATCAATCCTGAATTTTCATTGGAAGGACTGATGCTGAAGCTCCAATACTTTGGCCACCTGATGCAAACAGCCAACTCATTAGAAAAGACCCTGAGGCTGGGAAGGATTGAAGGCGGAAGGAGAAAGGGACGACAGTGGATGAGATGGTTGGATGGCATCACCAACTCAATGAACGTGAATTTGAGTAAACTCCGGGAGTTGGTGATGGACAGGGAGGCCTGGTGTGCTGCAGTCCATGGGGTCGCAAAGAGTCGGACAGGACTGAGCAACTTCACTTTCACTTTGCTGCTTAGTCCAACCACTGCCGAGCCCTGTCTGTGATATACTGGAGCATTCTAAGTCTCCTGCTCACCGCAGAGCATGCATGTTTAAAGAGATAACTAGTAAGAACTAATGCGCAGCACAGGGAACTCTACTCAATGCTGTGTGATGACCTAAACGGGAAGGAAATTCAATAAAGAGGGGGTATATGTATATGCAGAGTCCATGGAGTCACAAAGAGTCGGACATGACTGAGCAACTAACACACACACATGGCTGATTCAGTTTGCTTCATACTTTGAATATTAATCAATTCACTTTGATTCATAAGGACACAGCAGTGTGAAGCACCTATATCCCAATAAATAAAATAAAAATGCAACAAACTAGAGAACACTACCAAAATGAAGCAGAATCACAGATATAGAGAACAAACTAGTGGTTACCAGTGGGGAGAGGGGAGGAGAGAAGAGCAACAGAGGGGTAGAGGATTGACAGGCACAAACCATTAGGCATAAAATTAGTTACCAGCATATATTGTACAACCCAAGGGATATAGCCAACACTTTATTACAACTATAAATAGAGTGTAACCTTAAAAAAGCTATGAATCACTATGGCATGCACCTGTAACTAAGCTAATCTTGTGCATCAACTATACTTCAATAAAAAGATTTAAATTTAGAAAGGAGGAGGATGAAATAAATGATACGCACGTTTGACAAGGCAGGCAAAGCACAGGCTGGATCTCAGCCTCTTACTCCCCTCCTCACGGCACCCTATGCAGTGCGCAACCTACACAACTGTGTGCAGTGGTCCCGAGAGCTTCCTGAGGGCCCTGAAACAAAGCAGGACCCTACAGTCCTTCCCCCGCCCCAGCCCCCACGTCCTCAGCCTGCCTTTTGTCCAGGGAAAAGCTTTAACCAGAGTAATTGCAGAACATGCAGGTGTTCATGCAGAAACGTGCATGAGACATGCAGAAACAAAGGAAAATAGTTAAAGAAGATCCAATAATAATGATCAGTCATTAAGCATAGTCACGGACAGCCATATCCTGTGACCTGTTGTATAGGTACTGAAACTCCTACCAGATGGAAGAAGTTAACTACATGGTAACCAGACCACAGCCACAACAGAAGCTGCTATGATTCTGAGAATTGGCCTCAAGGAAATGAAAACAGACCGACCCTGGAACTAAAGACTGGGGCTTCCTTGGTGGCTCAAACTGTGAAGAATCTGCCTGCAGTCCAGGAGACTCAGGTTCGATCCCTGGATTGGGAAGATCCCCTGGAGAAGGATGTGGCTACCCACTCCAGTATTCTTGCCTGGAGAATTCCATGGACAGAGGAGCCTGGGGTACTACAGTCCATGGGGTCACAAAGAGTTGGATATGACTGAACTGTACTTAAAACAATCAAGATGAAAGTCATCAGACCACCAATGACCAGTTTCAAGATGACTGTCAGAGCTTACTATGCCATTTCTGCATCTGTCTATAAAAGCTCTTGCATCCTGCTTGTCGGTGGGTAGGGGAGAGTGTGCCTTTAGAGAGATGTTCGCCTTCCCAGCCAGCATCCAAAATCAAGCAAACTTTCCTTTCTATCAACCTGGCTTTTTCATTAGCTTTTCAGCTGTGAGCAGTTGGATCCCCACTTTCAGTAACAGATGTAACTATCCAAGGTTCTGATTTTTGAAATCCAATGAGAAAAGAAATCATGGTATTGAATGTTGGTCTCCTTTGTCCTGTCCGAAGTGAACTGTCATTTCCCTTCTTGTCTAAAGTCATACCCACATACAAAGCAGCCAGGGCTAGTCCTCTGACCTTGCAGAAGGTACTAGAAGTTCTCAATTTAGGTTCATGTGTGGAGCCCCCGAGTTAGTATTTTAAAAGGCGCCCTCTACCCTTTAGTTTCTATCACATCTTCCCAGTGGAACGCAGTAGCTGTTCTGCCACACACACACACACACACACACACACACACACACATCTGTGTCTGGATTTCTGATCATCATAATAGTCTCCCATTGTTACAACAGCTCAAGATCTAGGACAAGTAAACATGACTTCATCTCCCCATGGCACATCAGACGTCAGTGACAAGCATCACCACCAGTCCCTAGTGAAGAAGAATCATCACGTAAGGACTTAGGCAGAAAGACAAGCATCATGGCAAGAGGACCAAAGCCAACTGTTGATTTTGAACTTTAGCATCACTTGTAACTACAGCTGTTTCTCAGATGTGTTCCAGCCATCATTGGGCACATAAATGGAAAAATGCAGGAATGACCCTAACAGGAAAACCCCACCCTGTCCTATCTTTGAAGCATCATCACCTGCAATTATTTATCGCTGTTTGTAAACCTTCTGGAGAAGAGAATGGCAACCCACTCCAGTGTTCTTGCCTGGAGAATTCCATGGACAGAGGGAATGGACCCTAGGGTCCATAGGGTCACAAAGAGTAGGACACGACTTCGAGACTTTTCCCATTTAGGAAATAAATATGTTTGTCTTTTTGTTTAAACAATTTACTTTTTTATTGTGGTAAAGTAATATAACATGAAATTTACCATTTCAGTCATTCTATAGAATCTACATTTTCATGGCATTAAGTACATTCATATTGTTACGCAGCCATACTATTGTTCAAATACAGAACTCCTCATCTCCCCACACTGAAGCTCCGTACCTATTAAACCCTAACTCCCCATTCCCTCCTCCCCCAGCCCTTGGTACTTTCTGTCTCTAAGGACTTGACTATTCTAGGAAGCTCCTATAAGTGAAATCAAACAACGTTTGCTGTCTATGAATTTATCTCACTCACCATAATATCCTCAAGTTTCACCCATGTTGTCTCATGTATCCAAATTCCCTTCCTTTTTAAGCCTTATCCATTCATCTGCTGATGGATTCTTGGGCTGCTTCCACATTTTGTTTATTGTGAATAGTGCTGCTATGAACAGGAGGGTACAAGTTTCTGTTTACATGTGCCTTTCTTGAGCTGGAGAAGACATTGGCACCCCACTCCAGTACTCTTGCCTGGAAAATCCCATGGATGGAGGAGCCTGGTGGGCTGCCGTCTATGGGGTCGCTACAGAGTCGGACACGACTGAGCGACTTAGCAGCAGCAGCAGCCTTTCTTGAGCAGTAAGAATGCGGAAATCTTAGGCTGATCTCTGATTAGGCAGAGTTCAGTTATTTGCATTGTGAGATGTACATGCAATTCAATAAGACTACTGGAGTGCAGATTGTTTTTTAAATCACACTGGAAAATGAGCCCATCTGAAGCTCCTCCAGGACACGAAGCACGAGAGAGATGTTGCCAAGATTCCCTCCCCATCCTTCTCTCTTCCTCTCCACTCCACACCTGTCTCTCGAAAGGAAATGGACATGCCCATGGCTCAGTGGGTCAAGAATCCGCCTGCAAAGCAGGAGACACCAGTTTGATCCCTGGGTCAGGAAGATCCCCTGGAGAAGGAAATGGCAACCATTCCAGTGTTCTTGCATGGAAAATCCCATGGATGGAGGAGCCTGGTGGGCTACAGTCCATGGGGTCGCAAACACAACAGAACTCACATGCACCGCACCCTGCCCCCCTCCACCTTTGCTCTCAACAGTACTTCGTGTTGATTTACAGGCCATCAGACACCTCACTCCTCCACACCCTCCATCCTTGTAGAGTCAGCCTCTCCCCTTTGGCTTCTTCTCAGGATATAAACATGCCCAAACTCTTCCGCTTCAAAGTCACCAACTGTGTTAGCTTCCAACGGCCAGCACAACAAAGTGGGTGGCTTGAAACAACAGAAAAATCTCCTCTCTCATTTCTGGAGGTCAGAGTCTGAAATTAAGGTGTCAGCAGGGCCGCCCTCCCTCCAGACGCTCCAGGGGAGAATCCCACCTCACCCATCGGCTTCCGGGGGCTCCAAGTGTTCCCTGGCTTGTGGCTGCATCACTCCACCCCCCAACTTTTCCATCACACAGCCTTCTCTGCCTGTCCCTTTCTGTCTCTTATGAGGATGTTCTGATTGGCCTTGGAGCGCACCCTACTCCAGAATGATTCCGTCTTAATCCTGACCTGAATTACAGCTCCAGAGTGGGCTCTTGTTGTTTAGTCACTGAGTCATGTCTGACTCTCTTGCGACCCAGTGGACTATAGCCCACCGGGCTCCTCTGTCCACGGGATTTCCCAGGTAAGAATCCTGGAGTGGGCTGAAATTAGACTCTACTTCCAAACAAAGTTGTAGTCTGAGGTTCAGGTGTGAGTGAATTTGAGAGCAACACCATTCAACCCTAGTAAACCCCAATTGCCAAGACCAATGGACATGGCCCAGTAGCTGTCTGCAGCAATGGTTTTGATTATTTAAAACAGAAATAGCTTCATATTTCCTACAGATTTTTCAGATTATAGAGTCATTACGGGAAAGTGTCAATGTGGAAAAATTGAAAGAAAGCGAAAACACCCACAAACTTACAGCTCTTAGAGATTTACCTAAATTAACATTTTGGATGACATTCTTCTACACTCATTAATTTAAGACAATATATACAAAGCAAACTGTATATTATATTATGTTTTTTCCCTTTAACTGTGGCATGTACAACATTCCAGGTTGATAAACACATACTCATTCATTCAATAAATAGATGCAGAGGCTTGCTATGTGTCAGGCACATTCTCCAGAGCCTGAGATCCAATGGTGAATAAAACACACATAGATCTTTGCTCAGAAACTTCCTTTCTGACAGGGAAAACCAACAATAAGATTATTAACATAATAACTAACCTTGAAGATGAAAAGGGCTACAGAGAAAACAAACAGTAGCATAAGGAAGAGCAATGTGAGGAGTGGCAGTGATTGTGACTTTTAAAAAGGAGGTAAATGCCTCATTAAGAAGGTGACTTCTGCACAGACAGTTGAAGACCCCAAAACACTGGAAAATCATTTTCAATGACCACATAGTATTCCATTGGTTATACCTGCAACAGTACATTTAACTGGTGCTCCATGGATAGATATTTTCTTTTTTTATTTTAGATTTTTCTTTTCTTTTTTTAAATTTATTTATTTTACTTTACAACATTGTATTGGTTTTGCCATACATTGACTTGAGTCCGCCATGGGTGTACATGTGTTTCCCATCCTGAACCCCCTCCCACCTCCCTCCCCATCCCATCCTCTGGGTCATCCCAGTGCACCAGCCCCGAGCATCCTGTCTCATGCATCGAACCTGGACTGGTGATTCATTTCACATATGATAATATACATGTTTCAATGCCATTCTCCCAAATCATCCCACCCTTGCCCTCTCCCACCGAGTCCAAAAGACTGTTCAATACATCTGTGTCTCTCTTGCTGTCTCGCATACAGGGTTATCGTCACCATCTTTCTAAATTCCATATATATGCGTTAGTATACTGTATTGGTGTTTTACTTTCTGGCTGACTTCACTCTGTATAATAGGCTCCAGTTTCATCCACTTCATTAGAACTGATTCAAATGTATTCTTTTTAATGGCTGAGTAATATTCCATGGTGTATATGTACCACAGCTTTCTTACATGGGCAGATATTTAAATTGTCTCTATTTTTTAACTATTATAAAAGAGGCTGCAATATCCCCTGCCTGAAAGTGAAAAGTGAAAGTCTCTCAGTCGTGTCTGACTCTGCGACCCCATGGACTATACAGTCTATAGAATTCTCTAGGCCAGAATACGGGAGTAGGTAGCCTTTCCCTTCTCCAGGGGATCTTTCCAACCCAGGGATCGAACCCAGGACTCTGGCACTGCAGGTGGATTCTTCACCAGCTGAGCCACAAGGGAAGCCCATGCCTACAACAGATAAATGTTGTAAAATTATTTCCTTAGGATAAATGTCTAGACCCAGAATTGCTAACACATCTAATCATTTCTAAATTGTGAGACCCACTGTCACTCTGTCCTCCAGGAAGACTTTGCCAGTTCACACATCTGATAATATATGCAAATTCACAGTTCTACTGACCTACCATGCACACAAACTCCACATACTGTATTTATGGTCTATTTTTAATGATGCTAACTTTAGAGTTTAAAAAAGTTATTATATTTGCAGCACTTTTACTTTGCCATGGTTGAACATATGCTCCTCAGCTCTGTGTATTTCTTCACTTATAAATTCCTTATTCACTTCCTTTGATCATTTTTTTCTATGGGGGTATTCATTGTTTTTGTAAATCAAAAACGTCAAGTGTGAAAATATTTTTCGTGGTTTATCTTCTTGCTTTATGTTTCAAACATTTGTGATTTTTATATTGACAAAACATCAGAATCCCAAGATAGTTTTTGAGACCTCATGAACTGTAGCCCACCAGGCTTCTCTGTCCGTGGAATTTTTCAGGCTAAAATACTGGAATGGGTTGCCATTTACTCCTCCAGGGGGATCATCCTGACCCAGGGATTGAACCCAAGTCTCCTGCGTTTGCAGGTGGATTCTCTACCACTGGGCCACCTAAGAGGGAAAGGATGCATCACTTTCCCTCCAGTTGTTCCCACAGTGTGTGTGTCCTGCCTGCCACTTGGGTGGCCCTCTGCCCCTCCCACCTCCCATCCATCCCTTCCCCAGGACTCTCTCTGGCTCCTTGCCTTCTGACTTCATACTATAGCTCTTTTCCAGACTCTTGTCTTCTGTATCCCCTACTCACTCTACAGTCTCCAAGGGAGGAGAGAAGCTTTCAAGATAACCATAGTCACACTTTCATGTGTATGTGCCCACCACCTCCAAACCTAGAGCTTGGTCCGGTCCCTGATAAGCCTCATGCCCACACACCTGATTTCCCACAGGTGCGAGCACATGCGTGCATGCTCAGTCCTGTCCAACTCATTGCAGTCCAGTGGACTGTAGCTCGCCAGGCTCCTCTGCCCATGGGGATTCTCCAGTCAAGAATACTGGAGTGGGTTGCCAAGCCCTCCTCCTGGGGACCTTCCCAGTCCAGGGATTGAACCTGAGTGTCCTGCATTGGCAGGAGGATTCTTTACCACTGAGCCACCCAGGAAGCCCACAGAAGCGAGCAGATACTTTCACCAGAAACATCATCCTCTGCCTCCAGGTCTCAACCATCCTGCCATCCCCCATCCTCCTGGCTGCTCCCCTCCATGGCCAGTAACCTCCAGATTATTTGATTTTTGCTTCTTATTCAGCCCAGACCAATTGCCCCATCTTCACCCTCACGGCTGCTCCCTTAATCCAGCAGTGAACCATCTCTCTTTCTTACCAGCATCCTGCTAACCCAGAGGTCAACCAACCATAGTCCAGTGAATCAAATTCAGCCTGCAGCCTCCTTCTGCACTGCCCATGAGCTAAAGATAATTTTACATTCTGAAAACAGTGCAAACAATTTTTAAATTTTTTTATGTGGACTTTTTTTTCATTTATTTTCATTAGTTGGAGGCTAATTACAATATTGTAGTGGTTTTTGCCATACACTGACATGAATCAGCCATGGATTTACATGTGTTCCTCATCCTGAACCCCCCTCCCACCTCCTTCCCCATCCCATCCCTCTGGGTCATCCCAGTGCACCAGCCCCAAGCACTTGTCTCGTGCATCCAACCTGGACTGGCAATCTGTTTCACCCTTGATAATATACATGTTTTGATGCTGTTCTCTCAGATCATCCCCCCCTCGCCTTCTCCCATAGAGTCCAAAAGTCTGTTCTATACGTCTGTGTCTCTTTCTCTGTCTTGCATACAGGGTTATCATTACCATCTTTCTAAATTCCATATATATGTGTTAGTATACTGTATTGATGTTTATCTTTCTGGCTTACTTCACTCTGTATAATGGGCTCCAGTTTTATCCATCTCATTAGAACTGATTCAAATGTATTCTTTTTAATGGCTGAGTAATATTCCATTGTGTATATGTACCAGAGCTTTCTTATCCATTCATCTGCTGATGGGCATCTAGGTTGGTTCCATGTCCTGGCTATTATAAACAGTGCTGTGATGAACACTGGGGTGCACGTGTCTCTTTCAGTTCTGGTTTCCTCGGTGTGTATGCCCAGGAGTGGGATTGCTGGGTCATATGAAAGTTCTATTTCCAGTTTTTTAAGGAATCTTTATGTGGACTATTTTTAAAGTCTGTATTGAATTTGTTACAGTATTGTTTCTGTTTATTGTTTTGGTGTTTTGGCATCAAGGCATGTGGGATCTAGCTCCCCAACCAGGGATCAAACCTACATCCCCAGCTTTGGAAGGTGAAGTCTTAACCACTGGATTGCCAGGGGGAGGGGGGAAAAAAGAGTATGCAACAAAGATCTATGTTGTTTGCAAAATCTAAAGTATTTACCATTGGCCCTTTACAGAAAATATTCACAGACGTTTGCCTCCAATCTATTTCATATCCACCCCTCCAGTGGTCTTATTGCAGGAAGGGGGACCCCTTCCAGGGCCCAAAAGTGAGCTCCTGTTTAACACTTGGAAATGAATTGTCCGAGGAGACACGTGTGCTGAGACAGCAACAGATTTTATTGGGAAGGGGAGCCTGGGAGGAGAGCAGCAGGTTAAGGGAACCCAGGAGAACTGCTCTGCCACAAGGCTCACAATCTCCGGTTTTATGGTGATGGGATTAGTTTCCGGGTTGTCTTTGGCCAATCATTCTGACTCAGAGTCCCTCCTGGTGGTGTCTGCCTTGTTCAGCCAAGATGGACTCCAGCGAGAAGGATTCTGGGAGGTGGTCTGACACGTGGTGTCATCTTTTGACCTTTCCCGGACTCTTCCGGTTGGTGGTGGCAGCTTATTAGTTCCGTGCTCCTTACCAGGACCTCCTGTCGTAAAACAACTCATGCAAATGGCTACGGTGGTGCCTGGCCAGGGTGGGTGGTTTCAGTCACTGTGCTTCCCCTAACAGTCTCAGACCCACACACATTCCGTATACCCACTGCTCCTCCCAGCACAATCATCCCATGGGATTCGCTTACGATTTCCTTAGAGTCGGGTGAAGCAAATGTCCTTGTTTCTAAGTTACCAGACACTTGGGATGGGAGACCTTCAGATCAAGTACTTGATCATTCCTTAGCTCCTATGTACTAAATTTCATCAGTCATACGCCAGGAGGGTCTCAACATTTTGTTTGAAAATACTTTTTTTTCCCCCTTCTGATGGTAAAAGTAATATAAAGTCATCCTAGAAAATTTGGGGAAAAAAATAAAAATTCTTTTAATATTCATTTATTTGCTGCCTAGGTCTTTGCTGTGGCACATGGCGTCTTTCTTGTGGTGTGCAGGCTTCTCTCTAGTCGTGGCGTGTGGGTCTTCTCTCTGTAGTCTGCAGAACTCTGGCTCTCTAGCTGCGGTGCAGGCTCAGTAGTTGTGTTCCCTTAGTTGCCCCAGGGCATATGGTGCTGTAGCCAGGTGTTCCAGGAAACAAACTCACTCAGCAGAACAATGCAGATAGTGGAGTGCAGTTTATCACACCAGCAGGCCCAAGGCAGAGTCTCCTCTTAGCCAAGGACCCCCGAACAGTTTTTTGTGAAAACCTTATATACCCTAAGTGTACATGCCCAAACCCACTTCCCCAAATTCCCTGGAACTGGTCTGAACAAAGGAAAAGAAAGATACAATCAAAGCTAACCCGTGATTGGTATGCCTTAAGTCTAGGTAGTTAACAGTGGACAATTATCAATAGGCCTGTGGTCATACCGCAATAAGCATAATAGCATAAAAATAAAATTCAGTTACACAGATAATTAGGGTATTCTTTTAGGTGACAGAAAGTCTAGGTAGGAACCCTGGGGCTCTTCCTGCCGGGGAGTCTGGTTTTCCAGTTGGTATGTCGTTTCCATAGATACTGGGCATAGAGCTCAAAGTCCACAGTCCGGCCCAAGATGGAGTCCTGCTTTCAGGATGGAGCCTGTTCTGTCTGTTTCTTCGTCAGTGGGACCTTAATTCCCCAACCAGGGATGGAACCTGCGTCCCCTGCAGTGGAAGGAGGATTCTTTACCACTGGACCACCAGGGAAGTCCCTAGAATATTTAAAAGGAAAATTAGAAGCCCCCACAGCCCCCCTCTTTAAAGTTCCCTATTAATATCTGTGTGCATGTTCTTCCAGTCTTTGATTTAGTCTGTGCCTTTGAGATCCACCCTGTTTTTCTGTGGGCTTTTCCCCAATACTAGGAATTCTCAAAAGGCTCTTTGAACACTCTCTTAGACACCGCAAGTTTCCCCCATAGAATTCATATATATTTGCCATGTAGAATTGCTCATCAGAAGAACATTTCTACTGGCCTGGACCGTCACGGCAGCCTCTGTCCACAAGCGAAGCCCCCAAACTCGAGGTGATTCTAGCGATTCCTCGACCAGGTCCCTTCCAGCATGTAACTCAGTCATGTCTTGTTTCTTGGAGGTTAAAGTTCACCATTGGATTATGTTACACCTTAGGTAGTTTAACGTAAATTAATCATCTTTCTAATGTGTTTCTGAGCTAAGTCACTCAGTCTTATCTGACTCTGTGCAACCCTGTGGACTGTAGCCCGCCAGGCTCCTCTGTCCATGGGATTCTCCAGGCAATTAACACCAGACGGGGTGGCCATTTCCTGCTCCAGGAGATCTTCCCAACCCAGGGACCGAACCCACATCTCTTGCGTCTCCAGCATTGCAGGCAGATTCTTTACCACAAGCACCACCTGAGAAGCCCCTCTTTCCAACAAGGAGAGAGAAAAAGAACAGGGGGAAGGGGTTGGATTTTTCACACAGACCCACATTTACTCTACAACAAATGACAGAAAAGCAACTCAGGTCAAGGAAACCATCAAGATCCCGGGCCCCACTCGGGTCATCCTTTTGCACGCTGTACAACATTTCACAATATGCAGAGAGTTGCTCCACATCACCGCTGGGCGCGCCACGTGTCGGATGCGGAAGGACGCGGCTGGTTCTGACCGTTCTGATGCGCATGCGCTTGACTGGGGCCCAGGACAAGCACCGGCCGGGCGGTGGTGAAGCTGCGAGTTGGGGGGAGAAGTGCTTTGCGTTCCAGGCTGTGCGGGAACAGGGAGGATGGTCTGTTCTACCAGCCACAGCTGCAGCTCCTCCCGCTGAGCAGCTCAAATGCTCTTGCCAATGCAATTCACATCACCCCCTCAAATTCACACCTGGGATTCCAAGAAAGAAAGAAACGTTAAGAGCGATCATTAACATTCTTTTCTGTATTTCCCCCCTGTGCGTTTTTGCATTCGTGCCCACAGGTGCTGAAGCAATGCTCACAGCTCAGACCTGCCATGGCCCTCTCCCCTCCCCAGGCATGGCAACGGCTCCTGTATTCTTGCCTGGAGAATTCCATAGACTGAGGAGTCTGGCGGGCTGGTCCATAGGGTCGCAAAGAGTCGGACATGACTGAAGCAACTGAACACATCTCCCCAGTCCAGGTCTGCCTGCGTTTGCTCTGGACCGGGGCCTTGAGGCTGGGCCGCTTTCTTCTGCCCACTCCACACCCAGCTCCGACTCCTCCTGGCACCACTACTTACTTGACACTCCAAATTCAGTCTCCTCTATGCTCCAGATACTCTCACATTTCATCGGCTTTTTTTGGTCTCTCAACTGTGTTACTGTTCCCCACCAGGTGCTATTAAGCTTCCCATCCCATCTTCCCTGGGATGCACCTCACCGGCACCCACTGCCTCACCTGGCTGAGGCTCAGAGACAGCTCTGAGGCTGTTACCTAGTCCAGGCTCATAGAACTCACCCACTACAGGCCAGTAAGTCAGGAGATGAGTTGTGGGGGCAAGGAATAGTGACTTTATTTGGGAAACCAGCAGACTGAGAAGATGATGGGCTAGTGTCCCAAAGCACCGTCTTACCCAAGTCAGAGTTCGGACTTCTTTTATACTGAAAGGGGAGGGAGCGTGGTTGGTTGCTGCAAACTTCTTGGCATCGGAATCCTTTGCTATTGCCCCTGTTGGTATAGGTCCAGTCATGATAGTCCTAGAAACCTCCAACAAGACAAATGTTATTCTCAATTCTACAACTTTTGATCTCTATATCAGTGAGTATTACACTTTTAAAGGTCAGCGTTTTGAGAAAGGGCTACCCTGTGTATATCAGGCTATAGGCAACATTCTTAGCTTGTAGCAAAAGTAATTAAGTACAAAGGTTAAAGTAAGAAACCAATGCAACATGGAGTCAGATTTGTTCTTCCCTACTTCAAGGCCACCTTTCCATCCCACGCCCTGGGACCTTTAGCTTTCTTTGCTCCCATTTTTGTTCATTTTTAAAAGGCACATAAGTAGCATATGCCCTGACATTTTTTTCCCTGACACACAACACAGACATTCAATTAACCATGTGCTAATTCATTACGGTGTCAACTGAAAAAAAGGAAAACTGTACAATCTAGAGGTTGAGAGTTGTGTTTTAGTCAGAGGACAGACTGAGAACTTCAAGCCTGGGAGGCAGTATCTCAAGTAGCCCTGAGGGAACTGCCCCAAGGAGGTGAGGAGGGGGAACTAGAATATATGAGTTTTGCAACAAAGGGCATCTAATGGGAAAAAAAGATGAGAGCTAATAAAAGAAAACTAGATATCTCAAGCTAAGGAATTGACTGCTTTTCTACGAATGGGAAAATGCAAGAGTCTGAGCTTACGGAAATCGTTCCTTTGATATGCTCCTCAGCTGTCTGGGGCCAGCATCCTGTGTTTTCACATCCTGAGTTCCCTCCAGGCTCACCGTTGGAGGGCTGCAATTGCTGATGACCATGATATTCTTTGTTTACTGACATGGCAGGCAATATTTTATTTCTCGCTAGATACTGTTAAAAAATAAAACTCAACTGAGTACCTTTGAAGATCAAATTGGCGTTAGTCAACAATGCACGAACTAGGCAGCATCCTATTTAGCAGATAGACACTAGGGGTGCTGTACAAAGTGGATGATTTTTAAAGGTCTAAGGGGGATGGGACAGGAAGTCATAAAGGATTATTTCAGGCAAGATCACCTGCTTTACGAGGAAAGTAGGGGTCTATGTGGGAGATTGACCTCATCTGTGGCCAGGAAATTCCAGACTGACTGGTAAAAAGTCACATTTCTGGAGGGACTGAACCTGGGGTTAGGATAGGTATTTAGTCTGCCTTGGCTGATATAGAGCTTAGCACAAGTGACTCCATGTCAGGAGACCCTTGTTTCTTTTCAACAACATCAAACCAACACACCCCGTCTTCATTCTTTTCCTTTCTCCTGGCTTTTTCCCACATCAGCCCTCCGAGAACTCTTCTATCTGCTTATCCATGTCAGCACTGACGCCCACGGCATTAGAGAGAAGGCTCTGTTCAAAATGTGTAACTGTTTAAACACAATTATTTTTGTTTCTGGTTAGATGGCAGCTTTCTGCCACCAGCTAGGGACTCAGGCCCCTCCATCTCATGCCTTCATCATCCAGCCTAGAAGGGGCAAGGCCAGAGGAGGGGGCATACCCATTATTTAAGACCTTGGGCCAGCAGGGAACACCCACTCCTGGTGGGCCAGGACTGGGCGCGTGGCTGCCCCTCCATGCAAAGGAAGCTGGGAAATGTGGTCCAGTCCTGAGCTAGGAAAAGGGGAAAGTGGGTTTGTAGGATCAACTGGCAGGCTCCCAGGACTGCCCAGAGCAGTTACTGCTGTTCATGTAGGTTCAGAAACTCATTGACCATTCAAAGAGGAAGGTTACATATGAGCCAGAAGATGGAGAAAACAGCTTCAAACTGGGGGCTGAGATAAGTGTAGGTTCCCTCCATGACATGTGAACGTGTGAAAGACGGCAGAAAACTGTTGCTGTTGTTGTTTAGTTGCTAAGTCATGTCCGACTCTTTTGTGACCCCATGGACTATAGCCCACCAGGCTCCTCTTGACCGTAGGATTTCCAAGGCAAGAATACTGGAGTGAGTTTTGCCATTTCCTTCTCCAGGGGATCTTCCCAGCCCAGGGGTTAAACCCATGTCTCCTGCATCGATAGGTGGCTTCTTCACCATCGGACCCATCAAGGAAGCCCAGAAAACTGTTAAGAGCCAGCTAATCTGACAAAGCCCCCCTCTTCCACCTCAGCACTCAGGGAAACAAGACCCCAGGGTGACTCAGTACAGGCAGAGAGCGCCCCACCTGGGGCCAAGGTCGGACCATGCTCCAGGTCTCCAGACAAGAATGCCCAGCCTGGCTGATTTTGAACTGAGTTCAGCCCACATGAAGTCATGCTTACAGACTCCGTCTCGGGGCAGAATTAGCAATGAGAGTTCAGGCATGACAACCACTGCATCAAACACCCACCCCTTTGCATGGGGTGCTGGCAGTGAGCAGGAACACTGCTCATGACTCCCATCCAGATCCCCCAACCCCATCCACCCTGCCCCAGTCTCAGCTGCTTCCTTTGACTCTTGTCCTGGTACCTGTTCTGTTCTAAGGGGGAAAAAGGCAAGGTTCCTCCTCTGCAAATCAAGAGTTACTGAGGGCAGTTATCTAAACGTCAAAGCTATCTCGCCAAACATTGGACTCACAGACCAGATGCTGCTTCTTCCTTGTGCTGAAAAATAAAACAGATCCATGGGATTGATTATTAAGGAAACTATCCAACCATGAGCAAGGTTAATCCATAAGATAAGTTGGAACCACTCGAGTCCCATCCCCAGCTGCTTGCTTATTCAGATAAATGCTTTCTCAACAGACTGTTTTTCTCCTTTAACCAAGGGGAGAAAAGGCACCCCAGGGTCAAATGACACAGAACACAAGCCTGAGGGAAGAAACTGCTTATAAAACTTTCAGAAAGCTTTAAAATTATTGGCTGAACAAGGAATTTCACACAGTGGTTTATATGTGTTTCATAGCAACATCGGTTCTAAATGTCCCCTTGCACTCGGATTCCAGGAGAGTCTTCCTAACGCTTCATCATCAAATGATTGTACCAATGCATTAATCATGAAGGCCAGCAGAAAGAATACTACCACAAGCCAAAACTGCGGATGTTAAATGTTGAAGCAGAAACCAAATCAAATATGCAAACACATAGAAAGAGAAAGACATGCCCCACACTGCTTTTAACTTTGGCATCACCTTAGGGTAAAAATGCATGCTTGTGAAAGTCATTCAGTCATGGCCGACTTTTTGCCACCCCATGGACTGTAACAGCCCATGGAATTCTCCAGGCCAGAATACTGGAGTGGGTTGCCATGCCCTCTTCCAGGGGATCTTCCCAACCCAGGTCTTCCGCATTGCAGGCAGATTCTTTACCAGCTGAACCATGAGGGAAGCCCAAGAATACTGGAGTGGGAAGCCCAAGAATACTGGAGTGGGTAGCCTATCCCTTCTCCAGCAGGATTTTCCCAACCCGGGAGCCAAAATGGGGTCTCATGCATGGCAGGCAGATTCTTTACCAACTGAGCTATCAGGGAAGCCCATACTTACTGATTAAAAACCAGAATTTTTTCTACTCTGAAATTTGACTGACAAGTTAAAGAGTTCACTCAAAAATCTTGCCCCCAAAATTAAGGAGAGTAGCAAAGGAACAATTACAAAGGAATGTTGATTACATGTCTGTTGCATGCAGACATATATATCACGCGCGTGGTTTTGTTTAACTGCGTAATAACCCTATGAGTTGGCTATCATGATGACCGTTTTGTAAATGTGAAAACTGAGGATCCATCAATGAATTCGATTAGTCTATTGGTCTACTCAGGCTGCCCTGACAGAACCCTACAGACTCGAGGGCTTAAACAGCAGCGGTTTATTTTCTCACAGTTCTGGGGGCTGGAAGTCTGAGAGCAAGGTGCCAGCAGGATTGGTTTCTGGTGCTCTCAATCGGTTTAGAAGACCTTTCTTCCTGCCTTCTCGCTGTGTCCTCACATGACCTTTCTCTGTAAGCATGGCCCCGGTGTCTCTTCCTTTCCTTAAAAGAGCACAAGTCCTTTTGGATTCGGGCTTCACCCTTACGCACACATTTAACCTTAATCACGTCCTCAGAGGACCCATCTCCAAACAGAGTCACGCTGGGTGTCAGGGCTTCAGCATATGGGTTTAGGAGAATACAATCCGTAATAGCACGACCAGAAGCCCACAGCTGCTGAGTGGTAGAACCAAGGCTGTCTGGATCGAGACATTTCTTTATCCGGAGTGTGCGGCTTCTCACATACCACAGCATCTCAGAGAGAGCCAGGAGACACCCCGCTGTCAGAGCCGACTCTTAGAGCTTGCTGGCAGGGAGACAGTTTCACAGCAGTAAGCCCTGTCCGGGTGGGAAGTGTGGTAAAGTCCTTACACAAGCTTGATCACGGAGCATGGGCAGATGACGCTCCCCCAAAAGAGGCTTCATCTGCTCTGATAGGAGCCGCACAAGTGGTCCAATGATGCTCCGTCATCTACCGCACTGCCAACCACCAAGGGGGTTTCCAGGACCCTCAGAGAGCCAGCGTTTCACTGGGTTTTTCTTTTCTTTTCTCCAAACCACCAGCTAACGTCCTAGAGGGTGACTCCATGGACCAGGACGTTGAGAGCCCCGTGGCCATTCACCAGCCAAAGTTGCCTAAGCAGGCCAGGGACGACCTGCCGAGACACGTCAGCCGGGACCGGACCAAACGGAAAATCCAGAGGTACGTGCGGAAAGACGGGAAGTGCAACGTGCACCATGGCAACGTGAGGGAGACCTACCGCTACCTGACCGACATCTTCACCACCTTAGTGGACCTCAAGTGGAGATTCAACCTGCTGATCTTCGTCATGGTTTACACCGTGACGTGGCTCTTTTTCGGGATGATCTGGTGGCTAATTGCATACATCCGAGGAGACATGGATCACATAGAGGACCCATCGTGGACTCCATGCGTCACCAACCTCAACGGGTTCGTCTCTGCTTTTTTATTCTCCATAGAGACAGAAACCACCATCGGTTATGGCTACCGGGTCATCACGGACAAGTGCCCAGAGGGCATCATCCTCCTCCTCATCCAGTCGGTGTTGGGGTCCATTGTCAACGCTTTCATGGTGGGGTGCATGTTCGTTAAAATTTCGCAGCCCAAGAAGAGGGCAGAGACCCTGGTTTTTTCCACGCACGCGGTGATCTCCATGCGGGACGGGAAACTGTGCCTGATGTTTCGGGTGGGGGATCTGAGGAATTCCCACATCGTGGAGGCTTCCATCAGAGCCAAGCTGATTAAATCCAAACAGACCTCGGAAGGGGAGTTCATCCCTCTGAACCAGACGGACATCAACGTTGGGTATTACACGGGGGATGACCGTCTGTTTCTGGTGTCTCCGCTCATCATCAGTCACGAAATTAACCAGCAGAGTCCTTTCTGGGAGATCTCCAAAGCCCAGCTGCCCAAAGAGGAACTGGAAATTGTGGTCATCCTGGAAGGAATGGTGGAAGCTACAGGTAAGATGTACCCACTTTGGGGGGTCTGGGGATGGATGTTCGTGTTAAGCCGGACTTCACATCCTTATCCACGACAAGACATGGAAAACTGAACCTACCTCACTATTGATGTCACCTTTTTATTCATGAAATAGTCTGTAGCCTCTGACCTTGAGGATGTCCACCAAGAAGTCTAACCATTGAGATTTCTTTAAAAAACAAAACAAAAAAAAAAAAACAAAAAAACCCTTGGGAAAATAAATTAATAATTTTTTAAAACATCTCTTAATATATTTTAATTTTTCAAACATTTACTTAAATGATAATTTGATCTCCCTCTAAAGCAGTTTTAGGCGGTTTTAAAGCATTGTTTAGTTTGAATAACTTGAGGCTATTTATGGCCAAGACAGGAAGAAGAAGTTAAGCCTTTCAAAGGAAAACCTGACAAATTGCTTTAATAAAAATGCAATTTTGCCCCTTCTTTGGGAGTCATTTGCAAGACCCACAGCCTGGGCTTTTCTTTTACGTCGAGTGAGAACTTGGTGTCTTTCCTCTATACTCTAACTGCCACATCTCCTGTAGATGGAATAATGCAGACCCAGTAAATAACTCGAGCAGAAAAGAATAAAAATTGAGAGCCACTCACCATAGTCCTATTGACCCTTCTGCTGTGAACAGCTAATTATTGGAATATTTTAACCAAGATGATGTCTTCTAGAACTAGAGAAATGGTCTGTTTTTACTGAAGTCTTCACTCATATCTTTTCATATGTCTTACACATCCCAGCCGCAAAGGAGGTCCTTCCATATTGATCTGTAACGTTCTATGAAATAGAGTCGTAACTGCTGACCTAAGCTAACAATAGTGTCCCATAGGATAGGCATAAACTAGAACACGAATCCACACATTGCTTTACTGTCTTCTGAGTTATCGATATTAGCCTTGGGACGCTCTTTTAGTTGTACAAGTGGCCCTTCTATGCTTTGAGGTCTTCAACTTGAGGCTCAGGGTGGGTTTACACAATCTGAAAATGCACGGCCACTGGCCAGACTCCAGACTCTTCGTCTGCCCATAACTTGAGCTCCGTCATCCATCCACTGAAAGTCATTGTTGCCACATCTCTGCCACCCTGGACCCAACAGGCAAGGTCATTACCTCTAACAAATTTCTCTTAAGGTGGTAAAACCTTCAGCAGTAGATTTTTTTAAATGCTGCAAGCAATGAAAAGGTGAGTAAAAGGCGTTGCATAAACTGGGCTCCTTTGTTTGAGACAAAAGGAATGTCTAAAACAAAATAATTATTGTGAAATGCTAAATAAGTGCTACACGCGTGCACAGGGCCCTCTGTCCCCAGCCTGACTTTGGGGCACAGTGGTGAGGCAATAGCTGTGTGGGAGGAAGGGAGAAGGGGGAGGAGGGGAGGGGGGAGGAGCCTGGATCAGGGAGAAGGGAGGGGAAACCGACTCAAACCGGGAGCTCCAGCAGTTCCCACGGACCAGAAACTTCCTCCCCGGCAAAGCGCAGGGACTCTGGGTCCCCCTAGTGGTGGCCACTGAGATACAGCCTCTGGCAGCACAAACTGACCACTGGGAATGCAGTTTTAATATTTGATTTCTTGCTATAAACTCTCCCAAAACGACAGGAGGGAGGAAAACAGGCAAGCTTCGTTCTCCTCCCACCTCTGAGCCCCAGAAGCAAAACCCAGTGGCGAGGTGCCATCTGGTTACTGGTGTTAATACGAACTTCAAGTTGCAGGAGCTGTGTTTCCTCAGATCAAAGCCCAATCTCGAAAGATAAATAAGTGCGGAATAAGGAAGTTATATTTGTGTTGTCCCTGAGTCGGAATCCTCCCGGGGGCACGCCGCGTCCTTCTGATGACAGCTTGTAATGAGTGAGCCTTTCCAACCAGAGGAACGTCCCTTTGTTGGTAATTAATAGTGATATTTGCCTCTGAGCATCCGGTGGCCTTTCTGCTGCTGCTTTAGAGAAAATTGGGTGTTTGCCAGCAAAAAGGAATCAACACATCCCTGTTCCTGGGGAAAGGCAACTGCTGTTAACTTTCTAAAAATAATAACAATAATTTTCTAATTTCTGGAAAATGGAGGGAGGAGGAGTACTCTAGAGAGTTCTGGGTTTTTCTAGAAGCTGGACACCTCTTGATTTTTTTTCTTGACAGGATTGCACAGTTCAGTCTTTCCAGCACATCTCATCTCTTAAACTTCAGGGGGACACTTTTTTCTCTGTGAATGAAAAGCACAGTTGGGATTTACTATCTGGTGGCTCAGATAGTAAAGCATCTGCCTGCAATGCAGGAGACCCAGGTTCGATCCCTGGGTCAGGAAGATCCCCTGGAGAAGGAAATGGCAACCCACTCCAGTACTCTTGCCTGGAAAATCCCATGGACAGAGGAGCCTGGTAAGCTACAGTCCATTAGGTGAAGTGAAGAGTCCGACAGGACTGAGAAACTTCACTTTCACTTTGGGGAAGGCAAGGTGCCTCAATGAATCAAAGCCGCAAGAAAAAAATTAATGTGGACCAAATGAACACTGAGGAAAACAAATTCACAAAGATCTCATTATTCAGTGGAGGGCTAGATGGGAAATTAGGAACCACAGAAACCACACGCTGACACAAAACAGCCTCTGCTTGATTCCAGCTTTGTTTCAACTCTGTCTCAGTTGACCTTAAACTACGGTCGGTGACCTCCGCTAGGGGACCTCTCACTGAGACCCATTTCAAGGATGAGCCCCATCAGCAACACCTCTGCAGCCTCGCAGCAATGCCCTTTTTCTGTCTTGCACGGTGTGGGCACACAGTGACCCAATCTGCTATTTTCTGGAGATCCAGTAAAAGACAAGACTCACGCCCACAAAAGACAGACCCACGCTCCTGGTGGACAGCTTGGATCTGGCCCTGCCCAGATCATGGGGAATGTGTCACCTCTCAAGAACCTTCTAGTCATGTGATTCTATTTTTGAAAATGAATCCAACCCTGGAAAATTCTGACACCAGCCACCCAGACATCTGGGCACTGGCCACATCTCATCGCGCGAATGTATTTTTAAAGGGGGCCCTTTATGTGCCTGACACATGGGCAATTTGGAGATAGTGATGTTTACAGAAGGGTTCGCAGCTACGTAAACAGACACGCCGGGCAGCTGCGGCAAGCGTGCATTAAAATAGTGAAGCATTCACATAGACTGGTATTTATAGAGGGCAAATTGGCCTGCAGGCTAGATGGCAGCCACACGGAGCTGGGCCCCGTGCCAGCCAGCGCCTCACTATAGGCTTTCTGATTGATGCACTTCCAAATTTACCCCCAGCGATTATGCAACGGTGACAGGCGGCCCTTTCCAACGCCTCAGCAAATATGCCTCCTTTAGGATGAATCCCTGTTAAGCTTTTTTTTTTTTAATTTTATACTGGAGTACTGTTGATTTACAACATTGTATTAGTTTCAGGTGTACAACAAAGTGATTCGGTTATATGTATCTGCCTTCCTCCTCTTTTTTGCATTCTTTTCTCATATAGGTTATCACAGAATATTGAGTCAAATTCCCTGTGCTGTTCAGTAAGTCCTTGTTATCTATTTTAACCTTTTATATATTTTTTTTGATTGATGGGAGCTATGAGGCTTATACAAAAGTAGACCAAATCATGTAATCAACTCCCGTGTATGCACCAGTCAATTTCTATAATTGTCAATTCATCTGTATCATCTACTCACTAACTGCCCCTCCAGCATAGTATTATTCTACCTGCAGATATTTCAAAATCTATCTCTAAAAGATAAGAACTCTTTTTGACACATAACTGTAACCCTGTTATGACACCTAAAATAATTAATGATCATTTGTTAAGATTCAATATCTACTGCATGTGCCAAGTGCCAATTGTCTTATAGATGTCTTTTTAAATTTTTTTTTTAAATCTGCTTGTTCGAATCCAAATGAGGTTAACACACTATGGTTGGCTGAGATCTCTTCCAAGCCTTAATCTATGAGCTCTCCTTCCGTCTCTGTGGGATTTTTTTCCTTTCAAGTTTTTCTCAAAGAAGAGAATTTCTGAAACATTTATGTACGACATAGAAAACTGGGGACAGTGGAGGGTTGGAAGCTGCCAACTTAGTGAGGTTATCCTAGATAACATTTTTGTGGATGACAAAGAGGGCTGACTGTCCAGAAGTCAGTATCTGGGGGTTCCCAAGGAGAAGAGGCCAAACCTTGCTTCTCCATGGGAAAGCTCAGTTCCATTTCCAGAGTCACTTGATTTCACATGAAGACAGCTTAGTCGCATAAGTCACGCAACAGACGGCAGGATTTTTGAGTTGCAGGTCTTCACCCTGCTCTTACTTTACTGGTGAGCAAATTGAGTCCCAGCAAGACTAGGGAGCTGGCTAAGGTCAGCTCGTCAGGGGCAGAGCAACAATTTGAAGCCCAGAAGCCACTGATGATGTTGGCCAGCCTCCAGGGTCAGGGCCCTTTGCATCATGAACACTGTCGGTTCATGAAGTTTCTGTGGGGCAGTGCACCCAGAGGGACAACTGGTATTCAACGTGAGGACAGGATCTCTTCTCTCCCACCATCGGTTCTTTTTCTTTAAGGTTTCTCTGTTGGGCTCCAATGTTATCAGCTTATTTTAAAATTCTTTATTACATGCACATGAATTTTTAACAACTGTATATTAAAGTCAGATGTGCCACAAAACCATTCTGAAATTGAAATTAAGTAAACACCACCTACAGAAATACTCCTGGAAGACCATAATGTTCCATCAAGTCTGATTCCCAAGGACCACTTTCCTTTGCCATAATCAAAATGCCACTTCACTATAATAGAGGCGCTCACAGAGTTTGAAAAGGTGGGATTTCTCAGCTAAGACGGTTGAGGGTTAGTGTTACAGTACTTTTAAGCTGTTTCTACTAATAATATTTCACAGCCTTTGTATTTCTCAAATCTTATTTTCTTCTTTAGATAAGTTACTGCTAATCCTTCCGCTGGCCATTCATTATTTCCAGATTTGCCCTTTTTCTTTCGAGTTGTAACCCCAACTACCAAGCCTGTGAAAAGAGTTCATTGATAAGATCTGAAATGCTTAGATCTTGGGTGAAAATCTCCCAGTAAATCTCTATAAGGTGCAATTTTAAAAAAAATTTCAAAGGTATATGAATTTATTTTTCCTGGTAGAAATCTACCGCTCATCAACATCAAGAAATCTAACCACCCTCTCTTCTTCCAGCTTCAGGTTCAGGCAATTGATTATTCAGAGCTTCCTCTCAAACGTCCACCTCAGTATAATATACCCGGGTAGTGTCATTGGCTGGTTAAAACCTGATAATACCTGCTCCCCAGACATGGTCAACTTTTTGTGACTCTAAGCAGTTTGGGGACACTGTTTTGATCCTAACAATCAGAAGTTGGATGCAACAAAACACAGATAGAATTTTAAACCCTTCCACCACCTGTTCTAAAAAATAAATGCTGTCACTCTGTTAAACATTATAACTCTGTTAAATATTTCTCATAATTTAGAAGGCACTTAGAATCTCACAACTTAGACAGCAGCAATGTATCAAGGTCAGCATATATTATTGTGATTGAAAAGGCAAAAGTACTGGGTAACTATACAACTTTTCATTATTAAAACACCCCTCGTACCAGAAAATCTGGGGCTCCCTGGGCAGATCAGTGGTAAATAACCCACCTGGCAATGAGGAGCCTCATGAGACCCGGGTTCAACCCCTGGGTGGGGAAGATCCCCTGGAGGAGGAAATGGCAACCCACCCCAGTATTCTTGCCTGGAGAATCCCATGGACAGAGGAGCCTGGTGGGCTACAGTCCATGGGGTCACAAAGAGCTGGACGTGATTTGAGTGACTGACCACACACAAGAAAATCCATTGTTCTTCCTTCTCCAGATGGACCTTGAGGAGCTCATAAACTAGATGTTCAGGAAAAGTCAGGGATGGTCACACAATATATACCATTAAAGTTCAAACCCAAGAGAAAAATAGACTAGCCTCTAAAGTTCGCTTTTTAGCTTTTTTTTTTTCAAACTCTGAAGTCAGTACCCATGTTGGGAAGATACTACACCATTCAAATTAAGAGATGAGTATCAAAGAGTGAGACGCCTGTAATTAGGGCATCCTTAAATAAATTGAGCTTTATTATTTCCTAGGGCATTCAGTAATATGAGTGCTGACAGCATGGTGCCTGTGAAGCAGTTCTACCCAGCATTTTCTAATGACCGGAAGAGGATCACTGGGAAAAACTGTGTAAATTACTCACATACACAAATACACACACACACACCTCTGCTAAATACCTAAACAGGCAGAGGGGCTTCTTCCCCAGTTAAGCATGCCCTTGCTCCTATGTTTTATACCAACCCACTTACAAATCTTATTTGCCGTATTAATTATTCAGTACGCCTCTTTTTTTCGGAAGTAATCTCTCTAGGCCATAGCTCAGCTTATCTGTACTTTTCTATGTCATTTATAGTGTCGGGCAATCCTGGGTTGAAACCACAATTGTCTCATTCACTGGCCCATTTAACCTCTCTAAGGCCTCAGTTTTGCCCTCTTTAAAATGGGAACGAGCTTCCCTGGTGGTTCAGTGGTAAAGTATCTATCTGCCTGCCAACGCAGGAGACCCAGGAGACGCGAGTTCAATCCCCTGGGTCAGGAAGACCCCCTGGATGGGGAAATGGCAACCCACTGCAGTATTCTTGCTTAGCAAATCACAAGGACAGAGGAGCCTGGCGGGCTACAGTCCACGGGGTCGCAAAGGGTTGGATATGACTGCGCACGCACGCACATCACAGAATGGGAACAGTGATGGAGCCTAGCTCATCAGTGACTTTTCAGTGTCACAGATTCTATTAGATCATTCCTTCCCCCCTAGATGGCACAGGTGAACGTCGGTAGAGAGGAAGGAAGCCAGGCATTTGGAAGAGCCAGTCCCAGGCATGGACTCCATTGTCTCCAGGGCCCCGTGCCTCAGGATGACATGACTCCCCCTTGGAAGGCACTCTGAAGAAGTCAAAACAGCAAATGCCAACCGGTGATGGCCAGTGCAAGAAATGCCCACTCACAGCGTGAGAGTAAATGCCAGCTGGGCCTCTGTCTCACTTACCTACCGTGAATCAGAGATTGATGCGCTCTGAATTAACGAGGCTCACTGGACTCAAAAGAGGCTTTGCACTCCTGTAGATAGCAACATTTTATCATTATAATGTCTGCCCCAATTGGACATGAATATCGATTATGCTCAGGGCTTCCAAGGCCACTCCTCAGGGAAGACAGGACCAAGAGTCTGCATTGAAATAAGATTCAAGTTTCAATCGAAACAAGTTTTTGTTGTGTGTTTTTTTTTAAATACATTGAAACAACACAAGTTTCAAACAGGAAGAGTCTGCACCAGAACAAGCCTGCATAAAAACAGGATTTCTGTGTTCCCAACCCCCCTCCTATGTCCTTCATAAGAAATCTCATCAGTTGATGCTCCAATCTGGAGAATGCATTTTTGTGCTGTAAACTCAACTGAATAATACGTATTTACATAATAAGTCCTGAAAGAGACTTCTGCTTTAAAGTACGGATGTACTTCCACAAAGCAGACGGTAGGTGTAAATTTCTGTATAGCCAGTTCCATTGTTCTCTTATTTTCTGAGAATGGTGAACATCGTAGCAGTCTGCTTTGGCTCAGTCATGCTGCAGTAAGGAACAACTCCAAGTTTTCTGAACACAGAGGTTCATTTCACACTCATGTTAAACACCAGCTGCAGCCCTGGTTCATGTCCTGCTGGCTCCAAGATGCAGATGGAAGGAGCAGCCTCACATAGGACTTGCCATTCTAGTGACAGGGAGAAAAAGAAGAAATGACAGAACACCTCGCTTCTGCTTGCAATTCATTAGTCATAGCGAGTCATATGGCAGTGCTTGATGTCCGCGGAATGGGGAATGTGATTCTCTCACAGGAACTTGGAATAAATAATTCAGAACAAAATAATGCAATCTACCACAGATACCCAGGTGGTTCGGAAAACCCACAGAGGGAGTTTAAAAGTTTTTGCAAGTTAGGGCTTAAAATATGTGGTAGTCATTAGTGTTGTTCGTGGAATATGTCCAGCTTTCATCCTTCTAGACACATGTTGGGATCCTATGGGTTTCTCAAGTGGTGCTAGTGGTAAAGAACCCCTCTGCCAATGCAGGAGACATAAGAGATGCAAGTTCAGCCCCTGGAGAAGGGCATGGCAACCCACTCCAGGGTTCTTGCCTGGAGAATCCCATGGACAGAGGAGCCTGGCAGGCCACAGTCCACGGGGTCACAGAGAGTCGGACACGACTGAGCAATTTAACATGCACACACTCAGACTCCCACTTCTGTTTCTGTTGAATGTGGTCATGTGACTTACATTTGTCCCAGCCATTTGGGGCACTAGACTGGGGTTGGGGGTGGGGGATCCCTATCCCTGACCCTCGGGGCTGAAGACTGAGCTCCAGGAGGCAGCCCTCCTTTCTCACCACTCTCTGTCCTATCTCGTGCTCGGTCACTTGTGATGTCCACACGTGGTAAATCCTGAGGGCCCTGGAAGGCAGTTGCCAGTTTGGTGTCAGAATCAGTCATTCAGAGTCTGTGTGTGTCTTACAAAGCCACTGGCCTGTTTCACTGCTGTCGTGACAGTCCTGAGACAGAACCCGCCCTCAAGCAGGGCCTGCACGTGGCAAGTCAGTGGCTCTTTAGGGACGAATCTTCAAGTTTCCTGTTTCTGTACACAAGGCAAGTAAGCATCCCCTTGGCTTCCCTTGTGGCTCAGCTGGTAAAGAATCCGCCTGCGATGCGGGAGACCTGGGTTCGATCCCTGGGTTGGGAAGATCCCCTGGAGAAGGGAAAGGCTACCCACTCCAGGATTCAGGCCTGGAGAAGTCCATGGGGTCACAAAGAGTCAGAGACAACTGAGCAAGTTTCACAACAGTATAAGCACGCGTCATGAGAATCATTCTGGTGGAAACATTACAAGTCAGCATATGATAATGCCCTTCCTAGTTCCACAGTTCTCAAGGAAGCACAGGTCACAGTGAAGTTTCTGTCATTCTGGACCTTTGAAGAGTATAGCTTTGCCAAGTGGCTTGGGACTTGGTACATGACTGGGGAATAACCTAACAGTGTGTTAAGACACCAAAGTCTGGGTTGTTTGCTGTTGTTGTTCGGGCACCCAGCTGTGTCCAGCTCTTTGCAAACCCATGAACTGCAGCATGCCAGGCCTCTCTGTCCATCACCATCTCCCAAAGCTTGCCCAAGTTCATGTCCATTGCCTCAATGATGCCGTCCAGCCATCTCATCCTCTGAAGCCCTTCTTCTGCCCTCAGTCTTTTCCAGCATCAAGGACATTTTCAATGAGTCAGCTGTTTGCATCAGATGACCAAAATACTGGAGTTTCAGCTCCAGCACCTTCAGTCCTTCCAATGAGTATTCAGGGTTGATTTCGCTTAAGATTGACTGGTTGGATCTCCTTGCAGTCCAAGGGACTCTCAGGAGTCTTCTCCAGCACCACAGTTCAAGGACATCAATTCTTCAGCACTCTGTCTTCTTTACAGTCCAGCTCTCACAACTCAGTGTGACCACTGGGAAAACCTTAACCTTGACTGTACTGATCTTTGTAGGCAGAGTCATGTCTCTGCCTTTTCAACACACTATCTAGGTTTGTCATAGCTTTCATGCCTAAAAACAAACATCTTTGGATTTCATGGCTGCAGTCACCATCCACAGCGATTTTAGAGCCCAAGAAGAGGAAATCTGTCACTGCTTCCACCCTTTCCCCCTCTATTTGCCATGAAGCAATGGGGTCAGATGCCATGATCTTAGTTTTTTTAATATTTAGTTTGTTTGTTACCACGGGTTGTAACTAACCTCTTCTGCCTGATACAAAACGCCATATGAACATTCTGACAGGTTGACTGTTGTATACTGTTGATAGCTCCAGACATGACATGAAATGGACTTTTGGCCAGCTGCTTTGCAGAATTTCTCCTCCCTCCTTTAAATTCTCTCTTCCCTGGGTAAGGCTTTGAGGTCAGACATGCAGAGTTCAAATTCTGCCTCCACTCCTGACTGTCCATGTGATTGGGCATATCACATTCCTTAACTTCGCCAAACTTTTTTTCATTCTGAATAGGAATGATACTTATATTTGTAAGAAGATTCTGCAGGATAATAAAGGCATGTCATTCATCATAGGACCATAGTAAGTGTCCAGTAAATGTAAAGAGTGAATCTGTGATTCTATAAATCATACTATTCTCATCCATCATTCATTAGGTGACTGTTGAATGTCAATTGATTGATTATATGCTTTACATATATCATTTTCAATCCTCAAAGCCATTCTGTAAGGGAGTATGTATGAATGTGAGAGTTGGACTATAAAGAAAGCTGAGTGCCAAAGAATTGATGCTTTTGAAATGTGGTGTTCGAGAAGATTCTTGAGAGTCCCTTGGACTTCAAGGAGATCCAACCAGTCCATCCGAAAGGAAGTCAGTCTTGAATATTCATTGGAAGGACTGATGCTGAAACTGAAACTCCAATACTTTGGCCAATACTTCTTTGGGAAGAACTGACTCATTTGAAAAGACATTGATGCTGGGAAAGACTGAGGGCAGGAGGAGAAGGGGACAACAGAGGATGAGATGGCTGGATGGCATCACTGACTCAATGGACATGAGTTTGAGTAAACTCTGGGTGTTGGTGATGGACATGGAGGCCTGGCGTGCTGCAGTCCATGGGGTCACAAACAGTCGGACATGACTGAGCGACTGAACTGAACTGAAAGGAGGTACCATATTCCCATTTAACAAATGAGGAGGTTGGTTCTTGAGTGGGGCATTGGGGAGAATAACCTGTCAGAGGTCACCCAGATGGTGAATTAGCAAAGCTAGGATTCCCTCTCAGGGATGCCCACCTTCGAGTCTGTCTCTTTTGTGCCTCTCCAGGGATGGCATAGCACACCAAGGCACAGTGAAAGCTGTGGTTATTGATGAAAGTTCATTAGTACGTAGACTGCAGTGGTTCAATGAGATATTCTTTTTCTAAACTTTTTATTTTGTATCAGAGTATAGCTGATTAACAGTGTTGTGATGGTTTCAGGTGGACAGCAAAGGAACTCAGCCATACATACTCGTGTATCCCTTCTCCCCCAAACTCCCCTCCCATCCAGGCTGCCACATAACGAGGAGCAGAGTTCCCTGTGCTGGGCAGCAGGTCCTTGTTGGTTGCCCATTTTAAACCTAGCAGGGTGTACAGGCAACCAAGAGTCCATTCTCTAGGACGGTGAGTCTCTTTCTGCTTTGTAAGGAGGTCCGTTTGTAAAATTTCTTTTTGATTCCACATGTAAGGGACATCATAGGCCTTTCAGCTTCTCCATCTGAGTTACTCAGTAGGATCATCTCTAGATCCATCCATTTGCTTCACATGGCATTCTTTCATTCTTTTTAACGGCTGAGTAATATTCCATTGTGTGTATGGACCGCATCTTCCTTATCCAGTCCTCTGTCTGTGGACATTTAGATTGCTTCCGTGTCTTGCTCACAGCACCATTGTGAACAGTGCTGCAGTGAGCATTGAAGAACAATAGACTCTCCAACCATTTTTACCCCCAAATATACGCCCAGGAGTGGGACTGCAGGGTTAGATAGCTATACACTATGTAGCTCTAGTCTTAGTTGTTTGAGGAATCTCCACACTGCTCTCTGTAGTGGATGCACCAATTTCTTTTGATTCCTGGCGCTGGCTTCCCTAATCAGGCTCACCTCACCTGACTGCAGGAGGCAGGTGGGGGCATCTGCTTTTACATAACAGTTGGCACTGAGTCTCTTGAAAGGAAACCTACTTGTTCATACCCTCAGATTCCACCCGGTTCTACGTTATCAGGCAACCACTCCAGTCGACACTCCGGGCCGACACAGTCCAAAGCAGTTTTGTTCTCTGTCAAGCATAACCTGAAGTGCAACCACGCAGCCAGCTCAAGAAACCCTGAGGGCAGGAGAAAACAGAGTTTAACATTGAAAGGGAAGAATCAATTTAGACTCTGAGCTTCCTGCCAGAAAGCACGATAATAAAAAGATTTAGGCCCTGTCGGGGTTTCCTTTTCACCACAAACCAACCAACAAGATGGTTTTTGGAGTTTGAGGGGGATGAGGATTGTTCTTCTCTAGTCACTGAGGCCATCCTTAGAAGACTTTAATCAAACATTTGCTAAGTAAATACATTTTCTTTTACATTTTCTCAAGCATAGTTTCTATAGGGTGAATGTTAAAAGAAGCCTGTGAAAGCTGGTGGATAAAGGAGGGGCTGTCGGGTAATGACGTTAGAGAAGAACAGAGAGCAGGGAGCAGCGAAGGGACAAGCCTGATGGCTGAACCTGAAATCGAAAAATGCTATGTTCACATTAGCCCCGGAGAGTTGTTGTTCGGTCAGCGAGGCTTTGCGACCCCATGGACCGCAGCATGCCAGGCCTCCCTGTCCTTCACTATCTCCCTGAGTTTGCTTAAACCCATGTCTGTTGAGTCAGTGATGCCATCCAACCATCTCATCCTCTGTAGCCCCCTTCTCCTCCCACCTTCAATCTTTCCCAACATCATGGTCTTTTCCAGTAAGTCAGTTCTTTGCATCAGGTGGCCAAAGTATTGGAGCTTCAGCGTCAGTCCATCCAATGAATATTCAGGACTGATTTCCTTTAGGATTGACTGGTTGGATCTCCTTGCTGTCCAAGGGACTCTCAAGAGTCTTCATCAGCACCACGACTCAAAAACATCAATTCTTCAGTGCTTAGCTTTCTTTATGGTCCAAGTTTCACATCCATACATGCCTACTGTAAAAACCACAGCTTTGACTATATGGACTTTTGCCCAAAATTAAGTATGTTTAAAACAACTCAGGGAGCTAAAGTAGTAGTGAAGTGTTTGCTTTAGATATTAGGTCATATGTATTGTCTGTCTCCCCAAAGTTGGAAAGATGTAAAACCAAGGGGGAAAGGGGGGGGGGGGGGGCGTTGGATGAATTGGGAAGCAGGGATTGACATATACACACTGTTGATACTATATATAAAATAGATAGGGCTTCCCCGGTGGCTCAGATGGTAAAGAATCTGCCTGCAATGTGGTAGACCCAGGTTTAATCCCTGGGTCGGGAAGATCCCCTGGAGAAGGGAACGGCAACCCACTCCAGGGAGAATTTCATGGACAGAGGAGCCTGGCGGGCTACAGACCCTGGGGTCACAGAGAGTCGGACACAACTGAGAGACTAATACATAAAACAGATAGCTAATGAGAACCTATTGTCCAGCACACCAACTCTACCCAATGCTCTGTGGTGACCATAATGGGGAGGAAATCCAAAAATGAGGGGGTAAGTTAAGCACGTAGCTGATCCATCCACTTTGTTACCCAGCAGAAACTAACACAACATTGTAAAGCGACTATATAACCAATAAACCAATTGCAAAGTGAAAGTCGCTCAGCCGTGTCCAAGTTTTTGTGACTCCATGGACTGTACAGTCCATGGAATTCTCCAGGCCAGAATACTGGAGTAGATAGCCTTTCCCTTCTCCAGGGGATCATCCCAATCCAGGGATCAAACTCAGGTCTCCCGCACTGCAGGCAGATTCTTTGCCAGCTGAGCCAAAAAAAGCAACTATAAGCAATTAAAAAACAATCAAACAGAAAAACCTAAGAGGAGAGAAGAATGATGCTCATCTATGATTCTTGCAAAAGCTCTTATGAATCCATGGCGGGTGGGAGCGGGGTGCAAAAAAGATTTCCAAACTCCTCCCTGGGTCTTTCCAGCGTGAGTCCATGGTGTTCGCTCAGAAGGACCTCAGCCTGCTCAGCTTGGCCTGCAGACCCTATTTCAGCCCCCAAGTCGGGGGGAGGGAAGAGGTCGCATTCACTAAGCCAAGAACGGATGGGTCATGACTGAATGGGGGAAAGTGGGCAGCTTGATTGGCCATCAGCAAACCAGGGCAGGGACGTTTCCAGTACAGACTCACAGCTTCTGCGGCTCTGGGGACCTGGCCCAGAGTCATACCCTGGGTTTGGTGGATGACTTAGCAAAGCCCCATCTGTGGCTGGAAATGCTCGTTCCTGACACCGAAGAGGCTAGCTGGCGGCACTTGGAGTTCCCAGGTCAGCATAGCAAGGTTTCCTCTATAGCCAGGCAGAGGCTGGAATGATGAAGCAGCACCTCTTCCCTGGAGTTCACTCTGACACATGCTCACCAGGTAGAAGCGGGCATCTCATGAATGAGGAGCATCCATAACCTGGGAAGGTGGTGCCCAGCAGACAGGAGACAGAGAAGATGTCAGACAAAAATATGCGGTGTGTCCCGACCTAGGGGCAGTCTTAGACCCAGACCGCTAACCGGGCCATCTAAGTGGCTCTCAGGTCTCTTCAGTACAGCTTGTCCTAAACTCAAACCGGCCCCCTCCCCTGTATCCACCCTTAGACGAATGGAACCTCTGGTCTCCAAGTTGCGCAGGTCAAAAACCTGGCTGTCATCTTGGGCTCTCCCCATCCCTCCCCTCCTGGGGAACTGTGCCCTTCTCACTCCCATCCATTTCCCCAAATCCTGGACAACTGGACTCCTTCGTGCAAATGAGGAAAATGCATTCCGTCCTCAACTCTACTGCCATCTGCTGGGAAATGCGTGCCATAAATATATCAGTATATCTGTACCCCTTAGGTGTAGTGAGTTGTGCAGTGCACAGCCTGCACAACTGTATGTGGCAGCCCTGGCTAAATGTATCCATTCCATCTTTGACCTGTGTCTAGTCTCCAAACGTCCCCTCCTCTCCAGCGTCTTAGCCAGCTTCTCTAAGTGTAGACTCTTACGTCAGCAGTTTCACTCATTGTAATTAGCAGAATAAACTGTAACTTATAAATCCCACTTTCCCCCACTCCCAGCTCAAACATTCTCAGTAGCTTCTGAGTAGCTAAAGAATCAAGTCCAATCTCCTTTGATTGTCACAGTCATGCCTCCTGTCCAGGAGACCTGTCACTTGCCCCACTACCCACATGAGCTACTAAAATTCCTGAATACACCATGGGTTATTTTGCCTCCGTACATGTACTATGACATCATCTCTGCCTGGAATATGCTCCTCCATTCACCTCCCCAGTAACCCTTACCCATCCACTGAAAGTCCCTGCAAACATTGCCTGCTGTGAAACCTTCCTAACTGCTTAGCAAACTCAGGTATCCCCCATCTCTGCTTCCCTGTAATTCTACAAACTTCCATCCTATCTGACTGCACTGTGGACGACTGATCACATGACTAGGTGTCCCCAGCAGACTCTACATTTTTGAGGATAAATATTATGCCCTTTTTTCCTTCCCTATCCCCAACAACTAGCACCATCTGCCACATGGTAGGTGCTCAATAAAAAGAGTGAACGCACCAGTGGCTTTCTCAAAGCAAGGTCTGCCCTTTCTAAATATGTCTAAGACTCTCTAAAGCATTTCCTTTTCACCTGGCACCATGCTCTCTCAACTCTGCTGAGAGCCAAGGGCTATATCTGCTTTCCCTGTGAGGTTGTTACATCCTTTAATTAAAAAATTAAAGACACATTTTATTAAAAGAGTCTGTTTATTCTACAAGATCCTTCCACCAGCCAATATTCACCGAGAACCTAATAAAGCCCGTCTAATATGTATACACAGATAGTTTAAAGCAGAGATCCAAAAGGCAAACTCGTTCCAGAATTTGATCTCAAACCACACAGCAGGCTCTGCCAGGTAGACACATCCCTGTGCCCCTTCTCTAAGCAGGTCTGGTCCACTGGAGGCTCAGCAGGGATAGCAGGCAGGACCTCCTCACAGCTTTCATTCCCCTTCATCCCACACATGGCTATTTCCCTCCCGTGCTGTATGGCTCTGCTCGCCAAGGACCAAGCAGATACCTCAGAAGAGCAATTCGTGGGGAGAGAAGATGCCTTTACCCAAACAGCTAATCCAGAAATAAATAAAGAGTCTCTCCATATGAACCACACCCACTGCAGTGACGCTCCAATACTTGGGCCACCTGATGCAAAGAGCCAACTCATTGGAAAAGACCCTGATGCTTTGGGAAAGATTGAGGGCAGGAGAAGAAGAGGATGAGATGGTTGCATGGCATCACCGATTCAATGGACGTGAGTTTGAGCAGACTCCAGGAGAGAGTGAAAGACAGGGAAGCTGGTGTGCTGCGGTCCTTGGGGTCTCAAAGAGTTGGACATGACTGAGCGACTACACAAAAACAACACTGCAGTGATGAAAGACAAGGGTGGGTGCTGAGTCAGGACACACCAGTCCACCTCTGAAGCCTCCTCAGAAGGCTTGCTGGAGGTAAAAACTCAACAGGCAAAGTGTCTGAAGCTGAGGAGTACCCAGTCTGCAGGCAAGGATTTTCCAGAACCTTCCATGTGCTAGGCATTGTGCAAAGTTAGACTAACACAGTCCTGCCCTGAGGGAACTCACACTTTAGAGCAAAGGTTGGCAGAATGTTTTCTGTAAAGGGCCAGGTAGTAAATATTTCAGACTCTGTGATGTCTCTGTCACAACGACTCGACTCGGCTGCCATAGCCTACAAGCTGCCATGGGCAATACATTTTCAAAGGAGCGTGGCCATGTCCCAGTAAAATTTTATTTATGGACACATAATTTTCACGTGTCATAAAATATTACTCTCCTCTGGGGTTTTTTCCAACCATTTAAAAATGTCAAAACCACTTTCAGCTCTAGGCCATGGGACTGGACATAAAAACAAATTGCAATGCAAAATGTAATAATGTATATTAAGAGAGCATTTTTTTATGGGGAGGTGGGCCAGCGGGTAGAGGAGCTCTGCTCTTGTACTGCCAGCCAGAATCCCTCTTCAAGTGTGTGCCACCCAAAAAGTGCTCGCAACGGCAAGCCTGGCACCTCCCCGGAGGAGGAGGGGCAGCCACCATCCAGGAGAGAAGGAATCACACCATTTTCTGTTTGCATCAGCGTCCCCCCAGAATGAGACGATATCAGGGAGCAGAGGGTCCCTGACCTTGGAGAGCAAGCTAAAAACTGAACTTCTGCTCAAAGGCGGAGATTTATCAGTCAGTAGTACTAGTATCAACATCATTTTTAAAGGGGAAAAAAATAAAAGAATGTGTCTTTGTTTCTCGAGGGTTTGCACTGACGCTCCCTTTTGTGCTTGCTCTGTTTTTCTTTGACTGCAAAGCACTCCCCTTTCTTAAAGTTGGCTTCCCCAGTGGCTCAGTAGGTAAAGAATGCAGGAGACACAGGAGACACGTTCGATCCCTGGGTCAGGAAGGTACCTGGAGAAGGAAACTGCAACCCACTCCAGTATTCTTGCCTTAAAATTGTACTGCTGTTCTCCCAGCAACATTTATTCTTTTTTTAAGTTAAATATTTATTTATTCATTTAATATGATTGACATATAATTGATATTCAATGTTTCAGGTATACAGCAAAGTGATTCAGATATATGTATTATTTTCAGATTCTTTTCCATTTCGGGTTACAATTTATTGAATATAGTTCCTTGTGCTATACAGTAGATCCTTGCTGTTTATCTAATTCATATGCAGTAGTGTGACTCTGTTAATCCCAAACTCCTAATTCATCCCTCCCCTACCTTCCGGTTTTGGTAACCTTACGTTTGTTTTCTATGTCAACCTTTATCCTTTTTTAAATTTCTTTATTTTTATGTATTTATTTAATTTTTGGCTGCACTGAGTCTTTGCTGCATTCGGGCTCTCTGGTTGTCAACTAAAAATTCAGTCCCAACCTGAAAGTAGAGAGTTATTTTATTTGGTGGCGATGTTAGGACTCCAAGCCCAGAGGGTAGCATTTCAGGTAGCTCTGAGAAAACTGCTCCAAGGAGGCAGAAGAGGAAGTCAGGCTATATATACAAGTTTGCAACAAGGGGAGCAGACAGTCAGAACATCAAAGATTATTATTAAATAAGGAAAACCAGATGTCACGTTTTTGTTTCCATGATTGCTCAGTTGGTAAAGAATCCGCCTGCAATGCAGGAGACCCTGGTTCGATTCCTGGGTCGGGAAGATCCCCTGGAGAAGGGATAGGCTGCCCACTCCACTATCCCTGGGCTTCCCTGGTAACTCAGCTGGTAAAGAGTCCACCAGCAATACGGGAGACCTGGGTTCGATCCCTGGGTTGGGAAGATCCCTGGAGAAGGGAAAGGCTACCCACTCCAGTATTCTGGCCTGGAGAATCCCATGGACCGTATAGTTAATGGGGTTGCAAAGAGTCAAACACAACTGAGCGACTTTCACTTTCACGGATATCACATTAAGGAATTTAGCGCTCTTGTAGGTATGCAAAGATGCAACAGACCCGGATTATTGAGGTCATCTCTTTCATAGGCATCTCAGCTCTCTGGGGCCAGCATCCTGTCTTTTTGATTTCTCACAGTTTCCCCCACCCCCGAGCCCCTCAGCCATCACTGCCAGGGGGTGGCAGCATCTGTTGGATCATAGGCTTTGTGTTCCCTTTTGGGAGCCCTTCATTCACATTAGGAGGCCAGAAATGGCTGAGGGCTGTTACATCCTTGTTTATTGACGTTGCAGAAGACATTCCATCTCCCATCGTTGTGGTCAGTGTGGGCTTCTCTTCACTGCGGTGTGTGGCTTCTCATCTCGGCCGTCTCTCTTGGAGGACACAGGCTCTCGGCACACAGATGTCAGTAGTTTGGTGCACAGGCTTTGTTGCTCCATGGCATGTGAAATCTCCCTGGAACAGGGATCGAACCTGTGTCCCTTGCACTGGCAGGCAGATTCTTAACGACTAGATCACCAGGGAAGTCCCACATTTATTCTTCACATCAGTTCATTTGGAGGTTGAAGGTCCTGCACTCCATTCCACCCAAAAGGAAGTTTTCTTGGCCCAAACTCCCCTCTGACCCCACCTACCTCACCACTGTTTTCTTAGGAGGCTGAGTGGAACGCACAATGATTAGCCATCAAGATTAGCCATCAAGACACTCTACCTTTGCTATGAATCACACATCCACACAGACCAACTCTGTCCCCTGCCAGGCAACCACGGGGCTTAGTCCTTAACAACTTTGCTGGAAATGCCTCCCGTTACACAACTCACTGTCAACGCAGCCCCCAGCGACGCAACCAAATATGGCAGGTGGAAAGACGTCACCAAGATCCACAGATGTACTTTGGCTGCATTTCTATCTGATTGCAGGATCTTGGATCAGAATAATCATAACAAACTCTTGGAAAACAGTAGCACACTGGAACTTGCCTTATCAAAAATCATTTTCCCTAGGATGAATTTTCACCTGAACACACACAAGTGGAAGCCTCGTGGTCTCTCCTGGTTCACTTTTGTTCCCTGTCGCCCCCACGCAGCTTTCTCTGGCTTCCTTTCCCCACTAATCAGAGTCCTCCACACCCTGCAAGATCAGATAAGCGCCCTCCTCCCTGAGACCCATGAGTGAGGCAGCTTGCCGCTTGTTCTCACTGCTAACGAGGTCCGGTACTATCCCCTGGGCTTCCCAGGTAGCTCAGTGGTAGGGAATCTGCCTCCAACGTAGGAGACATGGGTTTGATCCCTGGGTCAGGAAGATGCCCTGGAGAAGGAAATGGCAATCCACTCCAGTATTCTTTGCCCGGAGAATCCCATGGACAGAGGAGCCTGGTAGGCTATAGTTCATGGGGTCACAAAATCAGACACAGCTACTGTCTCCTACTTTTCCAAGTGCCATGGTCAAGGGGACCCTAAGCCACACAGTGGCAGGACCCTAAGCTTCTGGTCTTCTCTCTCCCGGGTCCCCTTGGCCATGCTGAGCACAAGAGATCAGAGCCTGTGGTGGGGACAATTCAGGGACCTCCTGACGCCCCCTACGGACCCCAAATGTGCCAAGGGTTCTCTGTTAACAATTTGACAGTGTTGGGACCAGAGCTGGTTCAGTTCAGCTACAGATATTCAACATCGCTCACCCGGTTCAGATCCTCATGTTGATTCTCTTAGCCAATCACAAGTCATGGGCGGTAGAACCGTCTTCCACATTTCACCACATTTGCCGGACCGTCCTCTCCAGATCCACATACAGGTGTCAACATAGGAACGCGTGTGTATACCTGTATATGCATTTGCAATTTTTAAAAAGTTACTTGAAAGTAAACTGTAGACGTAGTACCACTTTACCCCATATTTTGTAAATGTGAACGCAGTCTTACAGAACCACGATATAACCGTCAAAATCAGAAAGTTGACATTGATATAAGGTTATTTTCTAACCTAAAGGCTTGATTCAGACGTTGCCAATTTTCCAAATGATTTCTCTTATTGTCACAGAAAATCCCAGGTCACACCTTGTTGCCGTGTCTCTTTTAATCGCCTATGACCCCGTGGAGCTCTTTTGTGTGCCTTTGACTCTCAGGACGTTGACTTTTTTTGAAGGGCAGAGGCCCCTTACTTTTGTAGAATGCCCTCCCTTCATATGGATTTGTCGCATGGTTAGACTCAGGTTCTGCATTTTTGACGAGAATACAACAGAAGTGAAACTGTGCGCTTCTCTGTACATCATAGAGGGAGGTACCTGATGCTGGCTTTCCCCAACTCTGATGATGTGACTTTGCAAAAAGTATCTTGTAGATAGACACTTTCAGACCAAGTAAACATCCTGTTCTTCCCACAAACTGTCATTTTTAGTATCCACGGATGATTCTTACTTGAAACAACTATTATTAGGAGGGTTGTTGTTGTTCAGACACTAAGTCATGTCCAGCTCTTTTGCAGCCCCGTGCAGGGTAGCCCACCAGACTCCTTGTGTCCAAGGGATTTCCCAGGCAACAGTACTAGAATGGGTTGTTACTTTCTTCTCCAGGGATCATCCCCGGTCAGGGATTGAACTGACATCTGCTTGGCAGGCAGATTCCTTACCACTGGGCCACCTGGGAAGCCCACTAGGATGGTTACCATATTGCAGTTTTCTAACTCCATGATTCTTTACATTTAGATGTTGACTCATGGGGTCTCGAAGAGTCGGACATGACTGAGCGACTGAACTGAACTGACTGAGATGTTGACTTTCAGTGAGAAAGAGCTTCCTTCCCTGCATTACTGATCTATTTATCACCTATATCAGTATAGACTCACTGAGTCTTATTTTATCCAATGGACTTTTATCTGCTTCTACCGTTACTGATTTGTGATGCAGCAAGTATTGGGGATTTGACCAATAGGACCCCCTACAGGCAGGCGTCTTCCCCTTTGAACATTTCCCCATCACTTTTTGTGCTTTTTTTCTTTTACTGCAAAAAACAGATGTTCCAGACTCACATTGTAATTTTGCAGTCCCTAATATGCAATCAGGCATTTTTTCAAAAGATTTTTTTTCACTCCTTTTGGTAGAGAATGGTCTTTAGCAACCAAGACTTGGGCACTAGGTGTGAAGAAGATATCCATGTTAGACTCCTCCTATTACAAAGGCAAAGGTCAGTTCTATCCCAGTGCCATTGACTGCTCATTGTATGTATCTGAATTAAACCACAAGTCCAGAAGCACTGCCATCCAGAAACTCTTCAGGGAGAAATCTCAAGCTCGTCTCCTCCATTACTTCTCAGAAAATTGGTCTGGAGTGATCCATCTGGGAAGGCCTGCCTGCCTCAGGCAGACTCCACGTCCATCCAGATGGTCACAAGCCAGTTTTTGCACCTACCAGAGAAGCAGAGGGCTTTCTTGGTGGCTCAGACAGTGAAGTATCTGCCTGCAATGCAGGAGGCCTGGGTTCAATCCCTGAGTTGGGAAGATCCCCTGCAGAAGGGAATGGATACCCACTCCAGTATTTTTGCCTGGAGAATTCCATGGAGAGAGGAGCCTGGTGGGCTACAGTCCATGGGGTCACAAAGAGTCCAACATGACTGAGCAGAAAGAAGCGCAGAGAAGAGGCCCACTGCTAGACTTAGAATTACACTGGACTTAGAAGCCCACTGCCGCACATTTTTACTGAGCTGTAAGAAGTAAAACCAGCCCAGTGAAAGGGACCGTGTGTCTCCTAGAAGACAGTATTGACTGTGGGGTCACAGCCCACCAGCTTGTTACAAACTCAGGAGACATTCCTTCATGTCACAGTGCTGAGTAGTTGGATTTTGCCTAGAAATTGATTTCCTTGTATGTGACAGATGCTATAAACTCTGCATCGTGTGTATAGTCTGCAGCCAGGTCCCCCGTGTGGTCACAATAGTGCCTGGAACCAAACCGGCAGTGCCCGTAACAAGTCTACACCTCCTTGGGGTGTGAATTTGCACGGTGCCTCATCCCTGGTGCTTTTTATGACCCGATCCTAGCGAGGTTTCCCTCCCTAGCGTCACCACCCTGCCTCCGCATCATGACGGTTGCTATGGATATCGAGGCCACTTGCATTAGTCGTGTGGGGGCTCCCATTAGAAAAGACACAGGCTACGCAGCTTGCCCAACAGACACTTACTGCCTCTCAGTCCCGGAGGCTGGAAGTCCCAGACGGAGGTGGTGGTGGTGGCGGATGCGGTTTCTGGTGACCACGCTTCTCCCGATTTGCAGACAGCCACCTTCTCTTGGTGTCCTCACAAGGCCTTTCTCCTTCGTTCTGGAAGACAGACCGCACTTCCTCTGCTAAAAAGACACCGATTCTATGGGCTTCCCTGGCAGCTTGGACGGTAAAGAGCCTGCCTGCCATGTGGGAGACCCAGGTTCGATTCCTGGGTTGGGAAGATGCCCTGGAGAAGGAAATGGCAATCCACTCCAGTGTTCTTGCCTGGAGAATTCCATGGACGGAAGAGCCCAGTGGGCTATGGTCCATGGGGTCGCAAAGAGTCGGACACGACTGAGCAACTAAACAGTTTTCTATGGGATTGGGGCCTCATCCTCATGACCACATTTAACCCCAGGTGGCACTAGTGGTCAAGAACCCATCTGCCAGGGCAGGAGACATCAGAGAACTGGGTTTGATCCCTGGGTCGGGAAGATCCTCTGGAGGAGGGCACGGCAACCCACTCCAGTATTCTTGTCTGGAGAACCCCAAGGACGGAGGAGCCTGGTGGGCTACAGTCCATAGGGCTGCAAAGAGTCGGACACAACTGAAGCAACTCAGCACACAAGAACCTCTGAATGGGCCCTACCTCCAACAGTAGGCCCCTCCACGGTGGGGCGTCAGCATGAACTTGGAGGGAGGGGACAGAGCTGACTCTATAACAGCACGTAAACTGCGTCTGTCCTTGTGAACCACAAGGACACATGTGTGCATCCTCGCTAGGAGTCTGCAGCCTTCACTGCTCGCATACCTGCCACACCTGCAACTCGATTACCTGGGCTGTGTCTGAAACTGCTCAGTCATGTCCAACTCTTACGACCCCATGGACTGTAGCCCACCAGGCTCCTCTGTCCATAGGATTCTCCAGGCAAGAATACTGGAGGGGGTTGCCATGCCCTCCTCCAGGGCATCTTCCAGACCCAGGGATCAAATCCCGAGTCTCCTGCACCTCCTGCATTGGCAGCTGGATTCTTTACCACTGATCCACCTGGGAAGCCCACTCTATCTAAAATTATATAAACAACACTCTGCTAAAACTTGGCTCATTATTCTACAACCAAACAGTGTAGAAAAATCCTAAAGTGCCCCCTCCCCCTGGCCTGGAGCTGCCTCACCGCTTCTTTCTCCGTTAGAACGTGAGCTCATTGTTGTTGAAAGGGCCGTGGGGGTGGGGAGGTCCCGGGTCTGAGCCACGATGCTGTCACCTGCCCAGGTGAGAACCGCCAGTGTAAATACACAGGAGGACAGCCGCGGATCCAGCTGGCCTCTTCTCAGAAGGGGAAGCCTGAGTGTACGTGGCTGGGGTCCTGGGCACGTCACATCTGCACCCCGGCTTGGAGCTTCCTCCCTTCCGAACCTTCTCTACATGTCCGTCTTCCAAGCCCCTCTCCCAGGAAGGTGCCACTGGCTCTGCCGAGGGGCTCATCTGTAGCTTCAGGAGCACTGTTTCAGCTCATGCAGTGGGGTTTCTGCTTTTCTTCCCAAGTCATCCATCCGTCTGGAATGATCAGCTGGTCCACCCTCTCCTGATCACTTCTACTGACAACTGACCGAGCAGCTCGTGTTCTCAGGGCAAGAGTGTCTGCCCGGCAGGGACACCCACGGACCCACACACTCCAGGGGCTGCCCCAGCCTCTCCTGTTCTCCCCAGAACCGCTCAGCCCCCCTGGACTCACAGCCGCTTCCTGCCCACAGGATCTGGCTGGGTGGACGTAGCTGTCAGTTCCAAGCCGTCACCCAGGATGCAGTCTTGATTACTCACGAATCACAGCCCAGACCCACATGGTCCTTCCTCCTCCAGCTCAGGCCCCCTCCTTGTAGCAGAGGCATCTGACACCATCCCCCAACCAGTGACATTCGTCAGGAGACCACAGGGTGTATACCTCTGCTTAGATGTTATTGAGCTAGTCATGGCTGGGATGCTGCCTGGGAACACCTGAGACAGAGCGCTTGGCGGCATCGATGCCAGAAGGAGATATTATCACATTTCAGTAGCTGATCGGACAGATTTCCAAATTGGATGAGTGTTCTTTTCTGCTGTCGCCACAGAGAGTATCACAGGAACGTTTCTCCCTACCCATCAGTCCTTTTTTAAATTGAAATATAGTTGATTTACAATTTTGCATTAATTTCTGCTGTATAGCAAAATGAGTCAGTTATAGTAAAACATACATACACACATCTACGCATTCTTTTTTCATATATTCTTTTCCATTATAGTTTATCACAGGATACTGACTATAGGCGCCTGTGCTATACAGTAAGACTTTTTGTTTATCCATTCTACATACATTGGTTAATATCTGCTAACCCCAACCTCCCACTCCACCCGCCCCCCAACAAGCCCTCTCCTTGGCAACCACAAAGCTGTTCTCCACGTCCAGTGAGTCTGTTTGTGTCCAGAGATACGTTCATTTGTGGTATGCCTTAGATTCCACATGCAAATATTACCACATGACACTTGTTTCTCTTTCTGACTTACTTCTCTTAGTCCGACAATCTTTAGTTGCATCCACGTTGCTGCAAATGGCATCATTTCATTCTTTTTATGGCCGAGCAGTATACCACATATTCTTCAACCATTCATCTGTCGATCATTAATCCTTTTTAATAAAAAACGAGCTAGAACATCAACAGAGTGTAGCTAGTCCCTAATGAGACCATTCTTACAAGATTGCTCACAGAATCACTTTTGTTGTGGTGATTTACAACACAAATAGAGATATATAAAAAGCTACCCCTTCTTGGCATCTATATTAAAACTTAACGTATCTAACCCAGCCTTTTTATTCTAACTTTAACTAAATGACCATTTCACTGAGGGAAGTGACTTTAGAAGTTTGAGCTAAACAGATACTTCCTTGACATGTCACCAGATAATTGTGGGTCTCAATAGATCTGTGTCTTAGAGAATGTCAAATTGTCAATACTCTGTCTCTTTGAAAGTGAATTTTAAGTGCTGCCCTATCTTCCTGATTCACTCCAAAGCCAGGGTCTGAACTCTATTTCAGGGACAGAGAAGCGCTCAACCCTGGGCCCCAAAGTCCTGCCCAAACCAGGAGAGCATAGTATGCCCAACCAAGACAAGGCTCATATTGGCCCCCACAGCCCCATCATTTTCCTGAATTTTCTACAGAAATGGGAGCTAGGGATGAGGCATTATTCTTACATTCAGTAAGTAATTGGTGTTGGTACAGCTGAAGAGGTTATACTTGTTTTTGTCTCCTGTAAACCAATGAGCTTTAAACACAATTTGAACCCCATATGCAGCTCCTTGGAAATTATTCTGAAATAGAGGAGGGGGGAAAGCATTGATTTATTTCTCAAAGGGAGAGGAAGTTGAAACACCAAAGTTCAATGGGAATGCAAGTGTCTCTCAATGTTCGGAAAGCGGACGCGTGTACCAGATTCCACCACCACCAGCCCCGAGCGACCAGCAAAGTGTGTTAGAATTCATCCAAGTGAGGAATTGCTTAGACTGACAGAGCAGCTAGCTGAGGGAAGATAAGTTTTCTTTTAATCGGATAGCGAAGCATCTCAGAAGAGAGCTGCCTTTGGTCCACGGTGGTGGATCACGGCAAAAGCGTGTCGAATGAACAAACACATTTGTGTCTGTGCCCTTGTTTTAACTTAAGAGGCCCTGCAGGGTCCATGGAGTTCCGATGGCTCTGCTTTCCAGGCACGCACAGGTGTACTAGTAACTCTCCCAATTCTGCCCCTGCCAGGCAGCTCCAGCCAGGTCTGATCACACACCGTCACTACTGATTTCAACTTGTGCCCCAAACTGAGCGAAGCGCAGGGGGCCGAAGCCGCGCCTGGAGGCCATCCCAGCCAGGGGCAGGATTGTGAATCAGGCGCAGGACAGCCACGAGTTCTGCAGACCCCAGGCTCAGCGGGCGCTTTCACCCAGTGGGGGCCAAGACTTTCAGGCTTCCAGCAAGCGCTGCCGGGCTCCGTGAAGGCCCGCAAAGCGAGCTGTCAGAACCCAGGTCGCTGGCCCAACTCTTCCTTGTCGTTGTTTAGTTGCTCAGTTGTGTCGGAATCTTTGCGACCCCACGGACTGTAGCCCGCCAGGCTCCTCTGTCCAAGGGATTCTCCAGGCAAGAATACTGGAGTGGGTTGCCATTTCCTCCTCCAGCGGATCTTCCCGACCCAGGGATCGAACCCGGGTCTCCTGCATTGGCAGGTGGATGCTTTACCACTCAGCCACCAGGGAAGCCCAACACTTCACTCACGTTGAAGGTAAATAAATGGTCGGAATGTGGAATTAGAGACTACAGTGAGACCGCGCTCCCCGCCCGACCCCTTACCTCGCCAGCAGCCCCCCAGCAGCGCTTTCCTGGGCTAGGAAGCCTGGGCTCTCAGCCTCCATCCCCAACTTCCCTCCTCAAAGAGGCAGCTTAAAGATTTTTGGCTTGACGTTGCAAAGTCAGCTGAGACTTCACCATGAATATGTTCCTCCAATTTAATCCTGCTTCTTACTCATCTTCTGTTTGGAAATGGACGGGCTTTGTGGATTTTACTTTTTTAATTCGTCTTTGTGCCTGGATTGTGCCCATAGGCTATTATCTGAGTCAGGTGCCATCCTTGGTAATCAGGTCCCCAGAATTGAGGAAAATATCCTTAGGGTATTATTGGAGTTTCCCATAACCACGACCTTGTATTCTACCAACACCTGTTATAGAGGCAAAGTTGTATAGCTGCCCAGCAGACATTAGCTGAAGTCAAAATTTTAACCCCATGAAGTACAGATATTTATTAAAAGTCTTGTAGTCAACTGTTTGAATTTTATAAATTTAAACAAGTTTCAAGGGGGGAAATTTTACTGTCAAGTATGTGCTACAGAGCGGACGTGTGCATGCGTGCCTGCTCAGTCACTCAGTTATGTCCTATTCTTTGTAATCACATGGACTGTAACCCCCCAGTCTCCTCCGTCATGGGCTTCTCTAGGCAAGAATACTGGAGTGGGTTGCCATTCCCTTCTTCAGGAGAACTTCCTGACCCAGGGATCAAATTGACATCTCCTGCATTGGCAGGAGGGTTCTTTTCCACTGTGTCACGGGGAAACCAATGTGCAAGCATCTAAATGTGAAAAAAAGTTAAATGAAAAATGATAAACCTCTGGACATAGAATAGTTCAGAAAGATGACAAAAAATATAGCAATTAGTAATTTTCATACGTGTGGATATTTTTAAGTAATTATATCATGTGTTGATTCGTTGTTGATTTTAATTACATAATGCTATACAGAGAAGACAAGGATTTTTATAAGGACAGTCTCTAGTTGATTGCAGTGGATTTCTTTTATCTTTCTAAATCCTCAATCCAAAATCAATCTCCCTATGGATACAGCAGCTTGGGCCCATTGATGATGAATAAGCTGGTGCCTTGGCCATCAGAGATTCAACCTTTGTGTTTTTGTTTGTTTTGTTTTTTTGAGATTCAACCTTTGATTCTTGGTTTGGGACCCAAAGCAGCTTCAATGGTGGGGAAGAGCCACTACTTCCCCAACGTGAACCAATGGTGTGAGGAAAGGCTTCTCAGGTCACCCAAGCTTCCCGCCAACTCCTGATGCCAGAGGTGAAATAAGCGAGAGATTAAGCATCTGCCTACAACGCAGGAGATCCAGGTTCAACCCCTGGGTAGGGAATATCCTCTGGAGAAGGAAATGGCAATCCACTCCAGTACGCTTGCCTGCAAAATCCCATGGGAGGAGCCTGGTAGGCTACAGTCCATGGGGTCGCAAAGAGTCGGACACGACTGAGCGACTTTACTTACTCACTTACTTAAACCCTATCTTTCACAATCAAACATGGGGTTCAAAACACAAATAGCCCAGGACAATGTGTCGCTTGTCCTGACAGTGAGTGATAACTGTTTCCTTGTGTTACCAACAGACTGTTAATTCTTTAAAGGGAGGAAGGGGGGCGGGGGTGCCTCCTGGGTACTAATTGCTAGGGGCTGTAGTTGCGTAGGTGACAGATAAGAACCGATCTGAAAAACTCTACCTGACCTCTGAACACCGCCTTCTTAGGAGGCTTCGATAACAAAGAAACAGGATGAGAACATGGAGCCCCTGAAAGGGAAGAGAAAAACAAGGTGGAGCCCCTTGGAGGGGTGGGGGGAGACAAGGAAAGCACGCTTTGCCTACCGGCTCTGCTAGTCACCCTTCTCCCTTCTAACCCACCAGACTTCCAAAATTCTGTGATTTTGAAGTGACTCCAGGGCTGGAAATTCATCAAGATTTCACCTCTCGAAGGACAGTGGAGGGTAGGAGGGATCATTGCCTTTCTCACTTGGGCTCTGTCCACTAGGAAGGGATCACTTTTTAAAAGCTGGGGACCCTGACAGTTCTTTCCCAAGAGGGACGTCTCACTCACTTTAACTGTCCTTTCAGAAATATGTGTATAGCTCAACTCAGGGCTCCAGTGACAACCTAGATGGGTGGGGTGGTTAGTGGGAGGTGGGAGGGAGGTTCAAGAGAGAGGAGACACATGTATACCGATGGCTGATTCACGCTGTTATACAAGAGAAGCCGACACAACGTTGTAAGGCAATTGTCCTCCAATTAAAAATAAATTAATTAAAACAAAAACAATATATGTATATTAAATGGGACCTTCCTGGCAGTCCAGTGGCTAAGACTGTGTGCTTCAACTGCAGGGGGCACAAGTTCAATCCGTGGTCAGGTAACTAAGATCCCTCATGCCAAGCAGAGCAGCCAGGAAAAAAAGACTATATGTATATGATAGTGATAGTGAAAGTCGCTCAGTTGTGTCCCACTCTTTGCGATCCCTTGGACTATACAGTCCCTGGAATTCCCCACGCAAGAATACTGAAGTGGGTGGGTAACCTTTCCCTTCTCCAGGGGATCTTCCCAACCCAGGGATTGAACCCAGGTCTCCCACACTGCAGGCAGATTCTTTACCAGCTGAGCCACAAGGGAAGCCCTGTGTATATGATAACACATAATATATAACATACTGAAACATATAATGCTATATATTATACATATGGATACATGCATGTGTGCAAAGTCACTCAGTCGTGTCTGACTCTGTAACCACATGGACGGTAGCCCACCAGGCTCCTCTATCCGTGGGATTCTCCAGGTGAGAACGCTGGAATGGACTTCCATGCTTTCCTCCACAGAATCTTTCTGATCCAGGGATCGAACCTGAGTCTCATATGCCGCCTGCATTAGCAGGCAGGTTCTTTACCACTAGCACCACCTGGGAAGCCCACATATGCTCATTATATGTACATAAATATATATATGAACATACATATACATTATGTAAATCTATAGACATATTTAATGATATCTTGACTATAAATTAATTACATTAGCTCAGTATATATTCAAAGATTTCTCTATTTGACCTATAGCATTCTCGCTTTGGATCTAATATTTTAATCAACACTTCCACCCATTTGATTTAGGTGAATCAAATAAGTTTTAACACATACTTTAATTACTAAGGGCTTCCCTTGTGGCTCAGCTGGTAAAGAATCCTCCTGCAATGCGGGAGACCTGGGTTTGATCCCTGGGTTGGGAAGATCCCCTGGGGAAGGAAAAGGCTACCCACTCCCGTATTCTTGCCTGGAGAATTCCATGGGCTGTATAGACCATGTGGTTGCAAAGAGTCAGACATGACTGAGCAACTTTCACTTTCCACCCATAATGTCACTGTGTCTATTAAATGCCTTTGCTAAAACTGTAGGACTAAGAGAAAAATACTTACTAAGCAACCAAGTCTGGTTTCCAGCCAAGTATGGGTCCAGACGGGTCCCATTAATGAATAACCTCGGGTGTCTTATCTGACGACCTGCAGCCCTCTCCCCCACCTGTTTGGCCGTTAGAATTCGATATCCCTGAATGAGCCTTGCCAGCGTTCAAGGAGAACTAGCGCCTGACAGTAAGAGCAGTAAAAGCAGATTTTAATCAGGAACGATCACAATAGGGGAAAAGAAAGCTCAGCACGGAAGTGGGCTCCCTTCCAAACACCGTGTGCTCAAGCAGGACTTCTAGCCAAGGTGGCAGAGAGGGAAGGTGTCAGTGGGTGGAAAAGTTCCGAGAGGAAACAACCGGGGTCATGGAGCATTCTGATGAATCCAACCCAAGAGGACGCTCACTGAAGGCAGGCCAGGGCGATCAAAGGTCACCTAGGGAGTGGTGAGGACCGAGAACCAGCTCAGGTACCCGAGGTGATCAGATATGGGGGAGGATGGGTGTGCTGGCTAACCCAGCTTGGGAGGACGTTTGGCTAAAATTGGGCAATACAAACACAGAAGTCCAAGGGTCAAGGCCTTCCCGGAAAGAGGATTCAGGGGAGTCTGCCTAAAGCCGGGTCAGGGAGAGCCTTTGGCACCAGCAGTGGGTTATGTCTCACCCTGCATTAGGCTGACCAAGAGGGTGAACTCGACCAGGAGGAGCCCTGATCTCTTGCGATCAGAACATGCATCCACGTCTTGACCCTGCCCTGTCCTGGACCAGGATATCTGATTCAGTCACCCCCAGTTCCTGTATCTGATGAGAGAGGAGGATAACTTGCCTGGCTTGATTCTGATGATTGCAAACTGAGATTCCATAAAAGTACTTAGCATGGGATCTGAAATATTGCAGATGATAGAGAAAAAAAAGTCTGCTTTTTTAAAAATCCTGGCATCTCTATAGTGCTCAGAGGCTCTCCTCACCTGTAAAGTGACAGATGGTTCAAACTACTGAAAATGTCAAGTTAGAAAAAGCATGCCTCCTCCTTATTAGCTGGTGATTCTTTCTTAGGGTGAATCTTAGCCAAATGAGCTGGGAATTCCATCACATATAATCCAGGTAATTTTAGAACACATTAGCTCTAAAATTATCTTTATAGAGGGAAAGAAAAAAAAAAAAAAACCCTGTTTGCCAAGGCCTCACCAAAAGAATGAGCTAAACTAAAGATGGAGAGCTGTCTGTTTCTCGTCAGGGGTTCCATACCTGAACTAGATCAGACCAGAGGGCTGCCTTCCGTCTTAGACGGTAGGACTCAATGAAGAAGAACCACAAAATTTAAATCATCCAGAATTAATAAGGTCAAGAAGTGCTAAAAAAGCTTTTTAATCATCTGACACTTATTTATCTGGCAGCTTGATCCATCTAGATTCCAGAATCCAACTAAGAACCCAGAAGTGAGGGAGAAATGGAAACACAAAAGACCTCAGAGTGTCCACTGATTAAACCTGGGCATTTTAGCACAGAGGACTTCCCATGGGGGGTGCAGTGGTAGAGAATCCACCTGCCAACCCAGGAGACGTGGGTTCGATCTCTAGGTCGGGAAGATCCCTGGGAGTAGGAAATGGCAACCCCCTTCAGTACTCCTGCCTGGAGAATTCCATGGACAGAGGAGATTGGTAGGCTCCAGTCCATGGGGTTACACAGAATTGGATATAACTGAGCATGCAGGCATGCATTTTAGCACAGGCACTAGGGCTGACATGAAGAAATGCAAGAGCCTGTTTCTTTCTTTTTCCTAATAAGAAATCCTAAGAAGGCGGGTTGACTGAGTTCCTAGACCAGAAACAGAAGCAGTAAATAAAGGCAGGACATGGGTTTGCAAAACAGCTGGCTGATGGAAAGCAGTGAGTGAGGGAAGCCCGGATCCACACATCAAAGAAAAGCAGCCCAGCGTGCCGTCCTAGGGAGCTATTTGAGAAAGAAGCCCAGGTTCCTCCAGCTTCAGTCTCCCGAGGTCAGGTCTATACTGAAGAGCAGTTCGGGAGCTGAGGTTTCAGCTGGACAGCCCCGGGGAACACGAGAACACGCTGGGACGATGCCCAGCTTCGTCTTGCTTGAAAACAAAGCAGAGTGTTGGCCACACTGGCAAATGACCTGTGGCTTCAACCAAAAAGCATTTGTTCATTTCCATGGCCGCTTACAGGGGAAAACCTCGGTCACCCTGGAATATCCACCCTGCAGGGTGTAATCCCGTGGGGAGGAGGCGGCAGCTGGTACCCCAGCTGGGTGTGAGCCTTCCAGGGCCCCACAGTCCTCAGGAGAATGCACACCGTTCTCACACAAGCCACCCCGAGGCACTTCCAAGGGCCTGGACGATGCCCTCTGCCCCCCCGGCCCCCACCCCCATGTCCTAGAAGGTACCCTGCCCTCTGACACTGTTAAGTACTTCCTGGAAGAAAACGGCGTGGACCAGGAGACCAGTCTGCTGGGGGCCTCCATCTCTTCTTTCATCCAGCCAGGCGATCTCAGGAGCATGGCTTTGCCAGCCTCTCAGAAGGGCATGTGCTCCAGGTTCTGCCGGGATTCGGCCACAGCTCCCCCTACCCACTCATTTACACACTCACCCCCTCCCTCCCCACAGCAGCTGTGTCTCAGCATCTGAGTGCCCAGGAGTCAGGGGGCCCACGACCCGAGACGGAGGCTCCTGTCTAATCCTGTTTCCCCGTGTGTCCAACCCTTCACGACCCCATGGACTGTAGCCCACCGGGCTCCTCTGTCCGTGGGATTTCCCAAGAAGGAATTCTGGAGCAGGTTGCCATGTCCTCCTCCAGGGGATCTTCCCCACCCAGGGGTTGAATCCGAGTCTCCCATGTCTCTTGCCTTGGCAGGAGGATTCTTTACCACTGCGCCATCAGGAAGCCCCTTGGGTGTCCAAAGCATCTAACTTGAGACAGGGGTGCGTGCAGAGGTCAAAATGCCCAATTCAGGGCCTATTTGTTACAATCACAGGAGCTCTTCCCCTGCCAGACCACAGAAACCCTGATCCCCCACCTACACTGCCAATTTAATTAAACTGATGAATCTCTTTCTTTCTTTGCTTCCATCGAAAGCAATTAAATGTTGCCTGTCAGTGTTCCCAGCTGTGTGCACGTAAGAGCTGCCCAGAGCAAAATCATTTTATTGCCAGGGAAGGATCAGTGTCTGGTTCCTTGTTTTGTTTTGTTTTTTATTTTAATTTCGATCTTTTTACATTACGAGTCACAGTGGCACGTGGTTAGAAGTTCCAATAGCATAAAAGAATATATGATGAACAGGATATCCCCCCTCTCCTTCCTGTTGCCTCTGCCAAGAGCCAGGCATACTCAGCCACATGTACACCTTCCAGAAATATTCCATACTTATTCAAGCATATGTCCTCGTGCGTTAATACATATTTATATTTTGTTACACATATGGAAGCATACTGTTTTTGCCCCTGGTTAGTTGCTCTTTCAAAATGTAATCTAAGTATGCATTCACGTGTTCTTTTAAATGACAGAATTAGAGTCCGTTTTATAAATGTGCGATCGTTTATAGAGCTAGTTCTCTGTTGATGAATATTTATGTAGCATCCGACATTTTTTCTGTTACGAACAGCGCTGCAAGAAAACTCTTTGACTTCCATAAAATAGAATTTTAGGAGTGAGATTGATGGGAGAAAAAAGGATACGCGTATTTTGCTTTTAAAGACGCTGCCAAATTGCCCCCTGGAGGTTGTGTCGACTACAAACCTTCCTCCAGAGGGGCGGGTGCCTTTGGAAAGGTACCTTTACCACCACTGGATATAAAAACTCACTGGTCTTTACCAGCAGAATAGGTGGAAACTAAGTGTCATCTATGTTTCTTCGAGGGGTGTTGAGCATCTTTTAATATATTTACTGCTGCTGTTTTTTCTGCTCTGCCCAGTTTTCCAAATGCATTTTTAGCTTTTTCTAATTGACTTGGAAAGCCTTGTTTTATATAAAGAAAATTAGCCCTTTGCCAGTTACATGTTGTGCACAGACACATTTTTCACAACCTGTCCTTTGCCTCATGAATTTCTTTGTTAACGGTACTTTTATTCTTTTTTTATTTTTAGCCTGAATATTTTTATAATATTTATATTTTATGTAGTAAAACTTATCAATGTTTTTCTTTATGAGATCTCAGTTTTACGTCATAGGTGTGTTTAGGGTTTAGTAACATAAGAATTATTGTTGCTGTTTAGTTGTTCAGTCGTGTCTGATTCTTTGGGACCTCAAGGACTAGCCAGGCTCCTCTGTCCATGGGATTTTCTAGGCAAGAATACTGGAGCGGGTTGCCATTTCCTCCTCCAGGGGATCTTCCCAGACCAGGGATCAAACCTGCGTCTCCTACACTAGCGGGCAGATTCTTTACCACTGAGCGACCAGGGAAGCCTAACAGAAGAATAGGCCTTCCCTGTTGTTTGTTATTAACATGAAACAACTCTGCTTTGCTTTCTTACAGTCCTTTTAACAGTTTCCCTTTTAGACTGAGATCTTGGACCCAGCTGGACTCCACTGGAAAGCCAGCTTGCATTTTGCTCCAGATGACCGGCTAATTGTCCCAACACTCTCTTCTGAATAATCCACTTCTGTCTCTGCTGCTCTGGGGGCTCACTGACTGCAGGTGACTCAGTGGTAAAGAAACCACCTGCGAGGTAGGAGACCCGGGTCTGGTCCCTGAGTCGGAAGATCCCCTGGAGACAGAAATGGCAACCCACTCCAATACTCTTGCCTGGACAATTCCACGGACAGAGGACCGTGGCGGGCTACACACCATGAGGTCGCAAGAGAGTTGGACGTGACTGAGCATGCACACGCGCACACACACACACACACACACACAGAGCTTTGAACCATGTGATTTTGCCTGACCCTCTTCAGCGAAAGAAAACACAAGTCAATAGTAAATATTCCTAATCTTCGGGTTACAGTAATGGTTTCAAATGTCAGTCTAAGGCCTCTTAAGCTGCTTATGCCAACACAATGTTTTATAATTATTTCTGTTAAACTATATCCCCCCAAATTCAGATGGTGACATCCTGGCCCCCAGAACATGCCTGTTTGGAAACAGGGTCACCGTGGGGGTAATCAGTTAGGATGAGGTCATGCTGGAATCGGGTGCACCCTGACCCTAAAGGATGGCTGACCCTGGACCTAGAGGACGAGACCGCTGTCCTTATGAGAAGGGGCATTTGGGCACGGATGTGGGCTTGGGAAGAACGTCACGGAAGAAGAGGGCAGAGACTGGAGCAGTGCATCTCGGAGCCAAGGATCACCAGTGACTGCAACAAGCCCCCAGAAGCCGGGACAGGGGCCTGCAGCAGACCCGGCATCACCACCCTCAGAGGAAACCCAAATGAGGTCACCTCGGTGTCCAACTCCAGACCTGTGAGACGCAGCTCTCCAGTGCTAAAGCGCCCCCGCCTGCAGGACTCTCTCACGGCAGCCCCAGCAAACCAAGACAGCCATAAAAGGGAGGGTCTTGACTTCTTATTAAGACTGGAGACCAGCTGGCTCACTGTGGGAGAAGCTTTGATGGGGAACATCTCCCATCTGTACAGGTCAGCCTCGCACAGACGTGGTCACTGGCCATCTCAGGCTCTCAGGGAGCTGCGCCCCGGGGCCTGGTCCTCCCTACCCGCCGCCCCGCCAGCCCCATACCCTTTGCCCACCTGGGTAATGGCTCCTTCCCCCGCAGCACATCAGCAAAGGGCACCACCCCCATCCTGGGTCCAGACCAGCCGCCGACTAGGCTGAGCAGCCTTCCCCAAGCCCGGCCGCTCTCAGCCCCCAGCAGAGGTCTGCCTGCTCCTGCCCTGGCCTTGGCTGCCTCCCTGCCTCCCTCCTCTGACCCCACCAGGCTCTGGGCCTGCCTTCCCTCTTCCTGCAGTCGAGCAAACACGCCGAGCCAGGCAAACAGGCCATCTTCACCCTTGCAGGGACTGTGCGCCCAAGGTTCCGCAGCTAAGAAGTATTATCCGCAATGAGCTCGTAAAACGGCAGAAAAGCGAATAGGCTGAGCGAAGACGGGGTGATGGGAGGAAAAGGTGATCCTTTCAGGGAACCCTGAAGGAGGAAGGATTTATCCAAAGCTGCTCTCTGAAAATGCTGTTTTTAAAAAAGCAAGAACCGTGAAACATCCCTCCAGGAATGGGGGTTTCTCAATGACCACACAGCACTGGCTGGATTCTGCAGCCGCTTCTGTCACCAGGAAATCCATCTTTGTGACACCGGCTCCATCGTTTGTGCAAATACAGCTCTTCTTCCTGTTGCTTCGTGCTTATATGTGGATTGAGGAGGGGGATGGGGGCATGGCTTGTAGTTGATTTCCTCCCTCTGGGAACACGCAGCTGAAGAAATGATAATGGGAAAAGGACGGCCATATGATTCAGAGGACACACCTTTCCAGGAAGGCTCCCCAGAGATGAGAGGCAGTGGGTGGGAGCAACCAGGATCTACTTGGAAAGGCGAGTCTGGATGTGGGCGCTCTGGCTTGACCATCCCCAGGGGCTGCTTCCAGAAGCATCCTGGCCTTTGCTCCCACTGCTCAAAGCTCCTGAAAGTTGCTGGGGTCGCAGACCCTTCCCAGCAAGCTGCAGAGATAGATGGAGCCCTTTCAGCATCCTCGAGTCAACAGAAGACCACTACGGTCACCACTTGGGGCACCAAGCCACCTGTAGGGGGTTGAATGATGAACCCACCCCTAAAAGATGCTTATATGCCCTAAGCCCTAGTACCTCTGGATGTGACCTTATTAGAAAAACCATCCCCAAAGATGTAAGTGTGCTAAGAATTTCAAGATGAAGTCATCCTGGATTGCCCAGGTGGTCCCTAAATCCTACAACGAGGGTCCTTACAAGAGAGGAGAAGAAAACCCAGACCCAGAGGAAAAGGCCTCATAAAGACGGAGACAGAGATGGGAGTGAGGCAGCCACAAGCCAAGAGACTCCTGGAGGCTCCCGAGGCTGGAAGAGGCAGGAAGGATCCTCCCCTAGAGCCTTCAGAGGGAGTTCAGCCATGCTGGCACCTAGATTTCAGACTTCTGGCCTCCGGATCTAGAAGAGAATCAGTTTATGTTGCTTTAAGCCATCCAGTTTATGGTGATTTGTGACGGCAGCCGTGGGAAATGAACACACCATCCCTCCAAATAATCCCTCACCTTCTTCGGTCTCCTTGGGGACTATCTAAAGACATACTATTTGTGGAATAAAGAAACGAACAAGATAGAAAAGTACCAGGCCCCAGTCAGCCCCCCAACATGTGGGCACACCAGACCTCTTTCCCCTAAATAAAGAAATAGAGCGGCAGGTACCCGTACCCTTCAACAGCCATCCGAGACCCGCAGGGCACGCCCTGCCCTCGGATCACACAAGGCCTCAGTTGGCCAGAGGGGCTGCCCCAAGCCTTGACTTTCCAGAAAACACCATCTTTACCTTTTTTTTTTTGTCACCGACTGACTTCACCGGCATAATTCACCAGCCACATATACATTCACAAAGAGAAAGTTGAAGCAACAAGATGAGAAAACATTGCTCATGTTTTTCCCTTTGGCATCACAAAGGTTGTGAAGTGCAGATATTCCCGAGGAAGCAAGCCCTTGGGGGACGGATCAGGGTGAAGACAACAGGCTTGGGCAAGCACCTGTCATGAGCTCCTGATCAAATTACAGGTTTCTATTCTGCTCAAGACAGTGCTGAATACTGTGCTATTCACTGATAATTCACCAAAGAGTACTTGTCACTCTCCTCTCGACTGAAACCAACATAGGAGATGTTGAGATGAAACCAACATAGAAGATGAAGAGAAGGGTTCAATCAGAGAAACGTGGACAGTTATCAAATTGTGCTCAATTACTCAGATGTGTCTGACTCTTTGGGACCCCATAGACGGTACCCACCAGACTCCTCTGTCCATGGGATTCTCCAGGCAAGAATACTGGAGGGGGTTGCCATGCCCTCCTCCAGAGGATCTTCCCGACCCAGGGATCGAACCCTTGTCTCTTGCATCTCCTGCATTGGCAGGAGGGTTCTTTACCACTGAGCCACTTGGAAAGTTATCAAATTACTGTCTGGCTATTTATGGATCATCCTCCACCCAGATCACATTATACCTGTCGACACCTGGGGAATTTCCTCCCCTTGTTTGAGAATTTCAAGTTGTTGCATCAAATGAAAATTGCCAGGAAAAGTCAAGGACTGAAAACTCTCAACCCCTGGAGAGTTAGCGAGACAAGAGGAAAGCTCAGCCGTGGCATTCTTATTTCTGACCGAGGCCATGGGACTAAGCTCTTTAGTCCTCAGTAGGCATCAGACAGATTTCTTGAGGTCACTTGGAAATCTTGCAGTCAGCTCTAGGGTCACAGCTCCCTCCACAGCCAACAAGGTCCTCAGTTGAGTGCTCTTGGTGGGAAGCTTTGCAGAAACACAAGATCTGCTGGAAACAGCGAAACCTGCCTGCTCTGGAGAAGGAACTCTTTAATGAGACCTGAGTCTCCAGAGCTGTGGGTTAAAGAAGCTCCGTGAAGGGTGATGGAGATTCTGGTTGCAGTGTTCTGTGTAGCATGTGTATTAGTCTGGGCCCTCCAGAGAAGCAGAACCAATAGGATCATTCAGTTCAGTCCCTCAGTCGTGTCCAACTCTTTGCTACCCCATGGACTGCAGCACGCCAGGCTTCCCTGTCTTACACCATCTCCTGGAGTTTGCTCAGACTCATGTCCATTGAGTCAGTGATGCCATCCAACCATCTCATCTTCTGTCACCCCTTTCTCCTCCTACCTTCAATCCTTCCCAGAAATAGGGTCTTTTAGAATGAATCGGATCTTTGCATCAGGTGGCCAAAGTATTGGAGCTTCAGCTTCAGCATCAGTCCTTCCAATGAATATTCAGGACTGATTTCCTTTAGGATAGATTGGTTGGCTTTCCTTGCTGTCCAAGGGACTCTCAAGAGCTTTCTACAGCACCACAGTTCAAAAGCATCAATTCTTTGGCCTTCTTTATGATACATAGGTAGGTAGATAGACAGATAATAGCTAACAGATAGATACACAGAAACAGATGGTAGCTAAAGAGACTTATTGTAAGGGATTTGCTCACACAGCCGTGGAGGCTGAAAAGTCCCTGGGTCTACAGCTGGCAAGCTGGACACCCAGGAGAGCCAAGAGTGTAGTTCCAGTCCAAGTCCAGACCCAGAGAGAGAAGGCCAGTGACCCAGCGGGAAGACAATCACACAGGCATCTCCTTTCCCACCCTTTGGTTCTGTTCAGACCTTTAATAGATTGCATGAGCTCCCCACATCATGAAGGGCACTCTGTTATACTTAGTTCAACCATTCAAGTATGAACCTTATCCAGAAACACCCTCACAGACACACCCAGAATAATGTCTGGCCACATTATCCGGGCACCAACTGGCCGCCACCAAACTGACTTAAACAGTGAACCATCATCGATGTCAATGGCAGCCACACGGCGCCCGGAGTTGGCTGATGAGCTGCTCTGTGGCTCGGACAGTGAGCGCCCTTGGAGATCTCTGAGGTCTGAGAACTCTGGTGTTGTGGGGAAGGAGCTGAAACATGCTAGGGGGTCATGGGAGGCACAAGTCAGAGAAACAGCCCTGTTAAAGGATCGAAAGGGGCAGGCCCTTGGCAGCAGTCAAATGAAACCAGCAGTGACAGCATCGGCATGCATGCTGAGTCCCCCTTCCCGCAGGCACCCCTTGGAAATCCACATCATCAGTTGCTCTCTAGGGCCCTGGCTGATTGGACCAAGGTCACAGGCTGTGATGAGCAGAGTTTTGCTACCTTCATGCACATCGTTCTTGGGCAAATGTTTCTCTCTGGTCCATCCCCAGAGGGCTTGCTTCCTCAGGATTGTCTGCACCGAGTTCTAGCTTCACACACTATTTTTCCCTCCAAAAGAGGGGGGAAAATGAGTAAAGAACAAGTAAGAATGCTCTGTTATTTATATACACTCCCAGTCAATAGGGGAAACCAATGGAGAGTCTGAATAGAATCTACACATCTAGCTTTCATTTTGGAGGTGGGGTGGGGGGAACGTGATTCACTGTAGACCATTCATTTATACAAATATCTAGCTAGAGTCAAAAAAGAATTTTAATCAAAGTTCTCCCCACAGTAACTGGCCCTTCTGCTGACTCAGGGCTTCCCAGGGAACTGTGCTCACAGATACTCAGCTGCTTCAAAATTATGAGCAATGAGGATGTTTGGTAAAGCTTTTTAAGGTCAGTATTAGATAGGGTTCTTTCAACCAAGCCTAGAAGGTGAGAGAGCCTGATCTCTGAGTCAGCACAGAAGGTGGCCAAGAAGATGTCCTGAGATAAACAGGGTGCAGGCTCAGCCCAGTCCCGGTCCTCCACGGTGACGGTCACTGGCCCACGACATCCTCACCCTGGTGCTGGCGGGGCCGGCCAATCGGTCAGGATAAGTGTCGATTCCCACCTTCCATTCATGTAGCAAGAACTCTATGGCTTCCCCTCTTTCACCTTTGCTCAAAACTCATGCAATGACTACTAATGATCCTGAAAACTAATGACCACTGATTGAGCGATTACTGCATGCAAGGCGCTGTTCTCAGGACTCCATATGGACTAACTCACAAAACTCTTGTTGATCGTCTATGACGGAGACACCGTCATCATTGCCCTAATTGTGTGGGTGAGGAAGCAGACACACCAGGAATTTAATTCACTTGCATGAGGGCACAGAGCTTCCGTAGTGGTCATCCACTGTTGCACCACAACTTACCCCCAAACTTAGTGGATGAAACAACGAATATGTGTTGTCTCCTGTAACTGATTTATAATCTCATAACATTGTGGTCAGAGAGGACGCATGATACGATTTCAATTTTCTTAAATTCACAGAAGCTTGATTTGAAGTTTCCATAGGTCAAGAATCGGGAGCTCCTCAGCTGCGTGGTCCTGGCTCAGGAGACTGGCTCAGGATCTTTTCTGATGAGTCGGCTCTTCACATCAGGTGGCCAACGTGTTGGAGCTTCAGCTTCAGCATCTGCTCTTCCGATGAATGTTCAGGGTTGATTTCCTTTAGGATGGACTAGTTTGGTCTCCTTTGGGACTCAGACTCAAAAGTTTGGTCTCCAAGGAACTCTCAAGAGTCTTCTCCAGCAGACATCAATTCTTCAGTGTTCAGCTTTCTTTATGGTCCAGCTCTCACATCCATACATGACTCCTGAAAAAACCATAGCTTTGACTAGACAGACCTTTGTTGGCCAAGTGATGTCTCTCCTTTTAATATGCTCTCTAGGTTTGTTATAGCCTTTCCTCCAGGAGCAATCATCTTTTAATTTCATGACTGTAGTCACCATCTGTAGTGATTTTGGAGATGGTGATATGGGAGATAAATGAGTGGATGGATGGATGGATGAACAGCTAGCTGGACATTTGGCTGGTTGGATGAATGAACTGATGGTTGGGTGAGAAAAGGAATGGATTGATAAATAGGTAGGTGGGTGGGGAGATAAAAGAGTGGATGGATGGAACAATGGATAGAAACATGGATGGATGGATGAATGGTTGGCTGGTTGGATGAATGAGCTGATGGATGGATGAGCAAATGAATGGGTTGATAAATAGATGGGTGGGTTGGGAGATAAATGAGTGGATGGATAGATGCATGTATGCATGAATGGATGGGTGATAGTTGGATAAATGACTGGGTGAATGAATATTTAGGCTGGTAGGTAGATGGGTGAGTGGATGGATGGAGAGATACAACTTCTGATCTCATGGAGCTTCAGTACAGTTCAGTCCAATCGTTCAGTCGTGTCTCCATGGACACGACACTTTGCTACCCCATGGACTGCAGCACGCCAGGCTCCTCTGTCCTCCACTATCTTCCGGAGTTTCCTTTGATTCATGTCCATTGAGTTGGTCATGCTATCTAACCATCTTATCCTCTATCATCCCCTTCTCATCCTTCCCTCAATCTTTCCCAGCATCAGGGTCTTTTCAAATGAGTCAGCTCTTCGCATGAGGTGGTCAAAGTATTGCAGCTTCAGCATCAGTCCTTCCAAAGAATATTCAGGACTGATTTCCTTTAGGAAGAACTGGTTGGATCTCCTTGCAGTCTTAGAACTGTCAAATAAAAATAAGATTAATAGAATATATGTATTATGGAGAAATCTACTAAAGAAAGATATTATGGAAAACAGCCTAATCTGGATAAAACCATATGAAAAACAAAGCATAAAATGTTAATACAAACAATAACAAAAGAGAGGGAGAAAGACGGGAAAGGCTAGGAGAAGGACCCCAAATGAAAGGGCAAATAAAACCACCAGTATTTCACAAACCCAAGGATTTGGTCCTCTTGAGCAACATTACTGTTTTTCCCCCAAGGGATTGAAAATAAACTCTGAGCCAACTTGCTGCCTGGGTAAGACGCAGGCTGCCTGTGCCCCGTGGGCCTCAGGAGCAGATCCAGCGCTGAGCTGTTGCCATGGAAAAGCCACCATCCCGGGCTGTGTTCACAGGAGCCCCCTCCCCCGCCCCCCACCACAGCAGCGCAGAGCCTGCCTTCAGCCTCGGGAGGGATGGGTCCAGCCGTCAGAAGCAATTGTCCAAGGCCATAAAGGAGGCGGGCACCGCCGTCCTGGCCTCTGGGGAAAGGGACTCGAATCAACGGTGGATTTCTGCCACCGGACAGACGGAGCTCCCGGATGCAGGAGCCCTGTCCCTGCGGTCCCCTGGGACCAGTGCTGCAGGCCTTCTGCGTAAGGTCGCAGGCCCCAGTGCTGGGCAAAGTGGAGGTGGTGGCGAGGATGCAGTCCCCGAAAGACTGGAAACCGCCAGCAGTGTGGACGGAAGCCCTCTGCGTCCCCGCTCAGTCCCTCCACCTTGGCGCTGCTCCCAGTTGGGGCATCTTTGCTAGGCACTGCGTCGGAGGGTGCTTTGCAGCCGCATATCTGGCCTCCACCCTCTAGGGCAGTAGCAACGCTCCCCCAGTTTAACCACCCAAGGTGTCATCAGAGGCGCCCGGGGTCCCTGGCCGGGGAGCACACTGCCCGCTGAGAGCCCCTGTTCTGGCAGGAAGGCCGACCCCCTGCTCCCCTGTCGTTTCGTGCACTCACTTGTCACCTCCCTCCCGGCCAGCCCTGGACACAGCCCCTTCACAGACCCTCCAGTGCCCTCGGGCGACCCCAGGCGCCCAGGGCCCCGTGCGCATGCTCAGAGCCCTCGGCGGCTCATCCACAGGGCCCTGCGATTGTCCGTTCCAGTTCACGCTTCATTCCCCAGGGATTTACCAGGTGCCCAGCGTCAGCTGGCAGCAGGGGGCAACAGGGGCCGGAGGGCAGGAGCGGTGGAGCTTGGAGCCCACCTGTCCACCCGCCCGTGAGCTCCTCAGAGTCACGGGACACACACCTGACCCGCGGCAGAACCGGCCCCTAGAGGAAGGTCCCATGGCTCGCTCTCAGTCACTCACCAGCCCGTCAGTTCCCCCGGCTGCAGGCATCCTGCCTAGCTCCCCGCCCTCAGACCGCGCCCCCGCCCCGACCCCGGCCGGCCTCAAGCTTTCCGGGGCGCACAAGTCTGCTGGGGAAGGTGCTGACATGCACGTGGTGATGCAGTCTGTCTGGGTTCTGCATTCCAGCCAGCTCCCAGGGATGCTGCTGCTGGTGGTCTGACTCAAGGTCCAACTCACAGTCAGGAAATCTGACAAATGCCTCGGGCAGGGTTAGTGCACTGCTGCCCGCGGACATGGGGACTACAGAGGTGTTCCCCCTGAAGACGAGGCTAGCAATGAGAATTCGGGGGTTGGGGTAATGGTGGCATACTTATTCAGGAGCAGGACACAGAAACTGTCTAAAAGCCAGCTTGCTGTTGCAGCTCGATCACTTCAGTTGTATCTGACTCTTTGGGAACCCCATGGACTGTAACCCACCAGCCTTCTCTGTCCTTGGAGTTGCCCAGGCAAGAATGCTGGAGCGGGTTGCCATTTCCTTCTCCAAGGGCTTCCCTGCCAGCTCAAGCAGTAAAGAATCTGCCTGCAATGCAGGAGACCCAGGTTCGATCCCTCAGTCGGCAACATTTTTCTGGAGAAGGAAACGGCAACCCACTCCAGTATTCATGCCTGGGAAATCCCATGGACAGGACAGTCCATGGGGTTGCAAAGAGTTGGACATGACTGAGCAACTAACACTTCTCCAAGGGGGTCTTCCGGACCCAGGGACCCAACCCGCGTCTCCTGCATTGCAGGCAGATTCCTTACCACTGAGCTCCCTGCAAAGCCAAGAGTCAATTTGCCGAGTTGCTATTGCTTTCAGGAAAAGAGAAGGCCTCTGGTGACACCTTCCAGGGTCTGCCACTACAGGTCAAGAGCTGGAAAGGCACTGGGGCTCAAGTCATCACCACGGCCCCTGATCCCAGGGTCCAAGGAGGGGGGAAGGAGAGGCTCCTCCCAGAGATGGTGGGGACCCAAGGTGCGGCCCGAGGTCTCTTGGAGACTGCACCTTCCCTGTGTGACATTAGTGGTGACCGCCCAGCGCTGTCAGTTAAGTTCAGTTCAGTCCCTCAGTCGTGTCCGACTCTTTGTGACCCCATGGACTGCAGCACGCCAAGCCTCCCTGTCCATCACCAACTCCCGGAGCCCAACGAAACCCATGTCCATCATGTCGGTGACGCCATCCAGCCATCTCATCCTCTGTCGTCCCCTTCTCCTCCCGCCTTCAATCTTTCAATAGTTCATTCTTTTCAAATGAATCAGTTCTTCGTATCAGGTGGCCAAAGTATTGGAGCTTCAGGTTCAGCATCAGTCCTTCCAATGAACACCCAGGACTGATCTTTAGGATGGACTGGTTGGATCTCCTTGCAGTCCAAGGGCCTCTCAAGAGTCTTCTCCAACACCACAGTTCAAAAGCATCAATTCTTCAGCGCTCAGCTTTCTGTATGGTCCAACTCTCACATCCGTACATGACCACTGGAAAAGTCATGGCTTTGATTGGACAGCAGTGACCAAAAGCAACCTGGGTCCGTCTGACCGTCTCTGAAAGACGCGCGAGCGCCACCTGGTGGTGTGGTCACCACACAGCGGGCCGCAGCCTCTAAAACCAGGGCATCAGTCCCTGGAAAACACCCCCTAACTCTATCCCTCCCTTCCGAGGTTAATTCTGTGGATGTTCGTTATCTACAAGGTGTAGCCGTCACCCCTGAAACTCCAGATAATGATAGGAAAGGGCTGTGGGGTTTGCCTTGACCTGAGACCATAAGACTGTAAACAAAGCACGAAGTTTTGAGGCCTCCCAAGCGCAGTCCATGCCAGACACTCAGAGCGTGACATGCAAGACGTCTGCTGAGTTAAGTCCAGGATGTCTGGCCCTCTGAGCAAGGATCCCTGGGCCCACCTGGGAGGCTGGGAGGGCTGGACGGGGTGGGTCTGGAGAAAAATAATACCCTTTCTCTTCCTTAGCCACCCTAATGGAGCCAGTTGGCTGGATTTGGTGCATGCATGCATGCGTTCATCCATTCATCACTAGTGAGCACACCCTCTTGAGTGTTCCAGAGCTCACGCTATGCTCCCAGCAGTGAAGCAGGCTCCGGCTCTCACGTGTTTGCAAGCGAGTGAGCGGGAGACGGGGGCCAAGTGAGCAAGGACCCGGGTCAGGGTGGAGTGGGCGAGAAGGAAAAGGAAGCAGGAAGCAGACTCTGAAGTGGGGGTGGGGGGGGTGGGCACAGGTGAGGCAGGGAGTCAGGGAGGGTCTCTCTGAGAAGGTGAGGTCAGAACCTGCCTGCACAGGGAAGCCGTGAGCCGTGGAAATCTAAGGGGGAGAGTGTCCCAGGCAGAGAAGATGTGAGTGCTAAGTCCTTGCAGGGAACAGGCAGCGTGGAGAAATCGAGGGTGTGCTGGGACGTCCGGAGCTAAATCTGGGCAGGCCTGGATGAGCTGGTTACTCTGACTGTGGCCGGCAGCCAGGAGAGGGTGAGGGGTCAACGCAGGGGCCCAGGTGAGAGGCAGTGTTGGGGGGGTGGTTGGAGGTGAGGACCCAGCAGCCCCACAGTGTGGGCCTGGGCTTATACAGGCACCTGTGGGCTCCTCCTGCCCCACACTCCAGAGCCACCTGTCCTCACTGTCTCTATGGACCCCAGATAGAGGCCGACTTCTCATGAGTGGCATATGCTCTATGCACTAAAGTGAAACTGAAGAGCTGAAGGTTTCACAGTGAAAGCAGACAGGTAAACTCTGCTCTTCAGCCACCTTCTCCTCCAAGGCTCCCCCAGGGGTCTCCAACACACAGCGGGGACGAGTCCCCGTGAGAGCCTCTTCCCCCTTCTTGCCTTCATTGAGCCACCTGGTAAACTCCTATTCATCCTTCAAAACCCCAGTCTATCTTTTTTGAAGACTTTTCTTGCAACACTCTCACGCAGAAAATCCCTCCCTTCTCTCTGCCCCCTCAAGCTCTGAACACACCTCTAAAATTAAATGTAGCCATCTATCTTGTTACTAACAAACTAACAAACTGTGGGAAATTCTGAAAGAGATAGGACTATGAGATCACCTTACCTGCCTCCTGAAAAATCTGTATGCAAGTCAGGAAGCAGCAGTTAGAAGCGGACATGGAACAACTGAGTGGTTCCAAATTGGGAAAGGAGTACGTCAAGGTTGTATATTGTCACCCTGCTTATTTAACGTATATGCAGAGTACATCATGAGAAACTCTGGGCTGGATGAAGCACAAGCTGGAATCAAGATTGCCAGGAGATATATCAATAACCTCAGGTATGCAGATGACACCACCGTTGTGGCAGAAAGCAAAGAAGAACTAAAGAGCTTCTTAATGAAAGTGAAAGAGGAGAGTGAAAAAGTTGACTTAAAGCTCAGCATTCAGAAAGCAAGATCATGGCATCCATTCCCATGACTTCATGTCAAATAGATGGGGAAACAATGGAAACAGTGAGAGACGATTTTGGGGGGCTCCAAAATCAGATGGTGACTGCAGTCATGAATTAACAGATGCTTGTTTCTTGGAAGAAAAGCTATGACAAACCTAGACAGCATATTAAAAAGCAGAGACGTTACTTTGCCAACAAAGGTCTATCCAGTCAAAGCTATGATTTTTCCAGTAGTCATGTATGGATGTGAGAGTTGGACCATAAAGAAGGCTGAGCATTGAAGAATTGATGCTTTTGAACTGTGGTGTTGGAGAAGGCTCTTGAGAGTCCCTTGGACTGCAAGGAGATCCAGCCAGTCCATCCTAAAGGAAATCAGTCCTGAATATTCATGGGAAGGACTGATGCTGAGGCTGAAGCTCCAATACTTTGGCCATCTGATGTGAAGAGCTGACTCATTGGAAAAGACCCTGATGCTGGGAAAGATTGAAGGCAGAAGGAGAAAGGGGTGACAGAGGATGAGATGGTTGGGTGGCATCCCTGACACAATGGAGATGAGTCTGGGTGGACTCCAGGAGTTGGTGATGGACACGGAAGCCTGGCGTGCTGCAGTTCATGAGGTCGCAAAGAGTCAGACACAATTGAGTGACTGAACTGAACTGACTACATATAAAGTAGATGAAAAATGAGGACTTACTGGCACAGGAAACTATACTCAATATCTTATAATAACCTATAATGGAAAAAATATGAAAAAGAACTAAATCACTTTCCTGTATACTTGAAACTAATACAACATTGCAAACTGACAATGCTTCAGTTAAAATTAATTAGAAAATTAATTAAAATTTTAGAGGAATATTTCCTTTTTCCATTCTCTGTATGATTAGAGTTACCTATCCTTTAATGTTTAAGAAAGCACACAATGAAAACACTTCATTTTTTCCATCTAATATTTCTTTTTAACTACTAATTTAGTTTCTTTAACAGTTATAAGATTATTCAGTGATTTTCTATTTCTAGTTAAGCCATTTTTTTGAAAGTTTCATTTTTTTAATAAATTTGTTTCATTTAGATTTTCTAATTTACGGTATAAATTTGTATATTATAAATAAGTTTATATTTCTTATATTTTCGTATCTCCACATACCTTCATGTATACATTTTGATTCCTAATACTACATTATGAAGGAGGAAATGGCAGCCCACTCCAGTATTCTTACCTGGAGAATCCCACGGACCGAGGAGCCTGGCAGGATACATAGAGATGGACATGACTTAGTGAGCATGCACACACACACACTCTTCGTTTAAATTATCTTTCTTTTCAACTGTGTTAATCTCATCAGTGGTTGCTCCATGTCATTAATCTTCCAAGAATCCACTTAATCCTTTGTGTTACATTATTGTTTTCTCTTTCATTACCTTTTGCTTTCATCTTTATTGTTTCTTAACCTCTTTTTCTTTGGATTATTTCTGTTACTTTCTCCCCTTAAAGTGCAGGTTTATCTCATTCAGTTTCTGTCTCCTTTTTCTTTTCTAATAAATTCAGAATTAATTTTCTAAGGGTCCCTTTAGTTTCATCCCACAAGTTTTGATTTGTCGTTTTTAAATTATGGTTTGATTCTAAGAGTTATCTAACCATGATCTTGGATCACTAATTGACAAATTATTTAGACGTGACTTTATTTCCAAAAGCACAGCATCTTATTAGTCTTGCTTGTTATTGATTTCTGATTTAATTTCATGACAGCTGGAGAATGTGGACTGAACAACAGTTCTTTGGAATTTATCAGCCCTGTTTGCTGATTTTGTGCATAGCCGACTTAATAAATACTCTGCATGTGTTTAAGAATGCCACCCCAGCCCCTGGATGCAGTGTTTGACACATGTTCAAGATATTAACTAAGCTTTTCATTGTTTTCTTTATATAGATACATGTATTCTTACTGGTTGCTTGTCTGTTTAATCTGTTACTGATAGAGCCTTCATTACATTGGTGAATGTGTCCCCTTCTTCTTGTTCTATATTGCAATCTGTTATTGTGTGTTCAGATGCTCAGCTGTGTCCAGCTCTTTGCGACCCCATGGACTGTAGCCTGCCAGGCTCCTGTGTCCATGGGATTCTTCAGGCAGGAATACTGAAGTGGGTTGCCATGCCCTCCTCCAGGGAGTCTTCCCAACCTATGGATTGAACTTGCATCTCTTATGTCTCCTGCTTTGGCAAATAGATTCTTTACCAGTAACATCACCTGGGAAGCCCAAAATATGTTATTAGATGTATGTAAAGTTAACATGTTTATATCTTCTGAGTAGAAACATTTATCATTTTGAGGTGATCCTTTCATCTCTTGCTATAATTTTGGCTTTAGTTCAGTTTATCACTTATTAATATAGCTACCCAAGTGTTCTTTTGGATACTCTTTGCCTAATATACCTATTATTATTATTTTTCTTCAAACTTGCTGTGCTCTTCTGTTTAAGAAATGCCTCTTCTAAATAGGATTCCATTGACTTCTTTAAAAACTCAGTAGAACCATCTTTGTCTTTTCACTAGGGAATTAGTTGAGTGCTCGAGGTCAGAGGTTAAGGGGGGTTATAAACTTTTCTGTTCACATACTCCTTTAAAAGGTGGGCAAAGTATTAGGCCTCTCATATAGCTTTAATTTGATATCTAGCATGTTTATCATAAGCTAAGTAACTGCAAAAGATTTTTTTTACATATTCTAAATATTGACAATAGCTATTAAATAATTACATGATTCATTTAAATATGTTTCATGAAACATAAATATATAAGAAATTACTCTATAAAAATATTCTTCTTAATTCTACAAGAATTCTCATAGAATAAGTGTTATTTTTATAAATACATAAATAGTGGTAGAGTGAGTATCAATATAACTTGTAACTCAATCCTTTAAACTTCTTTAGAGTCACTTGTTTTATAAGTTACACATTGATTAATCATCAAAAAATATTTTAAAAGATCCATACACTGAGACACGAGTTAAATCTTGTTTTAGTTTTGTTAAAAGCAAACCCTGAGAAACCAGGTCCTTACAAAAGGATGTGTTACTCTCACTGAGTCCGAATTCATACCACTCATCACAAACAGTCCAATAAACAAGAGAGGAGCTGCTGGGGCAAGGATCAGTGACTGCATTCGAAAAGCCAGCAGACCGAGGAGAAGGTGGACTAGTGTCCCAAAGAAACATCTTATGCGAGAATTCGGGCTTCTTTTATACTAAAAGAAGAGGGAATATGGCTGGTTGCTGCAAACTTCCTGATGTCAGAATCTTTTGTTCTTGCAGCTGTCAACCTATGTCTGGTCACAGTGTTCCTCTAAACCTCCAACAAGACAAATGGTGTTTCCTCTCCTACAACTTTTTACCTCTCTGTGAATGAAAAAGCGCTATACCTTTGAAGTTCAGAGCCTCGAGAGTGGGCTATCCTGTCTACTTCAGGCTATAGGCCACATGCTTAACTTGTAGCAAAAGCAGTAAAATACAAAAGTTAAAGTAAAAAAAGCCGATCCAACATGGAGTCAGATTTGCTCTTCTCTGTTACTAGTCCTTACGAAAGTGCAAGTGTTAGTCACTCAGCCGTGTCTGACTCTGTGACCCCATGAACCCCACCAGGCTCCACTGTCCATGGAAGGCTCCAGGCAAGGATACCAGAGCGGGTTGCCATGCCCTTCTCCAGGGGATCTTCCCGACCCAGGATCTAACCTATAGTCAACTACATTCTCAGTTTCAAAGAATTTTACCAGGGTGCTGGAGCAGATGACGTCATCAAAACTATTACCAATAGTATCTAATGCTATTAACTAGTATCAAGTTAATTATATGGTAATAAAATAATCAAAATTAATTATACCAGTTCCTCTTCTAGTTAGGAGCATCTCTCTTAGCCCATTTTCCAAAAACTTTTAGAAAAATAGAAATATTACTCATTTCAATACACCTTTTCAAAGGAAAACTTGAATAGTTAAAAAAGTTAATTCAGTAATTAAAAAGTTGGCAAAATTTAATGCAAATGCTTCCCCTATAAGTCTGCATAATGTTGAAAAAACTCTAAAACACTGTCTTACCTCTGATAGATGCTGTGTGTGTATGTGTGTGCATGCTAAGCTGCTTCAGTCATGTCCAGTTCTTTGCATCCTCATGGACAGTAGCCTGCCAGGCTTCTCTGTCCCTGGGATCCTCCAGGCAAAAGTCCTGGAGTGGGTTGCCATGGCCTCCTCCAGGGGATCTTCCCCACCCAGGGATCAAACCCGCATCTCTTATGTTTCCTGCATTGGCAGGCCAGTTCTTTAACATGGGTGCCACCTGGGAAGCCCCTCTGATAGATGCCACCTTCTCTCAAAGATGTCATGATGCTGTGCTAGAAGTGGACATCCTTTCCTTCTCATCGTTAAAATCAAGCAGATGGTCCACAGAGACACCAGCAGAAGACAGGGCTCCCCAAGATCAATGGGGTTAATTAGGAGAGAGCGGAATTCCCAGTGCCTGGCCGGCATCAGGAAGTTTCCATCTCAAGGGTGGAGAACGTGCAGAGAGGGTGCTCGGAGCCCAGTGGGCCCTGGAGCGTGACTTCTCTCAAGGCCGGAATTTTCTAACACCGAGAAACAGACAAGGCGTGGACTCCTGTGTGTGTGTGTGTGCGTTTGCTCGTTGGGAGACAGGAGACGTTCCCATCCAAGAGTCTTTGTTTCATCCTCAAGGGGACAGTGCATGCTGTGGCCATAGAAGGCGATGAAAGGGGAAAGACAACTAAAGGGAACTTGATGTTCTGTGCGCTAAGCCGCTCTGCAAGAGATTGGAAGCAGAGCATCACCGCTGAGCTGGAGCACCTGTATCTGGCGCTCCCTGCCCAGGGCGGGGCTTGCAGACCCAGGGTGGTGCCCGCTTACAAGTGAATGCATCAGCTTTGACATTTTTTACTACCCCTTTGGGGCCTCAGGAGGCCCCTGCACTCTGGGGCAGTGATTGATGCTGGTGAACTGTGGCCATTCTTGGTCAAGGGCAAGGGGATCCATCTTGGAAAAAAAAAAGGGAGCGGGGAAGAGACTGCAGGTGTGTGCCAGGCAGATTCGTTCGGGAAAGGCTACCTGGACTGTGAGACTCTGCAGAGATGCTACTCCCCCCCCCCGCCCCCAGTGGACAGAGGACTCTGGGGGTCCCCTAGCCATCTCCACTTCCCCTCCCAGTCCCTCTGCCTGCTTCTTGGCATTTCCCTTCCCTTCTAGCTTTATCTGTACCGACGCCTACCTTTTTATCCTGTATGCAGCATTTTAAGTATTTCAGAGGGTGCTGGTCTTCTGGTTGCTTACACAGACAGACACAGAAGTGCTTGGATAGCTTTACAAAAGGTTTTGAATCTCTACTGGGTAAGGAAGGCTAAAGAAGCCAGGAGTATACCAGCTGGAATCCTGACGTCTCAAACTTGACCAAGCATCACCTTGTCCCCAGCACCCCACCGTGGGTCGAGGGTGACTGTGGTCCCAGCACCGGCTTGAGCTGGAGACCACTGGCTCCTGTGAGCCTCCCCAGTGAGGAAGCTGAGGATCTAGCTAGCACCTGCCCCCAGGGAGGTCCCGGGCTGTCATGAGCACACGCTCCCCCGCCCTCCAGATGTGTCTCCCATCTTTCTCTGCTTTTCCCCTGGTTTAGTCTGCCTCTTTTGTCTTTCTCAAGCTCGCCTTATTTCCAATCTCATCTTCTCGGCTACATCTCAGACCGACCTAGACCCTGACAGCATCTCTAGCAGTTGGGGTCACAGAAGATTTGCCCCAGGGATGAGGGGATGGTCCCTGTCCCACATCCCCACTTAGAACAAGGTCTCTGCTGCCAGTGAGGGGGTCCTAAAAGCTGGGGCTGACTCTTCAAGAGTCACAACTTTCGGATTCACTTCTGTGACTCCTCTGGTGCCAAGTTCACGGTCAGGAATGCAACCTCACAGCCCATTTCTCGTGAGGAACAGTATGATCTGACCACACTACCATTTTCAGGAGCGCCTGCAAAAAGAAAAAAAAAACCAGGAATGGCCTGGCACTCTTCTCGAAGCTCCACCTGTGGCTCTGAGAACCTCCGAGAACCAAGTTTTAACCAATGGGCCCTGACAAAGCAGGGATGCTTTTGAGGCTGGGAAACTGTATCAAAACACATCTCCTTTGGGAAAAATTTAAAAAAGAGTAACGAGTATTCCCAGCTCGATTTCCAGCTAATGTAAACACTGGAAACAGATTACTCACGTGAGGAGCGAGAACAGGGAATTTGATATTTTAAAGCATTTGAGCCAACATGTCTATAGAGACTTAAGGTCTGGGGGGCAGGCAGAATGGAAAGTTGGTCACCCTGAGGATTGAGGGTCCAGGTGAACCCCAGGCTCTGTCACTACCTGGCGGGATCACCAAGGTCAAGCGGTCGCTGCCTCTGTTTCCCCATGCAGCACAGAAGGAGTGGGGGCCCCTCTGAGGCTCCTTGCACCCCAGTGAGTCAGGATTCTGTGCCACAGAGAATTCCTTTGGCCTAAATGCTTTGGCCACCTGATGTGAAGAGCTGACTCATTGGAAAAGACCCTGATGCTGGGAAAGATTGAGGGCAGGAGGAGAAGAGGACGACAGAGGATGAGATGTTGGGTGGCATCACCGACTCAATGGACATGGGTTTGGGTGGACTCCGGGAGTTGGTGATGGCCAGGGGGGCCTGGCGTGCTGCAGTCCAAGGGGTCACAGAGAGTCGGACACACCTGAGTGACTAAGCAATAGCAACAGCAGCAGCCCCTCCCCTCCCATGAGTCCTGCCGCCGGTGTCTGCATTGCCTTGGGAATGAGCGCAGCATTTGGGTACTTTTTCTCTTTCCACTCATTCTATAGACAAGGCAAAAAAACCAAAAACCTATCACCACTGCTCTCTCCATATCTGCAGGGCTTTTCAAACCATCAGAAAGTTGCACACAAACATCACTTCCCCCAGCTTGCTGCAACATTTTAGCAACTGAGAAGCTCTTCTCAAATGTTCTGCATTGCAGATGTTTTAGGGCCCACGTTAAATGGCTGTGCAGCGGCAGAAACTTGTTAGAGACTCTCGCACACGTGCGAAGACATTTTCAAGGGATCTCTGCTTTCTCATCCAGACTAAATTGCAATGTCATGCGTGTCTTTAGGGTCCAAGTGCTTCTGACCCTCCCTTGAATTCAATGTGTGTTCCTGCCGTACACTTGTGACGTCCTGATCTCACTTTTATTTTCCACTTAGTCCCTAAAATGAATGTCTCCTCCAGGCCATGGCTGGAGTGAAATCAGTTCAATGGGCCCTGACTGCTCATGGCCATGTCCTCCGCCCCCACCATGCTCAAAGCAATTCTGTTCTGTGTGTGATCAAGTTATCAGTAAATATTTACAGAAGCAGGAAACTTCTTTTAGGATAAAAACACCCAAGCTAGAAAAATGAGTCTCAGAGCATGAGCCCAGCCCGGCCACGGTGCGATCCACTTGGATGGCCGACAGACCTGAGTCCAAAGCCTCCACTCCAAACTGAAGCACACACATCACCACATAGAAAACAGAGAGCCAGTGGGAACTTGCCGTATTTCTCAGGGAACTCAAACCTGGTGCTCGGTGACAGCCTAGAGGGGTGGGGTGGGGTGGGAAGTGGGAAGGAGTCTCAGGAGGGAGGGGACGTGTGTATACCTGTGGCTGATGCATACTGATGGATGGCAGAAATTAACACAATACTGCAAATCGTCCCTCCCTTTAAAATTCCAATTTTAATTGGAATTAAATTAATTCCTCCAATTAAAGATGCTATATATACATATATATATATATATATATATATATATATATATTTGTGTTTTTTTAATTCTCCACTCACCGCTTCACCAACTCATGAGACCACCATGGGAAAGACACCATCAGAGAAACAGGTCCCCAGAAGAATGGGTGTCACAGGACTTCTTGTTGTGGGGACTTTTCCGAATCAGGGGGTGGTCCAGAAGGGTCGGTCCTGAGAAATCACCATTTTATTTAACCGTCTTTTCATGACGACCTCACTTAACTATCTTTCCACTAAAAATGATCTGGAAAAAACTGGAGGAGTGTGATGTTTTTTGCCAAGCCCAGGAAGTTAGGGGAGCCCCTCTGGTTCATTGTGGTCACCCCGATAAACCCTTGCCAGTGGGCAGGGTCCCTTTAGAGGAAAGAGAAAAGGAGGAGGGGACGAGGCCCTGACATCCCCACGGAGCTTGGTTGGCTCTCCTGCTGTGGACAGAGGGGAAGGCTCTTCCCGGGGACGGGGGTGCAGCGCCCCCATCTCAGAACCACCGCCCATCAGAAGTGCCCCTCTGGGCCCCCCCTGGCTGCGCCCCCCGCAGCCGCCCCTCTAAGGTTCACGGGCCCAGGGCAGGAGCACAGGTGGAGTGACAGGACACACGTGTCCTCTCTGTGGCCCCCAGCCCCCAGCTCGTCCAGGGGGTCCCTTGGGCTGTGTGGGTTCACCAGGTGGATACGCCCAAACCTGCCCACAGCCCCTCAGGCCCGGGGACACCCACACAGCCAATTCTGCGACTCAGGCCAGCTCGGGCCTTGAAAGAGAACAGGGGAGGCTATTCCCAGGTCCCAGATACCTGGGACCAGCAAGGCCAGTGCAGGTCCCGGGGCTGTTGTTGTATTCAGTCACTCAATCATGTCACTCCAGAGAAAGATCTGGAAACATCATGCTTCATCTTCCTGTGGATGTCAGGGTTTGCTCGATGCCTTATTATTCTCTGAACATTTTCAAATACCCTTTGATGCCTGATATTTGAAGAGTCACTCTTCTCTTCACAGAGAACAGTGTTAATGGCTCAGTCGTGTCTGAGCCCACGGACTGCAGCCCACCAGGCTCCTCTGTCCATAGGGATTCTCCAGGCAAGGATACTGGAGTGGGTTGCCTGCCTTCCTCCGTGGGATCTTCCCAACGCAGAGATGGAACCCAGGCCTCCCGCATCGCAGGCAGATTCTTTTCCATCTGAGCCACAGGGAAGGCCAGAATCCTGCAGTGGGCAGCCTGCAGGGCCTGGCATTTATGGAGCCTTGCAAAAGCTCAGAAGTTCTATTCAGGTTCCCCAGTTAAGGAATGAGGGCAGGGTACAAAAATATGTTTACTAAACACACGGACTTATGCCTAGTTGAGGAACTAAGACTGGCACTCATTTTTTCAAAGGAAAAAGAATAGACAGATTATGAAAAGACCCTATTGTCTGTCAGTGGTACAGACAATAAATGAGTCAGAATTCCTGAGAAATAAAGCTGGCCAGGGTGCTCAGAAAGGCCTCCTTATGGCATTGGATGGGGCTTCGACAGACAGAGGAGGAGCAAGAAGGTTCCAGAAGGGAGGAATGTTATGAAGCTGCGGAGGTTGCCATCCCCCCACCCCAGTTGCTATCTTTGTGGAGAGCTGACCACAGGTCAGGTAAAATCCACGACATACCTTGTATAGTACCTGGAAGGTATTGTTGTCCTTCTTTTGCAGATAAGGAACCTGTAAAAGAAGGAGGCTCAGAGAGATGCAGTAACTTTCCCCAAGCCACACAGCGAGTGAGATGCAGACCGAGGTAGCTGACTCCCAACGACGACCCTGGGCTGCCCACTTCCTCCGCAGACCCACCTTGTAAGGGGCAGCTTGCTCAGGGAGGACCGGAGGAGCTGGCCCAGGCCCTCTGAGTCAGCCTCCAGTGGAGTCAGCTTCCCTAGCGGCCGGGCAGGATGGAAGTCACAGCGTAGTACACTGCTGATCTAGAAGGCAGACCCGGCGGACAGGTGGTTTCAGAGCCGGAATGAGCGTTTCTTGGTTATTTCACAAATGGGAACATCCTTTTGCATGTCAAGTGCAAAAAGAGATAAATAGACATGCCTCCCCCTCTCACAGTGCCACAAATCTTGGTAATATTTTTGTGCGTGGTTTGAGGATCTTCAGTCTTTATAAGAGTCCAGGGCTGAATTAGCCTCCAGGGACAGAGAGAGAGAGGAAGCCAAGCAAGCTACTGCATTTTCTCCCTGACCCAGGGAGGGTCTTCCTTCCACTTTTTCTGTTAGAGTAATACCACCACTGCAGAAGCTGGTGATGGACAGGGAGGCCTGGCATGCTGCAGTCCATGGGGTCGCAAAGAGTCGGACACGACTGAGCGACTGAGCTGAACTGAACCACTTTTGTGACATACAAACTTCTTATCAGATCACTGAATCAGCGAGGTGCAGGGAGCTTCCAGATTAGATTGTTAATAAAGTCTTTAAATTGTATTTGAAGAACTGCCACTGAAAATGCAGGTTCAAACTAATAATGGGAAAATGCAGAGATAGTTCGGAGTCCATTAAACATTTAACTAAAAAGTGAAGTGACTTTTTTCCAAACATGTAACCAAGGTTATATGTGTTCGGTCGCTCAGTCATGTCCAACTCTTTGCGACCCCATGGATGGTAGCCCATCACGGTCCTCTGTCCATGGGGATTCTCCAGGCAAGAATACTGGAGTGGGTTGCTGTGCCCTTCTCCAGGGGATCTTCCTGACCCTGGGATCAAACCCTCATCTCTTACATCTCCTGCATTGGCAGGCGGATTCTTTACCACTGGCCTCAATAAAGCAGGTGAAAAATAAGGCCATCCTAAGTCTGCTCCCCATCTTCATTTAAAAGCAGAGCTGGGCTTTGCCATACATTGACGTGAATCAGCCACAGGTGTACCTGTGTCCCCCATCCCGAATCCCCCTCACACCTCCCTCCCCATTCCAATCCTCTGGGTCATCCCAATGCATCGACTTTGAGTGCCCTGTTTCATGCATCGAACTTGGACTGGTCATCTATTTCCCAATATTGCAAAGTAATTAGCCTCCAATTAAAATAAATTAATTAATTTCTTTTAAAAGCAGAGCTGGGAATGTGGAGATAAGTGCAGAAAGCGGGTACTGTGTCCAATGCATACCTGTCAAACCACGTAGAATCTCCATGGACTAAAGCCATCCAGCAAAGAGCTGAGAAAGCAGATATGGCTAATGAGAGGCAGACAGGTGGGTTCCCCGGAGTCTGGAAAGAGTGGAGCCCATCTGTGCATCGCAGCTGGGACCAGGCTGGGGTAGAAGGACCCCCAGTTGCATGTCCTGAGCCCTCTCCTCCACTTCCTGCCTGAATCTTTTGAGCCCGCATGCAGATCAGCACAGACTCACCTCCACTCCAGACCCAGGGGGATCCATTCTTGCTTGTCTGTCTCACCGCGTTCTTTCCTCTTCCATCCGTCCATTGATGTATTGAGCACCTGCTCTTTGCAAGGCACGGGGTCAATACTGTGTGAGACAGAAAGCTTACTGGTGAATCAGGAAGGGGAACATTGAGACCAATATGCAAATGGGTATGGTTCAAAACAGGAAAAGAGCTGGGAAGCTTGGGGCCCCAGCTCAGTCTTCTGCACCTTGGGCCTAGACTGGTATAAATCACTAGGGACGTTCTTCCTCTTGGCTTTGTCTGCACTCCCTTCTTAGTTCTGAAAAGTTCCAGCTGACACCGTTTTATGCAAACATTTTGCTTTGGGGTTGTTTTTTTTTTTTTCATAATTTTGTTTATTTATTATTTTTGGCCTTCGTTGCTGTGCACGGGCTTTTCTCTAGTTGCAGGGAGTGGGGGCTACTCTCTACCTGCAGTGAGCAGGCTTCTCAAGGCAGCGGCTTCTCCCGTTGAGGAACCCGGGCTCTAGGGCACAGGCCTTCAGCAGTGACATCACGTAGTCTCAATAGCCGTAGCTCCCGGGCTTATTGCTCAGCAGTACGTGCTAATCTTCCCAGATCAGGGATCGAGCTTGTGTCTCCTGCATTAGCAGCCAGATTCTTCGCCCTGAACTCCCAGGCAAGCCCAACACTGCTTTTTAAAGTTGGTCTTCCACTATACGTGGAAGCGTCCGTGAGCTTACACTATACATCCATGAGCGGGTTGGAAAAGAATTTCCAGACATGAGACAGAACGGGAGGGATATAAAGTTTACTAGAATGGGAGATGCTGTTAGAACAGCTCAAGGGAGAACTGATGCTGAACACGGGTGCTTAGTCCACTTTTATACCCAGGATACAAGGAGGCAGTGGGATGGGGTCTTGCGGGTCATCTGCTGATTGGATGAAGTACTGCAAGAGTAGGGCAAATACCTTCTCCCTGTGGGGTTGGAGGAGAGGCGGGTTACACTGCTCAGAAGGGCCTGAAATCCGTGAACAGTTACAGCGTGGGGGAGGGAAGGACGATCAGGGTCTCGTTTACCTGTTCCTGCATTCCAAGACCCTCCTTAGTTTTATCTGCTCTTTAGACCCTGGGTCACACCACATTATACATTTTCTGATTAATTCAGATCACATCGTAAGTTATTCTTTTCACATGCATTGTTATATACTCGTGTAATCAGTGTTTTCACAGCGAAGGAGTCGTTAGGAAGTGCAGTGAGTTGTAAAGTGAGATACGGGGCCTCTGTGAACCAGGAGATATTCCCAAAACCCACGGCCACAAGGCTGCGTGAGCGAAGCAGGGCTGTGTCACCCACGAAGGTCTTGGCAGGGCTGTGTAGAGAATGCTCACCACGTCTCATTAATGCCACGTGGCCGCCTTCTATAAACACAGGGGATACAAATGTGGCTAACTCAGAATCCAGGCGGCTTCATCCGGAAACAGCACCTTCCAAAACAGCAGCATGGGGCGACCCCACCAACGGCGACCTTTGACTCAGGACTGTCTCTCTGGGTGGTCCAGACAGACAGCCCCTAGCAAAGGGCGGCAGTCATCCCACAGCCTCCCCCCTTGGAAACCCTCGTTTCCCATTGTTTTCATCATGCAAGCGTCACAGAGGGCTTTTGCAACCTACAAAAGAATTCCTCTCTAGGTCTCCTTCAATTTCTCCTCCTATATTCCTTAACAACTTCTACTGAGTTGTACAGTGGTTGTGTGGATTCTATGGAACAAGATTGAACAATTAGTAGAAACTGAGGGGGCAGGTGTCTGCCGGAGGGAAAGAGCCATCCCATCCTCCTCCTGGAAATCTAAGTGCTAGGACGCCTTGGCTCAACACTTCTCAGGTCTCTTCCATGTGGTGGAAGACACTTTAATTGCAAAAATTAAGTAGAAGTCAAGGGGAGGGAAAAGAGACACAGTTGTTTTAATATTCCCAGTTCTTTTTTTAAAAAAAAATTTTTAACCCCAGTGTAATAAATCTAATAGAATGTGGCTGAGAAATTACAAGAAACAGGGAAGGTAGTTGACTTTCATCATCTTGTCAGGCTGAGAAAGGTCCCTGACATCTACAGTCCAGGACTCAGCACAGTGAAATTGAGACCCTCTAGTCTAAAATCGGGCTTCCTGGGCTCAGAGGTAAAGAATCTGCCTGTAAAGCAGGAGATTCAGAAGACCCGGGTTGAATCCCTGGGTCAGGAAGATCCCCTGGAGGAGGACATGGCAACCCAGTCCAGTATTCTTGCCTGGAGAATCCCTGGACAGAGGAGCCTGGCAGGCTCCCGTCCATGGGGTCACAAAGAGTCGGACATGACTGAAGCGCCTGAGTGCACACACGCATTCTAAGAGCAGTCGTGGTAAATGTGCGCCGACTGACGATCTGGTTAGCAGAAAATGCTACAGGTGTGAAGTTAGGGGATCCAGAAAGGAAAATAAATCTCTTCTGGTTTTCACCTCCTAATTTAAAGATTGGCCAGATGACATTCATCCCTTTGAGGCCATGGACCGGTTCTGCAGGTGGATGCCCACCATGTGAGTGCATGAACACTTCCTAGAGGAAAGGCTGGCCGGCTTGCCCCCCACCCTCCAGCTCCCCTGAGGACCACCCTAAGAGCTCCGCAAGCAGCTGACAGAGGTCTGATCAGGGAACCGGCTACTTGCCAGACAGCAGCCCCAAACTCCACAGAGCAGCCTGGCCTCGGCCGTGCCAGCCTCCATCTTCTCAGCAAGCTCTTCCCCTGTGAGCCCTTCCAGCCCTTGTTCCCCGAGTCCTAGCTCCTCTGGGGAGCATTTTAATTCTTGAAAGAGAATGGCAGAGGTCACACTCAAAGCTGCCTCCCCAGCAAGCTCCTGACATATCCCCCCCAGGAGTGTCTCAAGATCCCCCCAGGACCATCTCAAGAGCCCCCCCAGGACTGTCTCAAGATCACCCCCATGACTGTCCCAAGATCTCCCCCATGACTGTCTCAAGATTCCCCCCATGACTCTCTCAAGATCCCCCCAGGACTGTCTCAAGATCCCCCCAGGACCGTCTCAAGATCCCCCCAGGACTGTCTCAAGGTCCCCCCAGGACCATCTCAAGAGCACCTGTGGGGTTCTTTACCTCTGAGCCACCAGGGGGGCCCAATAGACCAAGTGATGATTGCAAAGAGGACTCGCTGCAGATCCCAGGAGGAGGGGGCACGCCACGTCAGGAGGGGTGGGTATGGGTACCCCTAGCATTGACCAGGGAGAGGGAAACTGTAGCAAAAGCTTTTGCTGTGATTTCCATGGGAGTGTGCACCTTAATAAAGAAAAAAAAGAAAGAAAGAAAGAAAGAATCATGTGTTTTATCGGCAAAATGATTTTATTTGAGAAGAGCAGAAAATTGCAATTCGGGAGAGCAAACTATGGTGAAGCACACGCAAGTCCAGAGAACAGAGGAGGGGGGTGAAAGGAGGAGACTGGGGAGGACGTGGGGCCTGTCGCTGGCTATGCAGTGGGTGGCTCATGTCGCGGGGTCAAAGGGAAACCTTGCTTCCTGCCGAGTCTGGAAGTTTCAGGGCTTCCTGGCTCCATTCTGAAGGAGGTCTCCTTTATCCCTGTTTATAGGAGGGGCGAGGCAGGCCCCAGATGGGCCAGTCTGGATGATTTCAGTGGACTCTGGGCCCAGAAGCCATCCCTGATTGGTACGGGGCCCTCGGGAGGGATGCGGGCCGGTGAACAAGGGCCTGAGAGCGTGAAAGTCTCAGAGAGGAGGCGGTCAGGGGTGGGGGCTCTGAACTGGTCAGTTTGCATTTAAAATCTCTCTCAGGCAAGCTGTTCACTATCGGTGGACAAGACTGCAAAACCTAGAAGGGGCAGTCCCTCCAGAATCACCAAGACCCCAAATGTCGAAGAATCAGGACGTAGAAAAGACACGGTTCATCCGTTAACTCAGAACCCAGCCACGAAGCAGCCAGTGTTCTGCCCCTCCAGCCAGCCCTGATCCTGAAAGCATGCACACCCCTCGGCCAGGTCTTTAAACTCAACAGAACACTCTTAAGAAGATGCCACCCCCCAAAAAAAAAAAAAATTCAAAGGATCCAAGGGAATGAGCTGAAAAGAATCACTGGTACATCAAGGATACGACAAGCATCACATAACAGCCTGGGCTTAACAGGCGGTGCCCTCAGCTGGGAACAGGTTAAGAGCTCAGTGCTGGACTAGAGACCCGAGTCTTATTCCATGTGATGGAAGACTTGTCTTCCTCCCACTGGGACAGAGGAGGGGAACCCCTTCCCTTCAATCTTGACCCAGACGCACAGTCTCCGCCACGCTGGGTAAGGGCCGCTGTCACCGGGAGTCGGCGCTGACTGCAGACACACCATGACCCAGCATCTCGGCACCTCCTGTTCCCAACTCCCTGGAACTCTGCTCAGCATCTCCAGGGACACCGGCCAGAACATCCCGGCCTCGGTGAGATGAGATGGCAGAGATTAGCCCGAGGAGGAACACAGTGTCGTTGTTCGGGTCCTTCTTGCCTTAAAAGGCAGAGTCAAGTAAATGATGAGGCTCCCAGGACACAGGATCACGCCAGGATAATATTAGCCAGGAGAGGTGGGTAGAAACCAATGGGACGGTTCTGTCACTGCCCGGAGCTCAGGCAGGCTAGAATCTGGATCCTGGGCGGGGATTTGGGGCCAAAGGATGGAAGCGTGGGGAGGGTTTACCTGGCCACACCAAGTTGCTGTTCCCATTCCCTCCTTAGAAATATTTGATTCTCCTTTAACATCAAAACCCTGTATTTGCAACATCAGACCCTCCTGGGTTATGTTGCTCACCATAAATGGTTTGGAATGAGCAATGTAGAGATCAGTTGACTTATGTACTTGGAATCAAGACTTGAACATGAATTTAGCCTCAGCAGCCTCTCCTTTCTAACGAGCTGACGCATGTTTATGGGGATGTGTTCATTTAGAAGACTTGCCTCACGTGAAACACACCAAACCAAACTTTCCACGTGTCGGGAAAGAATCCAAATTTGAAGAAAGAATGCAGGATGGAATCATGTAAGCAGAAGTGACCTAAGTGCATTCACAGTTCACTGTCAGCCGAAGAAAGAAGAAATTCCAACAGATCACAAGAACAGCTCTAGATTTCTAAGTCAGGCTGTAAAGGGGGGGTTTTGTTCGCTTTTAAAAATCTATTGCTCATGGTTTTAAAAGAAAAGTCCTTTAGGATCTGTTCTGTTATTTTTAAAGAAAAACACACCTGCTTTCTTGGCGTTTCTCACACCTCAAGATTGCCACTTCTGTTGTCCAGCCCTTGCCTTCCCCCAGGAGGACAGGCACCTTTGAGTCTTTCAGAAAACTGACTTTGAGGGAAGGAGGGAGGGCAGGAAGTGTGGCTATTGTTTTGCAGGTATGCCCTTAACCTTAAGAAGAATTTCAAACACGCTCAAAACATTTCCTTTCTTTCCTTCCATTTTATTGAGCTATGACTGACATGCAGCACGGTGGAAGTTTAAGACACATGACCTGACTTATATGTCTTGTGAAACAATATTACCACAATTGGTTTAGTTAACATCCATCATCACTTACAGATACCAAAAAAAGAAAGATAACTGTTTTCTTCGTAATGAGCTCTTAGGATCTATTCTCTTAACAATTTGAAAAATCTACCCTATGCTGATGTTAGCTATCCTCATCATATCCTACCTTACAACCCTAGGACTTGTTTCTCTTATAACTGGAAGGTTGTAACTTTGAACCATCTTCCACCCACTCCCCCCTCCCCCACCTCTGAAAACCACAAATCTGATCTATTTTTCCTATGAGTTTGGTGGCTCATGTTTTTCTTTAACTCCACACGTAAGTAAGATCATGCCGTGTTTTTCTGTCTCCAGGCATTTCCTTTTGACAGGTTATTAACAAGGCAAAGGACAGACGGGTCCTCTGAGAACATGGAAGGTGCGTCTCTGCAAATTGATGAAATGTGACTCTTGAGGTGTAAAATTAATGAAAAACATAAACAATTAGGAAAAGGCAATAAAAGTGAACTATAGTCAGGCCAGGCTCAAGCTACACATAATCTTTCAGGGAAGGAGCTCCAATTTCTGTGTACTCCTGAAACATCAGACTGATTCACAGAGCTAAAGGGGAGTCAGGAGGTCGCCACATTCGGCTCCTTTCCTGCGCATGAATCACCCCATTACTAAAACTGATCAGGGGTTGTACACATGCCTCTCACAGGCAGGGACAAACCTCAGATTGGGCCACTGAAAGTCATTTAGATAGGTGTCACTGGCTTTGTGCTTGCATGCATGCTAAGTCACTTCAGTCATATCCAGCTCTTCTGCGACCCTGCGGACTGCATCCCTCCAGGCTCCTCTGTCCATGGGATTGATTCTCCGGCAAGAATACTGGGCTGGGTTGCCATGCCCTCCTCCAGGGGATCTTCGTGACCCAGGGATCTAACCCCGTCTCCCCCGTCTCCTACATTGGCAGGTTCATCACCACTAGCGCCACCTGGGAAGCCCACTGGCTTTGTACTCTCGGCCAAATCAAGTGCAAATGAGTTGGTATTCTCTCTCTCTAGTAACAGTGTCACCTTCTCTTTACTTTCAGCTTTCTAAACAACTATTTAGGTGCAAATTTGTGGCAAGGGCCGCTCTAGAGACCTAGGTCACCACCCACTGGGACGCCAACAATACCCACAAGGTGCCAGATCGAGCCTTTGTTGACGTGTCTAGTTTTCAATGGTAGCATCTTAGCCCAGAGAAGGAAATGGCAACCCACTCCAGTATTCTTGCCTCAAGAATCCTGTGGATAGAGGAGCCTGGTGGACTGCTGTCCATGGAGTCACACAGAGTCGGACACAACTGAAGCTACTTAGCATGCATGCATGCATTGGAGAAGGAAATGGCAACCCACTCCAGTATTCTTGCCTGCAGAATCCCAGGGACGGAGGAGCCTGGTGGACTGCCGTCTGTGGGGTCGCACAGAGTTAGACACAACTGAAGTGACTTAGCAGCAGCAGCAGCGGCACCTTAGCCCAGAGCTGGTTTGCGAGTGACAGATGGAATTGTCAAGGCACATTGGTTCTGCTGCCCTGGAAGCCCTCTTGCCTGGTCGTCAGGGCCCAGGCTTCCCCGAGAGAGCCCCTCAGCCACTTCCCTTGGGCACACTCCCTGGGCTTCTCATTTTAGCTCTGAGTATATGCACCTCCCACTACACTGTATTTTCTCCAGGTGAGAGCATTCCCTTTGCAGCTGAAATTAGCACACTGGAAGGGTTCTCAGTGAGAGAAAAGCAGGGTATGCGCTGTCATTTTCTTCTTCAGTTCCCCAGATCTTTACGGGGCACTCACCATGTCCCACTCCAGGCGCGGTTCCAGAAACATAAAATGGGAATGGTCCCTGCTGTCCCCGCGTTTATGTCCTATCAGGGAATATGGGCCATTTTAGCAAGAATTGCAGTGAGTGTCTCAAAGCATGGGTGTGATGGGCAAGAGTGACAGGGAGACCTAACTCAAGGCAGGGGTCCAGAAAGGCCCCCTGACCCCCGAGATCAGTCTCAAGTCAGCCACATGAGAGGAGGATGGGGGTCAGGGAAGGGGAGCAAAGATCCAGAGAGACTGCTGGAAGAATCAGGGAAGCAATTATATTCCAGGAGTGATGGGAAGTCACTGACAGCCTCTAAGCAGTATTCTTGCCTGGAGAATCCCATGGACAGAGGAGGCTAGCAGACAACAGTCCATAGGGTCAACACAGAGTCGGACACGGCTGAAGTGTGTGAGGACACAGGCACACACAAGTGGGACCCAGACATAATCAGATCTGCTTTGTTCCAAGGTCACTCTGTTGGCAGGAGGAGACAGAGGCTGAAGGTGAGATTTGCTGCTGGAGACGACCTGGGTCAGGATGGTGGCCAGGAGGGGACGGAGCAGCAGGGAATCCCAGCAATTCCCTGCTGGCTCAGCTGGCAAAGAATCCACCTGCAATGCGGGACACCTGGCTTTGATCCCTGGGTCAGGAAGATCCCCTGGAGGAGGGTGTGGCAACCCACTCCAGTATTCTTGCCTGGAGAATCCCCGTGGACAGAGAAGTCTGGTGGGTTGCAGTCCATGGGGTCGCAAAGAGTAGGGTACAACTGAGGAGCTAATCACAGCGTCAACCAGAGGTGCTCAGGGGGGAGGGGAGGAGAGAATTCTGTCCGGGTGATGGTCCAGGTGATGGTCCCAGTGCCTGGAATCAGAAAGCTGGGGTGAGGGGCAGGCTTAGAGGAAAAGTGATCCTTCTTGCAGGCATTCCATCAGAGACACCACTGGGAAGATGCCCAGTGGGCAGGTGAATGCCTGAGCCTGGAAATCAGCTGGAGGTCCAGCTGGAGGTTTGAAGGCCAGCACCACGTGAAATTACATGAGTGAGTGAGACCGTCCAGGAGAGAGTGTAGACAAGAGGACATCGAAGGCCCAGGCCATCCTCCTCATGGCCATGAGGACCTAGGAGCTGGCTGGCCGGAGCCGCTGCAGAGCCCCTCCAATGGACCACACACAGTAGGAGCTCTAGGACCCCTGCATTGATTTTCACAGGACAAGATCACCTGCCCCCCTGTTGCCTGCCCGCAGCAGTGGTTCCTCCTGAGTTTGGGGCTTTACAGAAACCTAGATGGGGGGGTGAGGTCATCATCCAGAGTTGCCACCGTGTTTTATTTATTTATTTGGCTGCGTCGGGTCTTCGTTTCAGCACGCGGGATCTTCCTCGCTGCTCTGGACTCTCTAGCCGCAGCGCACGGGCTTCGCCGCTCCACTGGGGCACATGGGATCTTGGTTCCCCAACCAGGGATCCAGCTCATGTCCTCTGCATTGCAAGGTAGATTCTTAACCATGCGCCCATCAGGGAAGGCCCTTTCCTCCACGTTTTTAACTGTTGATTATCACAACAAAACACTATTGGCAGTGGTTCATGCAAGTTTTGGTCTTCTCAAAACCACAGTGCCTGCTTTCAACAACAAAGAATCAGCGAACTGGACAAGCGCCCACAGACCCATAGCAATGGCCTATAAGGCCTTCTGAGCTTCCCAGGTGGCTCAGAGGGTAAAGAGTCTGCCTGCAATGCAGGTCACTCGGGTTCAATCCCTGGGTCAAGAAGTTCCCCTGGAGGAGGAAACAGAAACCCACTCCAGTCTTCTTGCCTAGAGAACCCCACAGACAGAGGATCCTGGTGGGCCACCATCCACAGGGTCACAAAGAGTCAGACATGGCTAAAGTGATTGGGCATTCACACAAGCATCCATCCTTTACCAGTCAAAAAGATCCTTCATTTCTCTGAACCCTACCCCCATGTGTCTATATTGTTCCAATTATCAAACTCAAAACTTGGAAGTCTGGTTTTACTAGAACCTTCAAGTCAGTTGAAATAGGATATTTACATTGAACTGTGCAGAGTCCTAGAATCACCCAAGCTTTCCTACGCTTTGTAAACTCACCAAAATGCATCCTCAGGCTCAGACTCTGCTTTTTCCCCTCCAAGACAAAAGCACTTAAGTTATAAATGTCAGTTTTTGTTTTATTTGAGAAGGAGGCGTTCTAAGAATTTTAAGCCAACTTTTAAAACCATGTTCAAGGAGAGTTTATAATTTTATAGAGGCAATACTCAGGAAGCGGAGAGAGAACTGACTTTTCTCTGCAACTGAAATTAACTCCAACACCACAATTCAAAAGAGAAGACTCTTGAGAGCCCCTTGGACTGCAAGGAGATCCAACCAGTCCAGCCTAAAGGAGATCAGTCCTGGGTGTTCATTGGAAGGACTGATGCTGAAGCTGCAACTCCAATACTTTGGCCACCTCATTCAAAGAGTTGACTCATTTGAAAAGACCTTGATGCTGGGAGGGATTGGGGGCAGGAGGAGAAGGGGATGACAGAGGATGAGACGGCTGGATGGCATCACCGACTCGATGGACATGAGTTTGAGTAAACTCCAGGAGTTGGTGATAGACAGGGAGGCCTGGCGTGCTACGATTCATGGGGTCGCAAAGAGTCAGACACTACTGAGCAACTAAACTGAACTGAACTGAAATTAACTCTTAAGCTACGTTTTTGTTTCCTCGGAGGAAAAAAGAAACCTTAAATTTGCCAGTTAAAAGGTAACAATCACTTCCCACTTTAAACATGGATAATTTGCATCTAAGCTGTCCCTCGAGATGCCCCCCTCCTCCACTCTAGCAGAGCTAGACGGATGTCTGCGCATCCGTTCGTGATCGGGGACTCTCCTCTGTCCATTACTTGATACCATGGTCTTTAAGTTCATCCTGCAGGAACCACTAAATGAACCACCTGTGCCTCCTGGAATCAATGACTGTGGCTAAGAAAATGGATTGTAGTAACAAGCTTAAGCCAAGGGGGACCCCAAAGTTCATGGGCTGTCATGGTGGGGTGCACCTAATAAAACTCTGAGCCCTTTTAGGAAGGGGGAATATTAGCAACAAATAGTCTCAATAAATTCATGATTACCTTCCTGTCTCATTCCGTCTTTGTTTCTCCGATTAACCCACTCTCCTGCTCTCCACAGAAAATTTCAAATCTTCCCCCACCCACATCCTACTTCACAAAAAGAATAGGAACTTCAAGACAGAAATCCCCATATCACAAATTCATCAGGACCCACATCCAAGGACAGTGAGGACAGAGGGGCCCCTTCACCTTCAGATCCCAGCTTTATCCATCTCTCAGAATTGTTAAGTTCACTGATTACCTCTTCTTCCAACTTAAACCGAGCCCTGCCGGCTCAAAGCCTTTCCCATCAGTATTTGAATGCGGTCAGGTGTCCCACGTTTTCAAGAAATTACTCAGTTCCACGTTCCTGGCCAACAACTGCCTTCCCTCCTCATCTCTGTGGTCGGATTCTTGACAAACTTTCCTAAACTCACTCACCCACCCCACCTCCTCACTTCAAGGCCACTTCTCAACCCACTTCACTAACTGAGTTGACAGTGACCAGCATGTCTGAAATCCAACATATAATTTTCAGTTTGGGGCAGTTTTTCTAATCCATTTTTTTTGGCACTGTTCACCACCTGCCCTTCCTGAACATTTCTCTCCTTGGCGTCTCCGCCCTCCACTCTCCTGCCTTTCTATCTCTCTAACCATCCTCTCTCTCCTAACATTCTGGGCAAGCTCATCCTTCTCCACCTTCAGACGTTACGTTGTCATAAGACTTAGTCTCATCCTCAGTGTTTTTCATCTCATATACTTCCCCTGTAGCTCAAATGGTAAAGAATCTGCCTGCAATGCAGGAGACCCAGGTTCCATCCCTGGGTCAGGAAGATCCCCTGGAGAAGGGCATGGCAACCCACTCCAGGATTCTTGCCTGGAGAATCCCATGGACAGAGGAGCCTGCCGTTCATGGGATGGCCAAGAGTCAGACACGACTGAAATGACGCAGCACCCACACACGAGGGGTGAGCACTGGCTACTGCGAAAGCACACGGGCTGCCTACAACCCACGTGCAGTTTGACTAAGCCCTCCCTTCTCTGTTTTCCCCTAAACCGCTTCCTCCTCGCCGGCAGACACACACCTTCCCCTAAAGCCAGAATGGTCTTCTTGTTTTGTTTTCGTTCACTTCCCCTTGTTTTGTCAGAACTTGGGATCCCACCAGCTTCAGTTCCAGAGCGCTTGATCATGTGCAAACTCTTAAGAAAGGATCTATGGATTTCATAAGCTTCCCAAAAGGGTTCTTGACCTTAAAAGTTAAGGACATTGCCTGGAAAATGCAGAATAATGGGGGACATGGTCAGGAAGATCGTCTGGAGGAGGAAATGGCAACCCACTCCAGTATTCTTGCCTGGAGAATCCCATGGACAGAGGAGCCTGGCGGGCTTCAGTCCATGGAGTCGCAAAGAGTCAAACACGACTGAGCCATGAACACTTTCCACTTTGAAGAGAAGAGTGACTCTTCAAATATTAGGCATCAGAGGGTATGTGGAAATGTTCAGAGAATAGTAAGGCATCAAGTAAACCCATAGGAAAATGAAGCATGATATTTCCAGATCTCTCTCTGTAAGATTTTTATTCCTTTTATAAAAAATCAACAAGCCACAAAACACTTGGCATAAGGGGCAAAACGCTGCTAACTCTACAAGAAAGATCAGCTTATATACTTGGCCAGAGGGAGGAAGGGACCTAAGAGGATTGCCAATGCTGTCCTTGGCAGAACTCTGTGTTAAGGCTTTCGTGTTGAAATTTCTTTTTTATTGTTTTATTTTATTTATTTGGCTGCACTAGGTCTTAGCTGCGGCACACAGGATCTTTATTTCACCATGCAGAATCTTTTGTTGCTCTGTGTGAGCTCTTGGTTGTGGCATGGGGGATCTAGTTCCTTGACCAAGGATGGAACCCGGGCCCCCTGCATGCAGAGTGGGATGTCTCAGCCACTGGACCACCAGGAAAGTCCCCATGTTGAGATTTCTTATAGATGCCTTCATATCTCTACTCATCATTGGCTCAGCTATGACAGATGAGGAGTAAGAGATGCTAAGTAGCCTATCCAGGCCACAAGGAGACTCTGGGCAACTCAGATGCCAAACTGAGCCTGTCTACCTCCAGCCCCTATTGTTCAGCTTCACTGTACCACTAAGGATCCTATGGATCCTGTGATAATAAGAAATAAGCACATCCAGAGATTCCAAATTACTCTAGCAGGAGGAAATCATCATACAGCTTCCTGTCCTGAAATCATCATACAGCTTCCTGTCCTGAAATACATGCTCTCCATAGGGTCAAAATGAGAAATAAGAATGTCTGTATGTCTATGTTGGCTTATTTTATGAAAGAAAACAGGAGGTGAAGCAGAAACTAACGAACATGGCTACACATAGGAAGTAGGTGGAAATGGGATAAAAGAAGAGGTAGGAATGAGACCTTTCTGAATATATCTTTTTATGCTGACCTTATTTTTGAAGGATTTAAGAGGTTTAAGATTTCTTTTAAGAAATGGATGACAAAAACAAATCCTAAAAGGAAATACAATTAGAAACAAATAGAGATGTGGATGGACCCAGAGTGAAGTAAGTCAGAAAGAGAAAAGCAGCTGTCACATTTACACATATATGTGGGATCTAGAAAAATGATACTGATAGACCTATTTGCAGGGCGGGAATAGAGACACATACAGAATATGCATGTGGGCACATGGAAGAAGGGGAGGGTGGGGTGAACTGAGAGATTAGGATGGACGTGTATACATAACTACGCGTGGCTCAGTGGTAAAGAATCCATCTGCCAATGCAGGAGACCTAAGAGACATGGGTTCAGTTCCTAAGTTGAGAAGATCCCCTGGAGGAGGAAATGGCAATCCACTCTTATATTCTTGCATGGAAAATTCCATGGACAGAGGAGCCTGGTGAACTACGGTCCATGGGGGCGCAAAGAGTCGGACGTGGCTGAGTAACTGAGCAGGCAATGCACAGATATGAGTAAAACAGCTAGCTAGTGGGAAGCCGCTGTATAACACAGGGAGCTCAGCACTGTGTTACATGAGATGAAGTGGGAGTAGGATGGAAGGGACTCGGGGGCGATGAAACAGGGAGAGAGGTACAAGAGGGAGGGGACATTTGTATCCTTACAGCTGATTCACTTCAATGTACAGCAGAGAGTTGGCTCAGACAGTAAAGAATCCCCCCGCAATGCAGGAGATCCAGGTTCGATCCCTGCTTCGGGAAGATACCCTGAAGAAGAAAATGGCAACCCACTCCAGTATTCTTGCCTGAGAATCCCATGGACAGAGAAGCCTGGTGGTCTACAGTCCATGGGGTCACAAAGTCTGACACGACTGAACGACTTTCACTAACACAACATCGTAAAGCAACTATCAGTTCAGTTCAGTCGCTCAGTTGTGTCCGACTCTTTGAGACCCCATAGACTGCAGCATGCCAGGCCTCCCTGTCCATCACCAACTTCCAAAGTTTACCCAAACTCATGTCCATTCAGTCGGTGATGCCATCCAACCATCTTATCCTCTGTCGCCCCCTTCTCCTCCCACCTTCAATCTTTCCCAGCATCAGGGTCTTTTCAAATGAGTCAGCTCTTCGCATCAGGTGGCCAAAGTATTGGAGTTTCAGTTTCAGCATCAGTCCTTCCAATGAACACCCAGGACTGATCTCCTTTAGGATGGACTGGTTGGATCTCCTTGCAGTCCAAGGGACTCTCAAGAGTCTTCTCCAACACCATATTTCAAAAGCATTCAGCCCTCAGCTTTCTTTATAAAGCAACTATACTTCAATTTAAAAAAAGAATGTAGGGGGGGAAAATTTTAACAGATAACATGGCTGCAGAGAAAAAAGGATGAATTCAATAAATTGGAACTCTGTACTTGGATTTTAGTAGTGGGAATAGCTTAAGATTTAAAATAATTATGATTTTTAATCTCACCTCATAGGTTTCAACAGTACAAAGAACACCTGTACTATTAACAAAAAGTAGTTTCTTCAGATAATAGGGGATATTAATAGTTTGCTACCATCTGTTTCCTTCCCAGAGAAATTCATGGGTTTTACAGAGTAAAAGGTAGAAATGTCAAGACTGTCTTTGATTGGCGAGTGTTCTATTAGAGAATTTTTGGAAGTGGGGAAGCATTCTGATTAGCCTTCAAGTGCATTTGGCAGTCTTTGATTGGTTCACTCTCTACTGGTACATGCTGGGGCTTTCCCACCAAGTCACAGGGCTTTTTCTGTTTCATCTGGAAGGGTATCTGGTCCTCTGCTTTGGAGGCTGAGTCTTGTACAAACAAATGCTCAGCAGACTTGCATGTGTGTGCTCAGTCGCTTAGCCATGTTCAACTCTTTGCAATACCGTCGGGCTTCTCTGTCCATGGGGTTTTCCAGGCAAGAATACTGGAGTGGATGCCGTTTCCTCCTCCAGGGGATCTGTCTGACCCAGGGCTCAAACCCGAATCTCCTATGGCTCCTTCATGGGCAGGCGGATTCTTTACCACTGTGCCCCCTGGGAAGCCCCCTTATGGGTGTCATCATTCCCAAACTGCTTTGTGTGCTTATAGGAAAGAGCCAGTGATAAATGCGTAGATTGTTGGGAGCCCAGAACTGCTGGAGAAGAGAGACACACATACAGAGTGGGAGAGGTTGAAGAAGAATTCTACAGTTTGTGATTTGATTTGAGGCTATCTTATGATTTCTTTCAAAAAGAATCACGGTTTCTTAACGTCTCCAAGCAACATTCTGGAACTGGTAGCCAGTGCTCCAGATGGACAGGCTTAGGAGAGCTGATGGGGGAAAAAATGGAAGATATAGTGGGAAAGATAAATGGCAAGTAGGTATTTGTTGGCAACTAAGTTACAACACCCAACGGCAGCATCCTCTGGCCATGATGATTCAGCCACACTCCATTTTATTTTGTAAATTTAAGTACAAGGCACGTATAGGAGTTACAGGACTTCCCAGGTGGTGCTAGTGGTAAAGAACCCTTCTGCCAATTCAGGAGACACAGGAGAGGCAGGTTCGATTGCTGGGTCGGGAAGATCCCCTGGAGGAGGAAATGGCAACTCACTCCAGTATTCTTGCCTGGAGACTCCCATGGACCGAGGAGCCTGGCGGGCTACAGTCCATGAGGTGGCAAAGAATCGGACACCACTGAGCATGCTCGCATGCATGAGGAGTTATAAACATCACAATGAACACATAATCCCTCTTTTAATAAACAGATATAACAGTGTGGCAGTTGACTATATAGGCTCTAGAGACTGACTCCTTAAATTAGAGCTCTGGTTCCACTAATGACCCACTGGTGTTAATCTGTTAGGGCTGCCATAAGAAAATACTGAAGATTGAATGGCTTAACCAACAGAAATTTTATTTTCTCACCATTCTGGAAGCTGGAAGTTTTAAAGCAAGGAGCCAAGAGGGTTAGTTTCTGGTGGGGCCTCTTTCTCAGCTTGGGGACAGCTGCCTTCTGGCTGTGTCCTCACGTGGCCTCCTCTCTGAGCAGAGGTGGAAAGAGACTAAAGCTCTCTGGAGTCTCTTCCTCCAAAAGGACACCATTTCTTTTGGATTAGATGGCTTCATTTAACTTTAACTGCCTCTCTAAAGTTCCTATTTCCAAACACAGTGCAGGCTTCAGTAGAGATGTTTCAGAGGTATACAGTTCAGTCCATAAAACTGTGGCCCACGAAAGTTATTTAACCTCTCTGTCTTAGTTCGCTTCTATGTAAAATAGATATCATAGCATCACCCCCACCTAAGAGGGTTGTTGTAATATGTTACTGATTGACGAATGCAGAGCATCTGATGCCTGGCATATAATAAACAGGCTTCCTCAGTGGCTCAGCGGGTAAAGAAACTGCCTGCAATGCAAGAGACACATAAAACATGGGTTCAGTTCTTGGGTCAGGAAGATCCCCTGGAGTGGAGCATGGAGACCCCCTCCAGTATTCTTGCCTGAGAATCCCATGGACAGAGGGTCCTGGCGGGCTACAGTCCACTCGGTGGCAGAGTCACACGTTACTAAGTGACTCTAAGTAAATAATGTATATTACTTAATTCAATACTTGATTTATGAAATTTGTCAGCTACTTTGGTGAAAGCAGAATTCAGAGTACACATGTAGAATGTCTTTTTTAAGAAATTTTTCTAAATGCACATTTCAATATTTTTCTGTGCAGCTAAAGATGACCTTCACCGGCCGTCCAATATTTCAGGAACAGAAAAAGCACAACTGTTTACTGAAGGTATTTTTAACCTGAACATAAGGCAGGACTTGTTATTTAAGTAATCAGCAATTAGCTGAGCCTCCTGAAGTAAAACCACTATTACGGCAAGATTATTCTGCTTCTTTTTGACACTGGCCTTGGTAAATCACCAATATCATTCTCCACGCGAAGACCTATAAACATTAGTTCAGAGAACTTTATTACCGCACTAGTTCAGTGCAGGTTTATTAGAATGAGAAACAAGAGTCAAGGAAAAGATTGCATCATACAGCCTGGTATTTGAAATAAAAAGGCAAAATGTCAGCAGTTAATTCTCTGTTTCTGAGCACTGGCGATTTAGATTTACTTTACAGAATTCCAAAGTGGCGAGGGTGGTTCATATCCATCTTATTTCATTGGAATCACATTCTCTGGGCCTTTGTGATGTATTTTCTATCTACTGAGTGAGTACCTCTGGCTTTTTTCAGGGATCTCTCTTGAGGATGGCTTTCATCGTATTGCTATTCTGTACGACACATCTCTTGTCATTATTTGTCACCATGAATCTAAAAATAGGCCTTTGCCTCCTAAATCTCCATCTTGCAGGGCCAGACCCGTGGTGGCTCAGGGCTCTTAGATCCCTCATCTGGGCCTCAGCTTGGTTTCCTGGCTTTCGGGCTTGCTTCAACACCACCACCAAGCATTGTTTCCTTCTCCACTCCTCACTCTAACACCGCCTTACTCAAGGAAGGAAACACCGCCAAAAAGATGGGCAGTTTCTATTCACTTCCAAGTGAGTTCAACTTTTAGAAGATTAACCAGAGGTTGGCTCAGACGGTAAAGCATCTGTCTACAATGCAGGAGACCCAGGTTCGATCCCTGGGTCAGAAAGATCCCCTGGAGAAGGAAATGGCAACCCACTCCAGGGTTTTTGCCTGGAGAATCCCATGGACAGAGGAGCCTGGCGGGCTACAGTCCGTGGGGTTACAGAGTCAGACACGACTGAGCGACTAACACACACCAGAGAATTTCTCAGTAGAAAAATTAAGTGCAATAATTTTTTTAAGTCACAAACACATACACACACATACACACACACACACACCTACCCCTTTGGGCTTTGGGGAAATAACTTAGACGTGACAAGATTTGGCAGAAATCCAGCAGCCTTCTCAAGCACAGTCAAAGTCTTGCCTGACCTAAGAACACGCCAAGAGACCCTTCCTCCTCTGACCCCGCTGGCCTCCATGCCGTCACGTGATGTCAATGTCCAGCTGTTTTTCTTGAGATGGTGAGGCCAGATTCCCCAGGGATGGGACATGTGTGGGCTCCACTCCTGAGTTTCCTCATCTGTAGATCAAGAATAGTGTAACAGCACCTGCTCATGGCATTGGTATGAGGATTAAATGAAATAGACAAGGTAAAGGCCTTGGGAAAGCCCCAGCTCAGAGCAACCACTTCGGAGTGTTCCATGAGGATGACAGTGACACGATAGTGCAGAATAAGAGAAATGGAGACTGCCATTCAGAGCACAAGTCCTACAATCGCATCCCCGTCTCTGACTTCATCTCGCCCTCCTCTAAGCTGACTTTCAGTGGTGGCATCTCCCAGGCTTATTTGCACAGAAAGCAGTCAAGGAGGCCGAGTAGGCGGCATTCTACTCTACAGAGACCTAATTTCTGACTCACCGTCAAGGAAACAAAAATACATGACAAGTTAGTTGGAAGGTGGCAAACACAATCACGCACTTCCCGTTTAACTCCATCAGCGAGAACGTGGAGCCGAGGAGACAGGAATGGAGGTTAGGCCCCAGCGGTACCAAACCTCCCTCCCCACTCCCACCGTACATTCCCAAAGCCCCAGGCGTCCAGTCGGTTGTCGGTCTTCATGAGCCCTTGGTCTTTAGGCCAGGGTCCTCACTTCCGAAAGTCCCAGTCAGAATATCTGAGGCCGAACTGCTACAGAAATAAAAAGATGGACTGTCAGTCCCTTGAGGCTAGGACTTAGCACATAGATTGCATTTAATAAACTTGACCTGAAAAAATAGTGGTTAACAGTTCTGAGAACAGGATAGCTTCAAGAAAATCATTATAGCCCTTTTGAGCCAACAGATGTTTGGAAACATTTAAATGACTGTCCAACTCTTTGGGACTCCATGGACAGTACACTGCATGGGATTCTCCGGGCCAGAATCCTAGAGTGGGTAGCCATTTCCTTCTCCAACGGATCTTTCCAACCCAGGGATCGAACCCAAGTCTCCCTCATTGCAGGCAGATTCTTTACCAGCTGAGCCACAAGGGAAGCCCACTAATACTGGAGTGGGTAGCCTATCCCTTCTCCAGCGGATCTTCCTGACCCAGGTATTGAACCAGGGTCTCTTGCATTGCAGGCCGATTCTTCACCAGCTGAGCTACAGGGAAGCCCATAAATGATAGTACAAAGCAGAATTATACAGGTTAGATTATGTCACAATTCTTTTTTACTGTTTCCAATTCTTTACATAAAAAGAATAAGTTCATACAAACAACAGGGACCTACTCTATAGCACAGGAAACTATTCAGTATCTTGTAATAAACCACGTTGGAGAATACTTTGAAAAGAATATATACACATATAACTTAATCACTCTGCGGTACACTTGAAGCTAACACATTGTAAATCAGCTATTCTTCAAGGGAAAAAAACAGTTTTGAAAACACAGAACAAGAAGGGCCCTTGCACATTATTAGATAAGCAGGCTAATACTACAACAAAAAATGGAATTACTAATCAAACCCAGGTCTCCTGCATTGCAGGCAGATGCTTTACCGTCTGTGCCACCACGGAAGCCCTTTTAAAATATAGTACTTGATAAGTACAAAATAATGTATGTCACATATTATGTTACACAGTATTGCTGATTCAGTCACTCAGTCATGTCTGACTCTTTGCGACCCCATGGACTGCAGCACACCAGGCCTCCCTGTCCTTCACCATCTCCCGGAGCTTGCTCAAACTCATGTCTATTGGGTCGGTGATGCCATCCAACCATCTGATCCTCTCTCGCCCCCTTCTCCTCCTGTCTTCAATCTTTCCAGCATCAGGGTCTTTTCCAATGATTCAGTTCTTCGCATCAGGTGACTGAAGTATTGGAGCTTCAGCTTCAGCATCAGTCCTTCCAATGAATATTCAGGACTGATCTCCTTTAGGATGGACTGGTTGGATCTCCTTGCAGTTCAAGGGACTCTCAAGAGTCTTCTCCAACACCACAGTTCAAAAGCATCAATTCTTCAGTGCTCAGCTTTCTTTATAGTCCAACTCTCACATCCATACATGACTACTGGAAAAAACACAGCTTTGAGTATACAGACCTTTGTTGGCAAAGTAATGTCTCTGCTTTTTAATATGCTATCTAGGTTTGTCATAGTTTTTCTTCCAAAGAGCAAACGTCTTTTAATTTCATGGCTGCAGTCACCATGTGCTGTGATTTTGAAGCCCAAGAAAATAAAATCTGTCACTGTTTCCATTGTTTCCCCATCTATTTGCCATGAAGTGATGGGACTGGATGCCATGATCTTAGTTTTTTGAAAGTTGAGTTTTAAACCCTTATCATCCCCCAGTGGTAACATTCCAGAGTCTGCAGGTGGCTGCATTTTGTATTTTGTCCAGAAGTCTTGGCTGTAAGCAATAGGAAGGAAAGGCAGAACTGACTCCATCTTCACCAAGACCAGAAATCCCATCCCTTACTTTTTAATTGAACTTATTTTGGATAAAATTAAAGTGTTTGTAATTTTCTGGTATCTAGTTCGCATTGTAACTGAGAGTCCTTCGCAAGTAATCTAACACAAGGCAGGAAGCAGAAATCTCCCACTTTCTTTTCTAAGGACCACAAGCCATCTTTTAATTTAATGATACATGTCAGACATTTCTAATCAACACTTCTCTAGCGTTCCTTAGGTCCATCCTCCTCACTTAACAACAGGTATTTGGGAGGAAACTCCTACATTAAAGAACTTGCTAAATGGTATGCAAATAAAAAAGATAGTGAAACCCCGAGGCATTCACCGGTGTCGACAAGGATACCGGACGACAAGAAACCCAGAAGCTTAGCCTGAGCTGCAGAAGCTGTGAGAAGGCTGGGAGGGGATGTCTCCGTACTGTCTGTCCTGCTAGTCCTGGGTTCCTAGTTCTAATTCAAGAGGAGTCAGTCCCAGTGAAAGTGAAAGTCGCTCGTTTGTTACCTACTCTTTGTGATCCCAAGGACTATACAGTCCATGGAATTCTCCAGGCCAGAATACTGGAGTGGGTAGCCTTTCCCTTCTCCAGGAGATCTTCCCAAACCCAAGTCTCCTGCATTGCAGGTGGATTCTTTACCAGCTGAGCCACCAGGGAAGCCTGTCAGTCCCTGAGGAGATGGAAAAGGAGACAATAAATCGGCTCTGATGAGACGAGCAGGATGCCGCTAAAGACAAGGCATTCAAGATAAAGCAAACAGCACAAATACAGGCATAAGAATTAGAAATGCAAAAAAAAAAAAAAAGGAATTAGAAATGCAAACAGCAAGACAGTCCAGAGTAAAGGCTGTGACCCCCAACTTGGAGGTCAGATTTTTCAGGTTTTGTTCATTTCGACAAAAGAAGCATCTCATTTTCCACAGATTACTTCACTCACTTAAGAAACCTACCTCAGGACAATGTAGTGATCTTTCTTGTATGAAAAACAAACACAACTGCAGACACTGATTGAATCTTTTTTTCTGGATTCAGGAACGTCTCCTCTTATTTTATTGTTTCTGTGTATGCATAGATTTGATGTTGTTGTCAGTCGTGTCTGACTCTTTGTGACCCCATGGACTGTACCCAACAGACTCCCCTGTCCATGGCTTTTCCCAGGCAAGAATACTGAAGTAGATAGTCACGCCCTCCTCCAGGAGATCTTCCCAGCCAAGGGGTCAGACCCACTTGGGGTTTCTTGCTTGGCAGGTGGATCCTTCACCACTGAGCAATCTGGGAAGCACATGAACATAGACACGTAGTATCTAAACATTTACCTGCTTGGTACATATACATTTATCATTCCCATTTTCCTTTATCAGTGTTGCCAATATTTGTATGTTTTTCATGTTTCATTTTCTTTATTAAACAAATAAAATTCTGCATCCTCTGCCCACAGTCATTCCAAAGCCTAAAACAAAATCCATGAAAAATTGTTCTCAGAGTCAGTCACACTTCACTGAGTTCAGTGACACTGAAAATCACAAGGGCTCCATCGTCACACACTGACGTAATGTTGGCAGCTCCATTTAGTTGGTTTTATTTGGTTATTTTTTCAACATCAGTAAAAATCACATTTTTTCTAAGAATGGACTGGGACCAACGTCAATATGTAAGACAGGGATCTTTCTGAAGGAAATGAAAATTCATGGCTTACACTGGAAATACTTTTTAATACTGTTAGCAAATACACTAATGTTATTTTTTTAAATCTCTTCTACAGTTGAATTAGGACACCAAAATGTGAATAAAACTTGGAAAAGCATCCATGAGCATTTGTTTAAATCTCACTTAGTCATTGTTTTAAATTGGAGGAGAGTTGCTTTACACTGTTGTGTTTCTGCGGTACAACAACATGGATCAGCTCTATGCTTACGTATCTCCCCTCCCTTTTGATCCTCCCTCCCTCCCACCCCCATCCCACCCCTCTAGGTTATCACAGAGCACAGATCTGAGCTCCCTGTGCTATATGGCAGCTTCCCCCTAGTTATCTAGTTTACACTCAGTAGTGAGGAGACTGAGAAAGCTGGCTTAAAACTCAACATTCAGAAAACTAAGGTCAGGGCATCTGGTCCCATCACTTCATGGCAAATAGATGGGGAAAAAATGGAAACCGTGACAGACTTTATTTTCTTGGGCTCCAAAGTCATTGCAAATGGTGACCGCATCCATGAAATTAAAAGAGGTTTGCTCCTTGGAAGAAAAGCTATAACAAACCTAGACAGCCTATTAAAAAGCACAGACATCACTTTGAAAACAAGGCAAAGGTCCATATAGTCAAAACTACAGTTTTTCCAATAGTCATGTACAGACATGAGAGTTGGACCATAAAGAAGGCTGAACGCCGAAGAATTGATGTTTTTGAACTGTGGTGCTGGAGAAGACTCTTCAGAGTCTCTTGGACTGCAAGGAGATCAAGCCAGTTGACCCTAAAGGAAATCAAACCTGAATATTCATTGGAAGGACTGATGGTGGAGCTCCAATATTTTGGCCACCTGATTCAAAACACCAACTCATCAGAAAAAACTCTGATGCTGGGAAAGATTGAAGGCAGGAGGAGAAGGGGATGACAGAGGATGAGATGGTTGGATGGCTTCACTGACTCAATGGACATGAGTTTGAGCAAATTCTGGGGGATAGTGAAGGACAGGGAGGCCTTTGCATGCTGCAGTCCATGGGGTTGCAAGAACTCGGACATGACTGAATGACTGAACAACAACAAAATCTTATTAATGTGGTGCTATGAAAATGTATTTGACTATCCCACTGAAATTCAATAAGCACATCCATTTGCTAGGGCTGACATTACAACGCACCACAGACAGAGGCTTAAACAGCAGAAAATCATTGTCTCATAATTCTGGAGGCTGGTCATTCAAGATGAAGGTGCTGGAAGGTTGGTTGCTCTCTGCTCAGTCTGTGGATAAAGGTGGCCATCTTCTCCCTGTGTCCTCAAATAGTCTTTCCTCTGTCCTTGTCTGTATAACTAATCTCCTCTTCCTGTAATGACACCAGTCACAGTGCATTAGGACACCCCCACATGACTTCATTTTAATTTAATTACCTCTTTAAAGACCCTCTCTTCAAATACAGTCACAATCTGAGTTTCTGGGGGTTGGAACAACGTATGTATTTGGGGGAAGGGGAGTACAAAATTTAGCCACTGGTTGCTTTTGACAAATGACCCAAGGAAAAAGGCTTATTTTCATTGGGCAAGATCTGTGCCTGGTCAAAAAAAGAGACATGCTTTGTGAATGGGGCTTTCAAGGGAACAGCTAGAAACTTCAAATAATGACAGTTCTGAACATGAGACTTTGAAAGAGCTCCAATTCTGTCCCCCTCCTCCAGGAGTTGCTAGCTGCTCTTTGGTACCACAATTGCTGGCTGCTGGGTTTGTTGCTTTTTTTTTTTTTTTAAATTGTTGTCCATGCAGGGTCTTCATTGCTGCCCGGGCTTTTTCTCTAGTTGGAGCAGGCAGGGGCCACTCTCTGGGTGCAGTGCATGGACTGCTCATTGTGGTGGCCTCTCTGGTTGCAGACCATGGGCTCTGGAATGCACAGACTTCAGCAGCTATGGCTCACATGCTTAGTTGCCCCTCAGAAATGGGGTCTTCCCAAACCAGGGGTCAAACCCATGTCTCCTGCATTGGCAGGCGAATTCTTTACCACTGAGCCCCCAGGGGAAGCTCAGGCTATTGGTTTTTAAGGCTAACATAAGCTGAGCAGGGAGACATTGAAACTTTGCAAGGCTCAGGGTTCTTACTGAGTTCCGCCATTTTTCTTGAACAAACACTCCTGAAGTTCATTTACAGAGTTTTGAAGAGCTTGTCTTGTCAATTTCTGCCAATGTCCTCGTTGCCTTCATGGAGGAGAGGGTTTTCAGAGGTCCTTTCCCCATCACTCCCAAGGACATCCTCTTGGCTGCTTCCTGCATTGTTTCTTCACACCTGTATCTCAAGTTTCTAATTCTCTTTTCAGCCAGTTCCAATCAGATGTGAAGCTGATTGAGTTTAACATAAATTTAACATATAGAGTTTAATTTTAATAATTGTATTTTTAATTTCTAGTTCCATTTGGCTATTTACATAACCAGAAATGAAAATCTGGGTGGATATTATTTTATGTGCCTGTCTCTGTTTTCTAGTCATGTTAAAATAAACATATGCTTCCTTTAGGGGAAGAAAAGCTATCGTTGTTTTATCGTCTTTCCTTTTGACTTCCTGTCTGTGTCTCACTTTGAGCCCATATAACCCTGCCATCACCTGCCTTCCCCCACGACTCCCAAACACAGCTAAGGAGTCAGTAACTCCAAATAGAAATGTTCTTTGAAAAATCAAAACAAGATGCTGTTGTTCTTTGCTTTGCAAGTCCTAGGAGCCTTGTGAATTTGTTTCAGAGGCATGGGGGTGAGGGGTGAGTCAGGAAAACATTGAAGAAGAGTGGCATTCGGTTTGGAGGAAGAGCAAAGGGCTAAATGAGGACTGTGCGGGCTCAGACTCCGCCAGCTGCAGCGGGTCAGTCCTCTAGTCCCTGCCTCCTCAAGTCCCGATCCCTAGGACCATTTTCTTCTTCTAGCCATGAGGAGCCAGTGCCCTGCTGTGGGAATATTTTGTAGATCTGAACCCTTCTGGGTAAAACATACTTGTGTCCTATTCTCCTTACCCCAACTGCATTCAACATAAAGCAATTGCTTAATGCATGTTATTAACTGTCCTGATGGACAATATATGAGTGACTGGTTGCTCCCCAGAATGAATGAACATAAGGAGGCAGTAGGACTATCATGAGTCCTACGGAACTTCACCTTTGTGGTGTCTGTATTCCATTTTTTAAGTGTTTGATTATTTTTTATAGAATTACATGACGTAATATGTATAGAACCTACTTCATATGATATGTAATGAGGGCTTCCCCGGTGGCTCAGTGGTCAAGAATCCGCTTCTAATGCAAGAGTCATGGGTTCAATCCCTTGGTTGGGAAGACCCCCTGGAGGAGGGCGTGGCAACCCACTCCAGTACTCTTGCCTGGAGACTCCCATGGACAGAGGAGACTGGTGGGCTACCATCCATGGGCTTGCAAAGAGTCAGACATGACTGAGCGACTGAGCATGCATGCACAGATAATATGTAACATGTTGTTGCTGTTGTTTGTCCTTCAGTCCCTCAGTCGAATCTGACTCTTTGAGACCCCATAAGCTGCAGCACCCCAGGCTTCCCTGTCCTTCGCTATCTCCTGGAGTTTGCTCAAACTCATGTCCATTAAATATGTACTATACTTTATTAAAGATGAATATATTAATATTTTCTTCTACCTGAAATCTCTTTTTTTTTTCCTTCTGACTTTAAAGTAAAATAAAAGTTTTCGTTGGCCCCTAAAAACAGGATGGGCTTTTAGCACTGAGCTTACTGAGCTAGAGGGAAAATCCCTGAAGGGATGGCTGAATGAACGCTTCCCGTTCCTAAGACGTTTCATAAAAGAATTCTTTGACCTGTGGGGGTGGGAAAATGCACCAGTGACATTCCCCTATTTCACCCCAAGCCTGTTGCCTTGTTTTCTTTCCTAAGATAACAGGTGGGATTTCCCTTGTTCTGCCTTTTCACATGTAAAAGAAAGCCACTGCTGACTCCTTGGCTGCCAGTATCTCGAATGGCATTTTTGTGCAAATTAGAAAAAGTTTTCTTGTCTGTAAGCAGGAAGGGCGGGTGAGGTGGGGAGGGACTTTGTTATATTACTGCAGGAGCCGAAAGGCATCTCCACTAGTCCCAGGGAAAGTACCAACTCGGACGGGTTTCCCTTCCAGCCTTATTTGGGGAACCACTGTCATGGCCTATGTGTCAAGGACGTGGGAAAGCAATACTAATCCATGGCCTCCAGCTTAAGGGCATCTAAGTGTAGTTCATAAGTCAACTTTCATTCTAAGTCTGTGGCTAGAGCACTCAAATCCCAGTAGGACTCAGGCAAAGCCTCTGAAAGCAATGTCAGATCCCAGTCACGACCTCAGGTGAATCTGGAGCAAAACGTGGACAAAGCAAGACCATATGAGTGTGTACCTGTGTGCATGTGAACACATGACTTCCTGTGACCTCGCAGGTAAGCACTGCCTGCTGTGGGCCCGAACGCTCACCTTGCTCCCTGGGACCCTGCAGGAGAGCACATGCATATAGTAGCACCCTAGACGTCTGTGACGAGAAACACACCTCCTTAGTTGTGGTGCTGTTACCGAGTCCAAGCTTGAACTGCTCAACAGGCCAGTAAATCGAGAGACGAGTTGTCTTTATTTGGAAAGCCAGCAAACCAAGAAGATGGTGGACTAGTGTCCCAAAGAGCCATCTTACCTGAGTTAGAATTCAGGCTTCTTTTTCACTAAAAGGGGAGTGTGAAAAAAAATAAAATAAAATAAAAGGGGAGGGTGTATGGTTGTCATTGCTCAGTTGCTCAGTCATGTCTGACTCCTTGGGACTCCATGGACTGCAGCACGCCAGGCTTCCCTGTCTTACACCATCCCCTGGAGTTTGCTCAAACTCACGTCCATTGAGTCAGTGATGCCATCCAACCATCTCCTCCTCTGTCACCCCTTTCTCCTCCTACCTTCAATCCTTCCCAGAAATAGGGTCTTTTCCAATGAATCGGATCTTTGCATCAGGTGACCAAAGTATCGGGGCTTCAGCTTCAGCATCTGTGCTTCCAGTGAATATTCAGGACTGATTTCCTTTAGGATGGACTAATTGGATCTCTTCGGAGTCCAAGCGACTCTCAAGAGTCTTCTCCAGCATCACAGTTCAAAAGCATCAAACTTCTCAGAGGGGGAATCCTTTCTTCTGGCAGCTGTCCACATAGTTCAGGTCATGACCTTCCTGTAAACTCCAGCAAGACAAATGTTATTCTCTGTTCTGCAACTTTTTATCTCTGTACGAATAGGACAGTGTTGTACCTTCAAAGGTCAGAACTTTGAAAACGGGCTCTCCTGTATATTTCAGGTATAGGCAACATTCGTAAGTTGCAGCAAAAGCGACAGAGTGCAAAGGTTAAAGGAAGCAGATAAAATATGGAGTCAGATCTGTTTCTCCCTGTTACAACAGCCTATGCAGGTCGCAGTCTCAACGCTACACACAGCAGTACTGCCCAGCTCCCTGAGTCCCCTGGTCAGTGGGAAGCCCGCACACGCTCACGCACACGCGCACACACACACTAACGCTTCTGCTCTCCTGTCTGCAGGGATGACGTGCCAAGCTCGAAGCTCCTACATCACCAGTGAGATCCTCTGGGGGTACCGATTCACACCCGTCCTGACGCTGGAGGACGGGTTCTATGAAGTCGACTACAACAGCTTCCATGAGACCTATGAGACCAGCACCCCATCTCTCAGTGCCAAAGAGCTGGCCGAGCTGGCCAGCAGGGCCGAGCTGCCCCTGAGCTGGTCTGTCTCCAGCAAACTCAACCAACACGCGGAACTGGAGACTGAGGAGGAGGACAAGAGCCCTGAGGAGCAGACAGAGAGGAATGGTGACGTGGCAAACCTAGAGAATGAATCCAAAGTTTAGTCCCCGGGCCCGGGACCACCCCTTCTCCTCTCCAACCCCCAACCCCACCCCCTGCAGCCCTCCCTTGTCTCTCATTCTCTTTCTTTTCTGTCTCTTACTCTGTTCTTTCCTTATATTTAAGTTTGGCATTACCAGGAAACAAATCTTCAAGGTGTAAAATATCCACCTGCCCTCTCAGTTAATCCAGATTGACAAGGTAGCTTGCAGATTGGGTTAAGGTGTCATATGCCCTCATTTGTGGTCCCAGCCTGGTCTCCTCCCGGGATGGGGCACATCTGACCAGAGATTTACGCTACTCCCCCCGCATGTGTTGTAAAATAGCAGATCACTCAAAAGAGCGCATCGAAGAGTTTTCCTGGGATATGACGAGGAAGGTCCCTGGTGCCTATTCATTCACGCAGTGAGACATGGAGTCGAGCCCTCCGTTTTACACATCTCAATAAATTTCATCCACAGGGCGAGGTGCTTGCCCTCTGTGGGCGTTGCGGTTATAGGACCCAGGTGAGGTGAAGACAAAACACTGTACATATATATGCCTTATGTAATTATTTTCTTTTGCAGTTAGTAATAAAACCCAGCATGTACAAAAGTACTGTAGAACACAACTTCTAAATACTGTACATAGATGTAAAATCAATGTAGGTTTAGATACATAACTTTAGAAATAAGATTTAAAAAAAAAAAAAAGATCCCCAAAGTACAGTGGGCATTTCTGTTCTGATGTCTCTGTTTTCTGGATTTCTTTGATCCCACTGACCGCTGGCCCTTCAGTGCATGGCCTTTGTTCTGTGTCCCAGACTGGCATCCGTTTGGGTACCTCACTGTTCCCTTTCGTTGACTCTAATAAGCCATAGGTCTGGGGGAAGTTTAGAGGTCCAGTAGATGGCAAAACCCACCACCAATATGCTGATATACTGTGAAATGTTTACAAAACTGAGGTCTCTTTTTTAAGACTACAAGGACCTCACTGACTAGCTTGGGGCAGAATTTCAGGAGGAGAACATGCTCTGGCATGCCACCAATGATGTGCATTTTTTTTTGTTTCTTGTATGTGTGTGGTTTTTTTTTTCTTTTTTTTTTTTTTAGCAGGGGTGAGGTGGAGGGGTAGGGGTGACTACTCTGCAAAGCTTATGAGATCTTAGTTCCCTGACCAGGGATTGTACCTGGGGCTCTGGCGGGGGAAGGAGTGCCAAGTCCTAACCATGGGACCACCAGGGAATTCCCATCAATGATGTGTTGATGCTTTTCCAGTGAGTTTCACCCTTTGTAGAACCACAGTTTGAGAACCTTTTCTTCTACAAAACCATTTCTCCAACTGTTTCCACTCTACAATCACAGTTTAAAGATGAGACATGGTAAGTTCATAAAAGATGGTTTGGGTCTAAAGTCATGAAATTCACGATGGCTTGTAGTGGGCAAAGTATACTATAATCACTGCTCACACCTTGACTCCATCTGACACTCTTCCTGTATCTAGGGGCTTAGCCATCAGAATTCCTTGCCTTGGTATTTATTATTATTATTACTATGAAATTACCAGAGCTCAATATTCAATGATTAGATCAACAATCTTGGTGATCATCTAATAAAGACCTGCTCTAGAGTATGCCACAGGTTAGAAACTATAAATTCAAAGTGTCTCCCAGTCAAAGAAAATGACCAAAAAATGACAATCTTAATTCATTTTAATCTGCAAAGGTAAATGAAAAAAGAAAGAAAGAAGAGAGGAGAGAAGGAGGGAAGGAAGGAACAATATTTTGTGCTGAAAATCTAATTTTCAAAAATGAAAAAAAATTTCAAGCGAGAAAATAAGAGAAAGAAGAGAATCTTAGACAAAACCTCAAGGGCAGGTGGAGATTTTCCACTGAAACAGATCTTTCACCTTAATTTTGCGTTTATAAACTGTGTGTTCCCTAACACAACCATCCATCACAGATATTCATTGACTGGATCCAAGTTCATTTTCAGCTCCTGTGGTTGTGCTCAGTTTGAGGCTTTGCACCGTGGAGGTCGCAGAGCTCAAACTAGCTGCCACTCCCTGTTGCCCTTGCCTTCCCCGACCAGATATCACAGGCCTTCACTGTAGTTTGGGGGCCTCGTGTACTAAAAAGCATGTCCCAGAGATAAAGCAACTCCTAAATTTGACATGGCGGGGGAGGGGGTGTCTCTCTTCTCCCACTTCTGACACCTTGTATTAAGACAGTTGCATCTTGGCACTGATGGTGTGGAAAACAAAACTGTTGGCCGTAGCTCTCGCCTCTTTGCCAACATTTCACTTTTTGCATTGAATATGTGTTGAGTTGTTTTTTCATTCCACACACTCCAAAAAGGAGGTTGCAGTTGAGGAGGAGGGAGCCCCGTGTGTTTCTTGCCAGGCTGTAGGGAAGCGCTGCGGCCTTGCCTCCCTGTAGCCTTGGAAAGGGCGCTCTTGCGTGGGGACGCTAACCCTGCAGCATCACCAGGGTTGCAGGGAAAGGCGCATGGTAGCACAAAGTAAGACCAGCTGGGGCTGCAAAAGTCTGCTAATGTAGCTCCTGGAGTCTCAATGGGCCTTTGCAAATGCTTTACTAAGGCTTGAAGGATGAAACACAGACTGTTGTCCGGTTGGAAGAGCAGGTGGGGCCCCTTGAGCACAACTGAACAAAGAGCCCTACCAACTCTTTGGGCAGACACGAGTGTCAGTTCTGTATCTGTGATGGGACACCGAGTGTGAGGTCTTTCCCCTTTTCTCACTGTCTTTGGTGTCAGCGTGGCTGGAGACAGAACACGAACCAAATCTCGTTTTTGTAATGTGAGCCTCTGAATCTTTAAATGATGATGCTCCAGAAGAACCTTTTATTAGAATGTCCTTATCAAACATGTCTATTTTTCTACAATTATTGCTAACACAGTTTAACAGTGTATTTTGTGTCAACTGTTAAAATTTGAAAGAACTGAAAGAAGCTCATTAAGACTGAATTTCCTAAGTAGCAAGTATTGAAAGGTGTTTTTCATCGACAGTTCAGCAAAGATGACTGTACAGTTTCCACCCATTCTCTTCCACCATATCCAGTCTCCGATCACTCAGTCCCTTGTTTATTTCCACAGAAAATCCAGCGTTATTGAAATAAGTAAGCCTATTTTAATACTTCAAAATTCATAATGACTGAGGATCACTCTCAACTTGATATTTTGATCTGTCCGGTGGCATATTTGAGTCCCTTTCCCATAAAAGCATGACCGTATCATTAGCCAGATGGGAACTTTAGGCTAAAGGTTACAACTTGCCACAGCTGACCCCAATCTGGAGAAAAGACGGACTCAGCTGGAAGCACGACCTCCCCAGGGGCTGCTGAGACCCTCAGATTCTTGTTGCCACCCACCCCAAGATGCTTTCTGACTAGAAGATCACCTGTTCATGTCAGTTTATGTAACTAATAAACTTGTTTATGTTTCTGGATGTCCCATGGGCAAACTATACTCTTTTGGATTAACACCCTTGTGATCCCTGTAAGGTCAGGTCATCGCTTTTCAATTTCTTCAAAACATGGCTTTCTGGCCTGGTTTGGTCCAATACATAGACACTCTAGGTTCGTGGGAAGGAAATCTCTCTTTCCCCACCCCTTCTTCCATCCGACCCTCGCTTTTGCTGTTTCCCTCTTTCTCCAGTTCTAGTTCCATCGATTTAGTTTAGTATCTTATGTTCCTGAATATTATTAATTCTAGCCGCTGTTTCTAAAAAGCTCAGCCTGTTTCTAAAGCACAATTTTCTCTTGCCGGTTTAACAAAACGAAGGCTCTGAAATGTCTGTTTTTCATGATACTCTATAATTTTTAAATTACTTATGACTTTATTTAAAAGCCTAAGTTTTTAAGTTTCCAAGGAACATTCCTGTTTTTCTCTCCCTACGTTTTCTTACTTTTCCACCCCTTTGCTTTTGTATTTAGGCTGAAGTCAGTATCTTTGGGATATTCAGAAAGTGTTTATGAAGGTGGGCGCTAGTGGACAAAACTCCATTAGGAAACTATTTGAACTCACCGAAAGAATGTGAAGTTATTTGATTTTGATTAGCTAAGTGATTCAAGATAAAAATAAATAAATAAAGTATAGTCATTTCCAAAAGAGCTTGCCAAACTAGTCTGGCTAGTTTTCAGCCTTGCCATGACTTGGGCGATACTCTATGTGATTCAAGGGAGTCCTAAGGGTAGTTGAAATTTAAATGTCTTACACAGATGGTGAACTTTGTCTTCTATCATTTCTTTTCAGTGGATGGCTATAAAGTAAAAAAAATATAGGTGACAGATACCTAATAAAAGTTTCATTGATATTGCATTACAATAGAGTCAACTAATAATATCTTGTTTCTAGATTTTATGGCCGACCTGTATTTATGCAAATGTCATCCTTTAACTCAAAATTGAGTAAAACGCACCTCCGCCAAGTATTTCTGTCCTTAACGTCATAGCTTCTGGATGCAGTGTCATCTAGAAGTCAAAACTTGGTCAGGCTACTATTTGATTTTGACAAAATACAATATGAACAATAACAGCGAAACAGTAGTACGCCCTATATTGTGTGGTGTTTTGGAGCATTCAGAGCACTTTCATGAATTATCTCATTTAATTCTAATCTACCATGAGAGGTTGAATATTATAATTTACACTTTACAGATGGAAAACTAGGGTTTGGGCAAGCTGAGTAACATCCTCAAGGCCACAAGTCCAGTTAATTACAGATCCTGGTCTCAAATCCATGTGCAAAATAAAACAGAGAGAAGGATATTTAGTGACATGTAAAAATGACATCAAATTCAAATTCCTGAGTCCATAAATAAAGTTTTATAGGAACACAGGCACACCCATTTGCTTGTGTGTTGCTGTGACCACTTTCACAATACACAGCAGAGTTGAGTTAATCAGCTAGAGGTCCCATAGCCAGAAGACCAAAGTATCTACTATCCGACCCTTTACAGGAGAAGTTTGCCAACCCCAGCACTGTACTACTAAATACTATTAGTATCATTAAATACTATTGCATATTGTACTGTACTATTAAAAGATTCCTGGACAACTTAGAATAATGATGATCTTTTACAGTATAAATCTATTTCCAGTATTGTGCATAGGTTTATTTGAGGAAAAATAACTTATTTTTTAGTAAGAGAGACAACTGCTCCACAGTTGTATGTTTCTTTGAGCTGAATCTCAAAGGAAAACTGTTTCCTTATTATAACAATTTCCCCAAGGGTGGTAAATAGAGTAAATAGCGAGGCAAGATTTAGTAGCAACTTCAGAAAGAGATATGGTAAAACTACTATATTAAAAATTAAAAATAATGAATGATTTTTTTTAAATTGGAATTCCCAGCTATTCCTTCACTGAGCTATTGCTTCGCCGACATGCACAGGAATTTAAATATGGAGGCGGTTGGGTCCCAAGTCTCTGGGCGTGGGGTGGCCTGGACTTGCACTGTTTGCCACAGGTCCAAACAAATTCCCTTCCTGCCTGCCTTCCCTCTCATGCCTTCTTGGAACAGAGCTAACGAGACTATTGAGCTGTCTCTCCATCTTTCCTTGCCAGGCTCTTCTAGCCCACAGTTGACCAATGATAAGAAGCCTAAGCCACCACTTCTGTTTAGTTGTACATGTTCTGGCTTCCTCTGGCTACTCAGCTAAAAGGTTAACATGCAAATAAAGACAAACAGGTCCTTTGAAAAAGTGCTCAGGAAGAAACAGAGGCATAGTAAAAGAATTGGTGCGCTGTTTGCTGCTTTCTGAATCTGAAGTATAAGATAAACATTGGTAACTACAGAAATATTGGATCGAAGAAATTCAGACATTGGGGTTTTGAGATAAATCAATATTAAATTACACTCTTTAGTATCACCAGACTGAACTCACTTGTTTTCTAAGGAAGCATTTCCAAAGCCAGACGTAGGTCAGCCAGATTTTTCACCCATTTAGTTCTACTGAAAAATACATCAAGTTCTCTTACGAGTGCTTTCCTGGAACTTAGGTGGGAAAGAAAAATTTTTGTAATAAATTATTGTGATATTGTATTGCTGACAGATAAATGATGGAAACTGAGATGGATTTGGTCCTGTGTTTGAAACTAGGTGAAGGTATCTGCAATCATGCAAGAAGCTTGCAATCTTGCAGCTGCATGGAATGGCATAATAACTAAGGGGAAGGAAAAATATCTCAACATTCAGCACCATAAAACTTAAGTAAATGTTAAAAGGAGTCAAACTTTTACTTGGCCCCATTACCTTGGTGAAAGAAAGCTTCAGGCAGCCACCTAATTCAAACAGAAGAGCGATGGGGGAAAGGTGACAAAATAACACTCACAAGAATAACTCATTGAAATAGCAACATGACCAAGTAACTGAGATTTATCACCAATGAAAATGGTATTTAAAAGTTATTCTTAGACACCACACCCATAGACATACATTTAATGTGCTCTGTGGTCAGTTAAACAATTGTGACCACATAGGCAACAAAGCTTGATTTCAGAGAACAAAATGTTTCTGCTCACAAAGCGTAATCGACCATTTCAAGATTAAGGTTACGCACCCCCTCTATTAACACCGATCGTGAATGCTATGATATCAACCAGCCAATCTTTATAAGAATATGAAGGGCTGTTTCTCTCAGGCAGCGTAAATACCTGCTACCAACAGGCCCTAGTAAAATAAGCACCCAATGCATCATCATATCTAAAGTTCTAATTGAAATCATAAAATATCCATCCAAAGGAACAAGACGTCCCAGGAGCCTAAGATGGAACCTTGCGTTACTAAAGTGAAGTAAAGTCGCTCAGTCGTGTCCGACTCTTTGCGACCCCGTGGACTGTAGCCTACCAGGCTCCTCCATCCATGGGATTCTCCAGGCAAGAATACTGGAGTGGGTTGCCATTTCCCCAGTCCAAACTGAATGCCTCATGAAGTACATCAATGCTGGGTCTATCTTGGCTAAACACAGCTAGCAGAACTGAATCAGCTGCAGTGCAGAGAGCTGGATTCCCAACAGCTGTGAGATTGGAACCTCTGGGTCTTTAACCAGCCTGCTTAGAGAAGGAGAAGGAATGCTGTTCACAGATTCCATCATAGCAAGTACCCTTCCGGCATCATCTCTCAGCCTGGCTGACTTGGGGGATGCACATGAGCCACGCCTTCCCTTGCCCCTTGGCTCAGCCTTGGGTGGTGCAGAAGCCTTGGTCATATCCACCACCTCTGGGTGAGTCCTTCCCTCCAGCCCTGGTTTCTCCCCATCTAACTGATGACAACTCCCCCAGAAGCGTCCGCTGGGAACACTGCATCTTTTGAGCTTGACTGGGCCAGCACTCTTGACCCCACAGAGCACCCACGTGGCTCAGAGATGATAACCCTCCCTAGAAGAACTGAAATAAGACCTTTTGAGTCCCCTGTGCACAGGGGTGCCCCTAACATATGTAACTCAAAATTAAGCAGTACTAACACATAAATAAGAAAGTGTAAAGTCCCAGAGAGTTCACATTTCCTGTGGTGATCACCTCACTGCTTTATTTTCCTTTTTACCTAATTCTTCAGCCTCTAGAAATTGTCACGTTTTGGTATCCCAGTGTCCTGAGTACATACTTGATTGGCTCATCCAGCAGTTTCACCCATCTCCCAAGATGATCTGACTTTGTCCCCTCTTTTTAAGTGAGGAGTCTTGATGTGTTCAAATCCACCCCACAACCAAAAAAAAAAAAAAGCAAGCCAGGTCAAAAAGTTTTGCATCTCTTTCCCTTCCCCTGGAAGAGTCACCAAATGTGACAGCAAAGTCAAGGATCTTCTTTTTACTTGCAAGGAACACCTCTGGATTGCCACACTTGGAGACCCAACTTAAGCTGTCCCCAGGTGCCCACAGAGCTTTCACATCACTGCAGATGGTTGTCCAAGCACTCTACCCAGCTCCTTTTTCTGAATTTCCTTCCTCAGCAACTTCCAAAAGCCAACTTTCCTGGCACCTTCCTCTGAGTGTTCATTCCATTCTTGAGCAGCAACTGAGAACCTACTGTGTGCGTGCTAAGTCTCCTCAGTCGTGTCCGACTCTTTGTGACCCCATGGACTGTAGCCCACCAGGCTCCTCTGTCCATGGGATTCTCCAGGCAAGAATACTGGAGTGGGTTGCCATGCCCTCCTCCAGGGGGTCTTCCCGACCCAGGGATTGAACCCAAGTCTCTTACTTACATCTCCTGCTTTGGCAGGAGTTCTTTACCACTAGTGCCACGTGGGAAGCCCATTTCTGGGGTGAATCCTATCTCTTACTTCATTGTCTACCACCAGTTTTAATTGAACATGTAATATATTCATGGTCGGATTACCTGAGACCAAAACGTAGAATATTTTGCTCCTACCCCACAGATGTGAGACACTGAGGGCCCATGTGTGATGGTTGGGCATTTTGACATCAGCCCATAACTGAACGGAACATCAGTGAAGTCTTGTGCCAAAGAGAAAGCTGGACTTTTCCAGGGCAATTTTCTTGTCCTTGTGACTAGGCTAGCCAGCTTGCCAAATATCGTTACAAATACCTTTATTCAGCCCGATGAGTCTTCATCTAAAATGAGAGCCTCGCAGGGACAACGGTGAACTCACACACATGCAGGTTTCTGAAATGGTGACCCAGATACCTGCCTGTGAAAAGTGGTCTTTCCTCTGCCACCATCTGCACAGACTGTGCCCTGGGGAAAAACCTAGCCCCTACGTGGTGCCTGGTTACCTGGATCATTCACGGCTGCTGCCATGGCAACCACAGCCTACCAGCATGGCCCACTCTACGGAGTCTTTGATGAGAAGTGGCAGAGGCCCCAGAGAGCTGAGGCTCCCCAGGAGTGTTCCACCTGTAGACAGCCTTGGGGAAACCGAGGATACAAGGGGCAGTGCCCAGGCAAATGGGTATTTATTCAGCATGCCACGTGTGAGGTATTCCTATCTCACATTCCTAGGATGGCACACACTTAGGAGGCCAAACAGCTCCTTAAAAACCTGTTCTTCAAGCCATCATCCCTATGCACACACCCTCGCATTCAAATCACATTTGCCTTTAAAAAGATTCCAAAACCAAAACTAAATTCACATTTTCTGATATATGTCCAAAGAGCCACCATCTCATTAATCTCTACATAAAAGATAAAGTTTGGTCCAAAACAAATAGTCAAATAGTGCTTCAATAATAAACTCAAGGACACACAAATGAGACTTTTAAATTTTACTTATAAATTTTTTTAGAAAACCTAATCTCCAATTGGAAGTGTTCGTTTTTGCCTCCAGGATGCAAAGTTCTCTCAACATTGTTTCTCCTTGAACTTGCCATTTTCCATGTGGCTTTGAACCTGAGAAAAACTCCTTTCAGTTCAGTTCAGTCGCTCAGTTGTGCCTGAAACTTTACCACCCCATGGACCACAGCATGCCAGTCCTCCCTGTCCATCACGAGCTCCTGGAGTTTACCCAAACTCAAGTCCATTGAGTTGGTGATGCCATCCAACCATCTCATCCTCTGTCATCCCCTTCTCCTCCCGCCTTCGATCTTCCCCAGCATCAGGGTCTTTCCCAATGAGTCAGCTCTTTGCATCAGGTGGCCTAAGTGTCGGAGTTTCAGCTTCAGCATCAGCCCTTCCAATGAATATTCAGGACTGTTCTCCTTTAGGAGGTACTGGTTGGATCTCCTTGCAGTCCAAAAGACTCTCAAGAGTCTTCTCCAGAACTCCTCTATGTTGGCATGAAAGGTGAAGTGGAATTTAGCTCTGAAGATTTCAGAGTTCGGTTCAGTCAGGCTCGGTGAATCCGACTGGAATAAACTATGCTAACCAGAAACATCTCTGTAGCAATCTCACTGGACACCGACCTCAGGGAAACTCTGGAGGCGGTGATGCTCAGGATGAGGACTTGCTTTCAGAGGGAGGGTCTTAATGTGCAAACCTCTAAGTCACGCCCGTGTCTACCAGTCAGACAGACCAGATCCCAGAGTCTGTACTTCACTTGGTCACCTGGCCACATTCAAATGGGATGCTAGCGGAAAAGTGAGAATTTATCACAACCTGAGCAGTTTGACTTCCATCTTACTTTCTAACACAATAACAACAGGCACCAGCAAGATATGTGGCCTCTTCTCCTGGGGTTCCTCTCTGTTTGTATCTTCATGTGATTTTTTTTTTCCTTTTCTAGAAGAAAAAAAGACTGTGCTAAACATTACACAATGCAGTGGGAGTTTTCAGTCTTTCATAACTAACACATCAGTTGACAAATGCAACAATCCCTTCCCTGCATACATATATACATTTGCACAAATATACATGCATTTAAACACACACACACACACACATACACACATCCTTCCCAATCAGTTATGAGCTGGTCCACGTAAGTGAATTTCCAGAAATGCAAAGCCATCAGAATAACAACCACTTCTCCCCTGCCCCTCCCACCGCCACTGTGGTATTCTTTCTAAATATACAATACATTGCCCTGAACTCACAGGCAGTGGGTCAGGAAGCAGCCTTTTATTTAACTAGTACAGAGGAAACCTGGATTCAGTCCGAGGAAGAGTAGGATTCTGGCCCTGGTTCCATCCCTAGAAAGGCCAGATGGTCTTGACTAAATCAATGAACTGCTCTGAAACTGTTTTCTCATCTTTTTTTCAAATCAATAAACTTTATTGTCTTACTTAGAGTAGCTTTAGGTCCACAGCAAAACTGAGTGAAAAAATAGAGACTTCCCATATATCCCCGTCCCCACAGTGTACAACCTCCCCCATCATCAACATCTCCCAGCAAAGTGGTTACATTTGTTACAATTGATGAGCCTATACTGATTTATCATCATGACAAAAGTCCAGTAGTTTACATTAAGGCTCACTCTTGGCGTTGTACACTCTTGGTGTTGAACACTCTGAATTTTCAGAAATTTGTAGCATATAATGAACTGTATCCACCATGGTAGCATCTTACAGAATAGTTCCACTGCCCTAAAAACCTTCTGTGCTCTGCCTTTTAATCTCTCCTTCCTTCTAAACCTTTGGTAACCACTAGCCTTTTTACTGTCTCCTCAGTTTTGCCTTTTCCACAACGACATAGAGTTGGAATCATACAGTACATAGCCTTTACAGATTAGCTTCTTTCATTTAGCAATACACATTTAAGTTCCTCCACATCTTTCCATGGCTTGGTAGCTCATTTGTTTTTAGGGCTCAATAGTCCTACATTGTCCCGATATATTACAGTTTATTTACCTATTTACATCCCGAAAGACATCTTCATGGCTTTCAAGTTTTGCCAATGATGAATAAAGCTGCTATAAATATCTGTGTGCAGGTTTTTTATGTAGACATTTGGTTTTTTTTTTCCCCCATTTGGTTAAATACCAAGGAACATGAACACTGGATCATAAGATAAAGCTATGTTTAGTTTTGGAAGAAACTGCCAAGCTGTCTTCAAAAGTAGCTGGACCACTTTGCATTCCCACCAACCACAAACAATAAATCCTCTTGTTCCACGTTCTTGCCAGCATTTGGAGTTTTCAGTGTTTTGGATGTCGGCCACTTTAATAGGGATGCACTGATGTCTCACTGTTTCCATTTGCGTTTCCCTGATGATATATGATACGGAGCATCTTTTTGTATGCTTATTTGCCACTGTATTTCCTCTTTGATGAGGTGTCTGTTCAGGTAATTGCCCACTTTTTAAACATTTTTATTGGAATATGGTTGACTTACAATGTTGTGTTAGTTTCTGTCGTATGACAAAGTGAATCAGTCATACATGTACATATACCCACTCTGTTTTAGATCCTTCCCCATGTAGCACAGCTCTCCATGCTATCCAGTAGGTCCTCAGTAATCTATTTTGTGCATGTTGGTGGTGGTTTAGTCGCTCAGTCATATTTGACTCTCTGCGACCCCAAGCACTATAGTCTGCCAGGCTCCTTCGTCCATGGAATTTCCTAGGCAAGAATACTAGAGTGAGTTGCCATTTCCTTCTCCAGGGGATCTTCCTGACCCAGGAATCGAACCCAGGTCTCCTGTATTGCAAGCAGTCTCCTGACTGCGTGAGTGAGGAGAGCTGACTTTGCTGACTGAGCCACTGTTTTGAACACAGTCATGTGTATATGCCAATTTCAATCTCCCAGTTTATCCATTTCTCCCCCCTCCCTCGGTAACCATAAGATTGTTTTTTTGCTCTGTTTCTGTTTTGTAAATAAGTTCATCTGTACCATTCTTTTAGATTCCACAATCACAAGCATTATTATATGATATTTGTTTTTCTCTGGCTGACTTCAGTCAGGGTACCTGTTTCTAGGCTCATCCATGTTGCTGAAAATGGCATTATTTCATCCTTTTCAAAGCTGAGAAATTTTCCATTGTATATATGGACCACATCTTCTTTATCCATTCCTCTGTCAGTGGACGTTTAAGTGGCTTCCCTGTCTTAGCTGTTGTAAATAATGTTCTAACGAACACTGAGGTGAGTGTATCCTTTCAACTTACAGTTTTCTCTGGTTGTATGCCCAAGAGTAGGATCGCTGGATCATACGGCAACTCTATTTTTAGTTTCTTAAGGAACCTCCATACTGTTCTCCATAGGGGTGATATCAATTTACATTTCTACCAAGAGTGCGAAAAGGTTCCCTTTTCTCCACATCATCTCCAGCATTTACTGTTTGTAGATTTTTTGATGATGGCCATTCTGACCAGTATCGTGTTGATTTGCATGTCTCTGACAATTAGCGACGTTGAGCATTTTTACATGTGCTTTTTGACCATCTGCATGCCTTCTTTGGGGAAATGTCTATTTAGGTTTTCTGCTTATTTTTATTGAGTTGTTTGATTTTTTGTTATTGAGCCAGATGAGCCATTTGTATATTTTGGAGATTAATCCCTTGTCAATCGCTTCATTTGCAAATATTTTCTCCCATTCTGTGGGTTGTCTTTTCACTTTGCTATGGTTTCCTTTGGTATGCAAAAGCTTTTCAGTTTAATTAGGTCCCATTTGTTTATTTTTGTTTTTATTTCTATTGCTCTAGGAGGTGGATCAAAAGATCTTACTTGAGTTTATCTCAGAGTATTCTGCCTATGTTTTCCTCTAAGAGTTTTAAAGTATCCAGACTCACGTTTAGGTTTTTAATCCATTTTGTGTTTATTTTTGTGTATGGTGTTAGAGAGTGTCCTAATTTTATTCTTTTACATGTAGGTGTCTAGTTTTCCCAGCACCTCTTATTGAAGAAATTCTTTTTGCCCTTGTATATTCTTGCCTCTTTGTCATAGATTAGTAGACCATAAATGTGTGTGTTTTATCTCTTTGCCCATTTTTTAATCAGATTACTTTCTTATTGTTGAGTTTTAAGAACTCTTTGTATATTTTGAATAATAGTGCTTTATCAAATGAGTCTTTTGCAAATATTTTCTCCCAGTCTGTGATTTGTCTTCTTATTCTGTTGACAGTGTTTTTGCAGAGCAGAAATCTTTAATTTTAATGAAGACCAGCTTATCAATTTTTCCTTCATGAAATATGCCTCTGGTGTTGTATTTTAAAAGTCATTGCCATACCCAAGGTCATCTAACTTTTCTCATATGTTCTCTTGTAGAAGTTTTATAGTTTTGCATTTTATATCTAAATCTACGATCCATTTTGAGTTAATTTTGTGAAACATGTAAGGCCTGTGTTTAGATGCATTTTTTTTAATATGAATGTACAGTTTTATTCCAGCACCATTTATTGAAATAATGTCTCCGTGTCACTGTATTGCCTTTACTCCTTTGTCAAAGACGAGTTGACTGTATTTATGTGGGTCTATTTCTGGGCTCTCTAGTCTGTTTCACTGATTTATTTGTCTGTTCTTTCACCAGTACCACACTGTCTTAATTGCTGTAGCTTTATAATAAGCCTTGAGAGGGGGTAGTGTCTGTCCTCCAACTGTGTTTTTCTCCTTTAATATTAGTTTGGCTACTCTGGATCTTTTGTTTTTCTGTACAAACTTTTTTTTTTTTTTCTGTACAAACTTTAGAATCCGTCTGTCAATTTCCACAAGACAACTTGCTGGGATTTTGACTAGAATTGCGTTGAATCTATCGTTCACTTTAGGGAGAACTGACGTCTTGACAATATTGACTCTTCCTATTCATGAACATGCACTATCTCTCCATTTATTTAGTTCATCTTTATACCTTTCCTCAGAGTTTTGTAGTTTTCCTCATGCATATTTTGTTAGATTTAAACCTAAGTGTTTTATTTGGGAGAGTGTTCATGTAAACGATGGTGTGATTTTTATTTCAAATTCCACTTGTTCATTGCTGGCATATAGGTTTTTTATATTAACCCTGTATCCTGCAACCTTGCTATAATGGCTTATTAGTTGCAAAGTATTTTTTTGGTTGATTATTTCAGATTTTCTGCATAGAAAACTATGTCTTCTGAAAAGAGAAATTTATTTCTTCCTTCTCAATCACTCTAAGCTCTTCTTTCAAGCATCACACAAATTTTGATAAGTTGTAATTCCATTTTCATTTAGTCCAAAATATGTTTTAACTCTTTTGAGATTTCTATTTAACCTGTAAGTTATTTAGATTATGTTTTTGCATTTCCAAGTACGTTGAGATTTTCCACCTATCTTTCTGTTATTGATTTCTAGTTTAATTTTGTTGCGGTCTAAAACAGACATTGCATGATTTCTACTCTTTGTTAAGTTTGTTAAAGTGTGTGTAATGGCCCAGAATGTGGTTTATCTTGGTGAGTGTTTCAGTTAAGATAGAGGAGAAAATGTGTCTGCTCTTACTTTCATCTTTTTCAGCAAGCCTTTGAATCTCACACTTTCAGTTCTGTGACTCAGTTCTGGTGTACGTCACCATCAGATCTGGTGTACTCCATCCTTACACTAACTAAGCCCAAGATGATTTAGATTTAAGTCTTAGATGCTTTTAAGAGTTTCACTGATTCCTTTGCAGACGGCAGTGAAATTTCATTACCATCCATGTGCTTGTCACCAGCACACCCTCACCAACTACATTCTTCTCTCTTTTACTACCTGTAGCAAATAGACAAGCTGTAAGTGTGAGTTGGTTGCCTTCTAGACAAATGAGATATTACTAAATAAGCACTATACGCTCCTCTACAGTTTAAAAAAAAAATGCCCCAAGGAAATATAGTGTCTTTAATAGAAAATAAGTGCATGCCTACACCTTGCAGGTTCATCCATGAAGAGCTCGATCAGCCCCAGCAGGTTATTGACAACTTACTTTTAACCTGAATACAGCTCTACCTTCCCTGAAGCATGCATCCAGGACCCCAGGCTAGCCCAAAAAATAATAATAATAATTGATACTAAACAACACAAAACATAATTAAGGAGGCAAAAAGCTTAAACCATACTAACGTTTTCATTCAACTGCTTTATTTCAACCATATCACCCTCTTCCTCTCTTATTTGAAAGATAAATCATGACATTTGCCTTTTCTAATAAAATAGCACAATAATAAGGCCAAAAACATTACTATGGCCCTGTAAAACGTGAGGTGGTTCTGTGAGCCATTTCATAGGACAGAAAATTATTCTGCAAAGTTCAACAGATCAAAAGTCCTCAGCAGTGCCTAAACTTTAATAGTTTTTTTAATCTGAATCTGCGAAATTGAGAAGTCTAAATCTGGTTTGAGCGTTGCATGTCTGTAGACATCCATGTTTTTATGGACCCAGAAGTTCTCCTTCCTACCACCACGCAGAACTGTCAGGAACTGCTTACATAAAACAAAGCCCAGGCACTCCTGAGACCAAGTCATCAAGCTAGGGTGTCACTGGGGTGCACGCTGGTGTTCCAGGCACAGCATGTCTATTTCTATTCCTAGAAAATGCTGTTTTCTAAGAAGAGATTAAATGCTGTTCCCAGAAAGTCTTTAAAACTTGAGTTTTTGATAAATCTCACCTACAGAGAAATAAAATGTTTCGTTTTCAAGGTGCATGAAGTTCACCAATGCTGGGAGCAGGCATACACTTGTATTTCCATTCTCAGGGATGTAAGTCACCAACTAGACAAAGAAAAAACTCCACTCAAAATATACTGGAAGCAGATGCCCCGTGCTATCTACATGTGCTGGACTGAGTATTGGCCATGAATGGTTGCAGTGCAGGGGGTGATATCCTAGGCAAGTTACCCTGAAGATTCTAAGAAATGGTGACTTCCTCTGCCCTCAATAAGCCTACAACCAACCTCACGGCTACAAGCTCTCAACATATGTCAACACATGCTGAGGGCATGAGCCACATGGGAGCCCGGTGAGCAATAGGGACTCCCACTTTACAAATGAAAATATTAAGGCATAGAGGGAAATTAACATATTCTAGTTTTCAGAATAAGACAACCTAATATAGAGGGTATACCAGCTGTCCTGAAATTTAAAGACAGCAGGTTGGCTTCCATATATAAGCCCTTAGGAATGGTTTCCTGAGAAAGGAAGGGAAATTCGTCCTGACATTCCTCGAGACTAAAATGGGATTTGGAATAATATAGAGATCCAAGGGGGAGGGCTTTCCTTTCAGTTTGAGGAGACAGCACGAGAGAGGGTCCAAAGCTAGGCAAACACAAAAAGCAAGATTGGGAGATGGTAGCCAGGCCAGCCCAGATGCGGAGAGATAGCTTATTGTAAGATTTGATAAAATATGCATTTTGAAAACTGGTGCTACATTGTAGAAGACTTAGGATTCCAGGTTAAGGAACACAGACCACAGAAAGAATTGCACAGTAGCATTTATTAGGAAACCCACCATTGTGCATAAAAAGCTCTCAAGGCTTTAGGATTGAATTTTTTTTTTAAAGAATGACTTTTACTGGGGGAAAAAAAAAAGCAAAATGTCCTTGCCACACTGTCAAGCAAGTTGAAATGATTCAGTAAATCTGTGGAAAACAATAAATCGTTGGTAGAATTCCAATAGCATTTAGTAGTAATCTACATGTCCAACAAAATCATGAAACAGGGGTAATTACAAGAGAGATTTATAGATATTAAACAATACAATGCAAAAAATGAAGTTTTCCTTGAGCAAAACCAATGATCCTTTAGTGATAAACTGGAAAAAAAAAAAAAGAAAGAAAGAAAGAAAATGGATTTTTCCAAAATCCTACAAGTCTTCTGACTTTTCCTCCTGATAGCTAACTAGATCGGCTTCTGAAGTCAATATCGCCAACCTTTCCACCAGTTTTTGGAAAGGAAAGCCAGGTAGGGCGCAAGCACTGGTCTGGCTCCTGACCACCTTTCAGTCCTTTTGTAACCCAACTCCAAGTACGTCTGCCCACAACACCAAGGCGAAAGCATGCGACGCGCGAAAGCACAAGTTATGTATTAAGGAATCACTACAATGCCAAATTTTTTTAGAATTAAAAAAATATATATCTTTAAGAACTCGCTGTGTTAGGGTAACTGTTTACATATTGAGGTGTTCCTCCTTTTTTTTGACTGGAACAATAAAAACGAAATTTGATATGGTCTTGGTTTCTTCTTTATGTATATGTGTGTCCAAAAAAAGCCATGAATCGTTTTTGAAGCCCCATAACCTGTCACAGGATCACCCAGGAAGTCAGACCTCCTGCCCATATAGTTCAAGAAACATATCTTGGTTTCAGATTAACTCACCCTCTCTCTTTCTCTTTCTGTGTGTGTCTCTCCCTCTGTTCTCCCTCCTATCTCTCACCTGCCTCTCCCCTTCCTCTGCCCATAGTCAGATCCCAGCAACAGGTCAGCCCTGCTCCTTCCCTCACCTGCCCAACCAGGTGGGACCCATCCAATACCTGCTAGATGTCTGCACCTCATGAAATATTCAGCTCAGTTCAGTTTAGTCGCTCAGTCATGTCCAACTCTTTGTGACCCCCATGGACTGCAGCACGCCAGGCCTCCCTGTCCATCACCAGCTCCCAGAGTTTACTCAAACTCATGTCCATCGAGTCAGTGATGCCATCCAACCATCTCATCCTCTGTCGCCCCCTTCTCCTCCTGCCCTCAATCATTTCTAGCATCAGAGTCTTTCCAAATGAGTCAGCTGTTTGCATCAGGTGGCCAAAGTATTGGATTTTCAGCTTCAACATCAGTCCTTCCAATGAATATTCAGGACTGGTGTCCTTTAGGATGGACTGGTTGGATCTCCTTGCAGTCCAAGGGACTCTCAAGAGTCTTCTCACACCACAGTTCAAAAACATCAATTCTTCGGTGCTCAGATTTCTTTATAGTCTAACTCACATCCATACCTGAGTACTGGAAAAACCATAGATTTGACTAAACGGACCTTTGTTGGCAAAGTAATGTCTCTGCTTTTTAATATGCTGTCTAGGTTGGTCATAGCTTTTCTTCCAAGGAGTAAGCGTCTTTTTATTTCATGGCTGCAGTCACCATCTGCAGTGATTTTGGAGCCCATGAAGTATTACCATATGTAAAACAGATCATCAGTGGGAGTTTGATGTATGATGCAGGGCACCCAAATCCCAGGTTTTATGATGGCCTGGAGGAACGGGCGGGGCGGGGGTGGGGGGGGGGGGAGTTGGCTCGGAAGGAAGGGAAAACATATACGCCTATGGCGAATTCCTGTTGCTGTATGACAAAAACCATCACAATACTCTTAGGTAATTATCCTCCCATGGGAATTTTTTTAAAAAATTGTAACGACAGCAACAAAAAGATGAAAGGCATCTCGGGACTCACAGAGATTCACAACTGCTTCCCACAGCTCTGTCTTCTGGGGTTTTTTTGGGTGTTTTTTTAATTTGTTTGTTTGCTTTTGCCCTATAGCATGCAAGATCTTAGCTCCCTGACCCGGGATGACCCCTCCCCTCCCCGCAGCAGAAGCACAGAGTCCTACCCACTGGACCACCAGGGAATTCCCTTAAGTATCTTCACTAGCGGACTTCAACAATATCTGACAAGGTCCAATGTTGAACTCAAGAATCATTCTTAAGAGAGGGTTTTCCATGGTCTGTTTTCCACTTTGCAAGGGGCTGGCTCTGGCCGCATCCATCATCTCAGCTCTGACTCCAGAGGCTTGGCCGCCCGCCCTCTCCGGGGAGGCACAGAGCAAGGCCCTGAGTCCAGCCCAGGCGCCTCGCACCACAACACGCGTGGGAGAAGGCGTGTGAAAATCCACCTGGGGTTGGTCACCAGTGATGGTGGCCGGGTGGCCCTCACCCGTAGCATGGGGGCGTTGCTGTCCTCAATATCAGGGTCACAGGCAGGACAGCCCCATAAACAGCTGACGGTGTTGCAGGAACCTTTCCTTTGGACCTGGGCTATTTCCCTTTTTCTGAAAATGCAGTGCACTAAAACTATTTTAGGAATGGAGTTAATACGGCTCATTCATAAGAGAGCATATTCCTATGTTTCTGGGTGTGATAGCAAAGCGCTGGCTTCTCTCTCTCATACCCTCCCACTCTCTCCCTCTCTGTTTTTTAAAACAGTTTTGCTCTACAAATATGTTCATGACAATTTTAACAAATGTCTTGGGTAATTGGTAAATATGTGTGTGTATGTGTGTGTGTGTGTGTTCAGTCGCTCAGTTGTGTCCGACTCTTTGCGACGCTATGGACTGTAGCCTACCAAGCTCCTCTATCCATGGGGATTCTCCAGGCAAGAATACTGGGGTGGGTTGTCATTCCCTCCTCCAGGGGATCTTCCTGACCCAGGGATCGAACCTACATTTCCTGTGTCTCCTGCGCTGCAGGTGAATTCTTTACCACTGAGCCATTGCGGAAGCCCTATATACATTTATACACACACAAGCACACATACTTGGGTTATGTCTTTTTCCAGAGGCTGCGGGATGTAAGATAAGGCTCTCAGGACACCGATGCTATCTTATCCCACCTTTCTTAGTCTGCCCCCCACCCAGTCTTGCTGCTGCGCCCAGCAGTGTTACTGACGTGTTGTCTGCATCCCCCAGCCCCTTGCCCATCCGTCCCACTTAGTGCTCCCCAGGCCCAAAGAAACCCACGGGAATGCTCCCACCCCTTCAGCTGCCCAAGAGAAGAGCCCCCATCCCTGCTGACTCCCCTGGAACCACCCTCCACATTACCCCAGAGGGATTGTCTAGAACAATTCCCCAGCCAAACCCATAGCTGGAGCATCCTCATCTACTCTGGTGGTTTCCGAACTAAGCTGCAGAAACTTTTCTCTGATGGAGTTGCCTTGTTGTAGGAGGAGGAGAGGTTATGAACCCCTGTCCTCGGGGCCCAGGTCAATAATCACCATTGTGCAGCATCACATTCACACTCCTTGCTGGGCGCATAAGGATGGGCCAGTATTCCACCCCACAAGCCCCCTTTATCAAATGTCTACATTCACCAACAGAGCACGCCCTCCCAGGCCACCTAGACCTTGAAAACATTGCTTTTTCCTCCTGGCATGTGAATCTGGAGCCATCTGGGAAGCTCAGACATCCTTCCCTGACTCCCCTGACCCTAGCAGGCTTCCAAATCTATATTTTGAAAGCTCGTAAACTAGCACTGCACTGCACATTAACCCTTCTTGTCTGGTGTCCCCAGCAGACAACAAACTCCTTACAGCCAAGGACTGTCTCACCCATCTGTCCCCAGCACCTTCCATAATACATGGCACTTAGTTGGTGCTCAATGCTTTTTTGTTGGATGGATGAGTGGGCAATGGTTGAATAGATGGATGGATGGATGAATGGATGGATGGACGAGTGGATGGGTGGATGTTTGGATGAATGGATGCAGGGATGGAAGGATGGATGGATGAATGGGTGGATGGATGGAAAAGTGGATAGATGGGTGGATGAATGGATGAGTGGGTGGACAGATGTTTGGATGGACAGATGAATGGATGAGTGGGTGAATGAATGGATGGATGGATGGATGAGTGGATGGATGGGTGGATGGATGAATGAGTGGGTGGACAGATGTTTGGCTGGATAGATGAATGGATGGGTAGGTGGATGAATGGATGGATGGATGGACAGATGGATGTTTGGATGGATGGATGGGTGGATAAATGGGTAGATGGATGGATGAGTACGTGGACGGATGGTTGGATGGATGGATGGATGTTTGGATGAATGGACAAGTGGAAGGATGGGTGGATGAGTAGATGGATGGGTGGAGGAATGGATGGATGAATTAGTGGATGGATGGATGACTAGGTAGATGGGTGGGTTGGGGAATGGGTGTTGGATGGATGGAGGAGAAAGCGTAGTACCTTCATGGTTTGCAATCCAAGTGACGATAGCAGCCATAGAAACCCCTATTACTGCTTTCACAGCTATGTTACATTTTGAAAATCTCTCTCTCTCTTGGCCAACTGAGAATGATCTGGTGCCTCCATCTATGGTAGAATGGTTCATCCTACTAAATTACCTCATCCAACATTTTGACAAGGCATACTGCACTGCTCACATCCTAGCACACCCTAATGAGTGATTTCTGTGAAATTCATTAGTTTGCATTTTTAAAAGAGGTCCACTTATCTGATCATTGTTCATCACTGTGACCTGGAGGTTTACAACCAGTAGGCTATAATGCAGTCATCTAAGGTCAATAGATAGCCTACAGAAAGGCAAGTGCTTTCCCACTCATCGCTTGGCAGACCACCAAGAGAAATGAACGTTGGATCCAGTGGGACTCAGAGCACCCATCATCTCCCACTGCTAATGCTTTCCTGAAGGTCACTTTTGTTTTTGTTGTCATTTAGTCATCAAGTCGTGTCTGACTCTTTTGCAACCCCATGGACTGTAGCCCACCAGACTCCTCTGTCCATGGGACTTCCCAGGCAAGAGTACTGGAGTGGGTTGCCATTTGCTCCTCCAGGGGATCTTCCTGACCCAGGAATCAAACCTGTGTTGTTTCCTGCACTGGCGGGCGGATTCTTTACCACTGAGCCACCAGGGAAGCCCCAAAGGTCACCTTAGGCTTTCTTTAGCCAACTCGATGCACACCTCCTTTTACACATTTTGATCATATAACATGATCTTTCTTCTCTTACAAGGAAATAAAGTATTTGGTGTCTTCTCAACAAATGCTTGGGTTACAGTCTTCCTAAATCACAACTTCATGTGTTTTTTTTTTCCTCAAAGTCCTGAAGTCATCTCTAGAAGGAAGACTTGAAAGCTAAATTTCATCCATAAAACTTGCTTTGAGCAGAGCAGACTGCTTCCCTGCACTCCAACATTAAGGAATCCCAAAGACAAGAAAATAAGAAGGTCAGTTCCTCAAACCACACTGTCCCTCCCAGAGCTGGGTAAACAAGTGACAGGGCCACCGTCAGTACATTTTAGGTCTCCATTCCAGCTTCTTCCACACAGGCCAAAACTTGTTTCTCCAAAAGCTTGTTTTTCCACTTCTGTAGACTCAGAGTGAACAGTCTACTCCCTCTCTTTTTGCACTCCAATTATACGATGGCACAACCACAACAACAAAGCCATCACTCAGTAGTACATTTACATACAGGCGCAAGAAATTCCACATCTATTATTTCACTTAATCTTGCTCAGTTGCCCAGTCATGTCCAGCTCTTTGAGACCCCGTGGACTGTAGCCCGCCAGGCTCCTCTGTCCATGGGATTCTCCAGGCAAGAATGCTGGAGTGGGTTGCCAGTTCCTTCTCCAGGGATCCCGACCCAGGGATCAAACCCTCGTCTTCTGTATTGGCAGGTGGATTCTTTACCACTGTGCCATCTGGGAAGCCCACTTAATCCTTATAGCCCTGCGAAGTCAGTAGTATTAGTCCCATTTTCTAGCTGAGAAAACAGAGACTCAAAGATTATAACACTTAGTCCTAAATGACATGACAAGCTATCAATACAATATAATATTGAACTGAAAGCTATACTGCCAGTTTCATGTTAAACTCTCGGAGACGATCCAGCAAATTCATGTTGAGAGGAACACAACCACCCATCACTACCCATGCGGTGACGGGGGTCACTAGGCTCCAGCTGGGAAGGGGCAGCAGAAGCTTAGCCAAGGAGCCAAGACCAGCAGGAGCTCAACAGCAGCGGACGATGAAGGAAACCAGCTGATGTGGGTCAGTGGGGTCCCGCCACTAACTCCAGTTCTGGCTGAGCCTCTCCCCAGACTGGCCATCAAGCTGGGCATCCAGCAGCCCCATGGCAGGCAGAGACAGGCAGGCTGGCCAGGACGTGACAGGTCGGGGGACACTGGTCAGCTGCCAATCAAGGGGCCCAAACCCCCGAGGAGCCCACTCCCCATCCACCACGACCCCCCAGTCTGGCCTCATCTCCCTCCCACGGGAGCTCCTTCTCCCCTGGGAAAGGCAGGGATTTCCTGGAACCAGGGTGGTGCCTATCACAGCCTCCTATCTCACATGCTGAGCACATGTGAGCTCAGCTGGCATCTGAGAAGTGATGGAACTCGGGGATCCCCTGTTCACTGTTCCAGCTGCCCTGCCGCCGCCCAGAGGCGGGGAGATGGGGCCTCCTGCAGGCGTCTCTACCCTCGCTGGTCCCCACCAGACGCCCCTCTTCACCTTCACCTGGGAGAGCAGCTGGAATCTTTATCCACCACTTCCTCCCCTAGTAGCTCAGCTGGTAAAGAATCCGCCTGCAATGCAGGAGACCCTGGTTCGATTCCTGGGTTGGGAAGATATGCTGGAGAAGGGATAGACTACCCACTCCAGTATTCTTGGGTTTCCCTGTTGGCTCAGCTGGTAAAGAATCTGCCCGCAATGCGAGAGACTTGGGTTCAATCCCTGGGTTGGGAAGATCCCTGGAGAAGGGAAAGTCTTCCCACTCCAGTATTCTGGCCTGGAAAATTCCATGGACTATATAGTCCATGGGGTCACAAAGAGACAGACACAACTGAGCAACTTTCACTTTCACTTCTTACTGGAGACACTCTCACCCAGCTTCCTCCCCTGCCCAGCCGGGTGACCACTGTAATCTTGACAAAAATGCCCCAGGTAAGCGCCGCTCCACATGAAGCCACCCCACACTTAAAGGCTTCACGCAGCTGTTGGTTTGGCTCAGGACACTGAGGGTCAGGAGTCGGGGAGGGTGAGCAGGGATGGTGTGTCTCAGATCCGGTGAGCTGTCCGCTGGGGGCCCAAGGATGTTCATGGTCACCGGACACAGGCTTTGACCCGCCATGGGCGTCTCCAAGTGTCCCACTCCTTACAGGATGGTGCTTCCAAGAGGCAGGACACCCCCACTGTTCACAGGAGGGCAGTGCCTATGTTAGCCAGCAGGGTTCTCTTATTCTTGACTCAGTAGAAATTCTTAAGAGGCCCTGGGTCCAGAAGATCCCCTGGAGGAGGAAATGGCAACCCACTCCAGTATTCTTGCCCAGGGAAATCCCACGGCCAGAGGAGCCTGGTGGGCTGCAGTCCATGGGGTCGCGAAGAGTCGGACACAGCTGGGTGACTGAGCAAGGATTAAGTGAGATAACAGATACAGGATTCCTCACACCTGTGTGTAAATGTGCTATGGAGGAACAGTTTCTGCTGTGGCTGTGCCATCGAGGGAATCAACTGTTCGCTCCGAGTCTGCAGAAGTGGAAAAGCGATTGGGCTCAGCACAAGCTCCACGGACCAGCCTGGGGATTTGGATAAGGCTTTGCTGCGACGCTGGGACATGTGAAAAGACCCTGATGCTGGGAAAGATTGAAGGCGGGAGGAGAAGGGGACGGCAGAGGATGAGATGGTTGGATGGCATCACCGACTCCATGGACATGAGTGTGAGCAAACTCCGGGAGCTGGTGATGGACAGGGAGGCCTGGCGTGCTGCGGTCCATGGGGTGGCAGAGAGTCAGACACGACTGAGAGACTGAACTGAACCGAACTGGGACTCGTGCTCCAGCAAGAGGGATGGAGAACAAGTAACAGGCTCCCTCGCTCACTCCCCGAGGGAGGTGAGCTGGCTCCTTAAATGGGGTGGGGGGAGGAGCAGATGGAGTGGTCGGGCCCAGAGAGGTGGCTGAGGGGGCTGCCCACCCCCTGGCTGGTGCCGTGTGCAGGGGTCACAGCGCAGTGCCCTGTCTTGGCTCCCAGCACTGCAGAAATGGCAATCGATCCGTGGCCTTTTTTGTATCTCATTGTTCATACTTAGCCCTAACTGTGCCTGCATACAGCTATCTTTAGTTCATTATAGTTTCTTTGCATCTGTTCCTGGAGGAGACGTTTGTCCAGGTGCAAGCACTCCAGTAAAGAGTCCCAGCCTGTCTCACCAGGAACTGAACCACTTGTCACCACATTCTGTTGACCCAAACAGTCACAGTGCCCACCCCAAGCCCAGAGCCGAGGTGCCAGAGACTCCACTCTGTCATGGGGAGGTGGGGGGTCGGGCAGGTTCACTACCCACCGCCACCCAGTTAAGAAAACCCCACCTACCTGCATTGCGGTGCACCGCGGTTTCCTTCCACTCCACCTGAAGCTCCATCTGGAAGGACCCCGTGAAAGGCTTAACCCTGCAGCCCAGGTTACATGATGCCACCGCCCCTTCTAAGTCCCAGCAGCACGCGCGGGGGCCCTGCTTAACTTTCTCCATATTCACACATTCTTTCTCTCACCAAAAAAAAAAAAAAAAAACAACGAGAAAAACAGAACCTCATCGTATTAATCACGTTCCAGTGAGAGCATTAGAGCGGCTCCCTCGTGACAATGCAACAGGCAAGACCTCTGTTCATGTCGTTCCTGGGTCTTTCACCTGTGCTGAAATTACACAGAGCCGCCTTATAAAACGATCCCTGTAACGAAAAAGAAGTCAAGACACTGAGAACAGACCAGTGGCTCCAGCCGGGGAGTGGGAAGGAGGTGAGGGGCAGAGTAGGCCAAGGGGAGGAGGAGGTACAAGCTCTTCTGTATAAAATAAGCTACAGTGGGACTTCCCTGGTGGCCCCCCGAATGAGACCCCAGGGGCCTGGGTTCGGTCCCTGGTCAGAGAACTAGATCCTGCATGCCGAAACTGAGACCTGGAGCAGCCAAATAAATAAACATATTTTTTAAAAAGCTACAAGAGTATGTTGTACAACATGGGGAATATAGGCCATATTTATAATAACTATAAAATATAACCTTTAAAAATGTAAATCACTCTGTTGTCCACCCGTAACTCATGTAATATTGTACTGTATTGTATACCTGTTATATTTCAATTACCAGCTCCCCAGGTGGCGCTAGTGGTAAAGATCTTGCCTGCCAATGCAGGAAACATAAGAGATTTGGCTTTGATCCCTGGGTCAGGAAGATCCCCTGGAGAAGGGAATGGCAACCCACTCCAGCGTTCTTGCCTAGAGAATCCCATGGACAGAGGAGCCTGGCGGGCTACAGTCCACGGGGTCACAGAGAGTCAGACACTACTGAGTGACTTAGCACGCAGAGCACATGTTTCAGTTAACAATTTCTTAAATAAGTTAAGCTGGATCACACACACAAAGAAAGATCTTTACTTCTGTGAGATGCATGACCGGGTAACGGGCCCTAACAAACAAGCCCTAGACGGGAGAAGCCCAAGATGAGAAATCCAGGCAGACAGCTGCCCAGCCGGCCCTAGGACACAGCTTGACCAAGTAATTGATGTCAAACAGGATCCCAAACAAACAGTCTGGGGGGTCTTTTCCACTCCTGGAAACACCAGAGGCAGACCGCCAGCGCCAAAGATACAAGAGACACAAATTAGTGGGGACCACCCCTCCTCTGCCCCACAACAGTGTCGTCAGCAGCCGGAGGAGAACCAACCTTGGGCTGTGCCTGAGGCACCCACCCTGAGCCAAATGGGACACTCACTCACCTGCAGCTCCCATCTCTGTGCACAGAGAGATGAGCCTTCAAGCACCGCAGTGCTGCATAAGTCCCTACGGCATGTCAACAAAACACCACGAGTTCCTGAAAGGAAGGGATTCTTGGCCATAATCACGTGCCAGGTCCTGTTCCCTAAGGGCTGCCAAGACCTGGAGGTCTGTTCTGTGTACACAAAACCAGCAGAATGAAACACCCCACAAAGCCCACAAGGGCATGTAAACAGACAACAGAGCTGAAAGGGGGCAGAACAGAAAGACTTCGGTTTGAGCATTTTTGGAACCCCACCAATTCCTTGATTTATAGGTTGCGGTTATCTCTATGCTGTTTTCAAATTCAAAATGTTTTGCTTTTAAACATTCTAAAGCATTAAAAAAAAAAAAAACAATTGTTTACCCTCTCTCAGACGTGGCTTTGGTTTCATTGAAGGGTACTTGGGATGACAGGACAAAAAAAGGAAGATGTCAAAAGATGAGTCTGCAAGAAGAGTCAGGGAAAGGCCAGTGGAGGACAGGGAATTTATGAGCTGCCGTGGACCCTGGGGGAAGAAAGCAGAGGAAAGTTCTCCATTCTAGTCAGTCTGTTTGGGGGCCTGGATGAAAGAGCTTCCAGGCCACCCAGGCACGAGTGTGTGCTTATTCCTTGCTGACCCCGCAGTTAACACCTGTAGTAGGTTGGATCGTGCTTTCCAGAAAGTCATGTCCACCTGGAAACTCAGAATGTGACCTTGTTTGGAAATAAAGTCTTTGCAGACATAATTAAAGGTAAGAGAAGATCATTCTTCCCAGGTGTCACCAGTGGTGAAAAAAACAAAACAAAACAGCCTGCCACTGCAGGGGTTATAAGAGACATGGGTTCGATCCCTGGGTTGGGAAGATCTCCTGGAGAAGGAAATGGTGACCCACTCCAGTATTCTTGCCTGGAGAATCCCTATGGACGGAGGAGCCTGGAAAGCTACAGTCCATAGGGTCACAGAGTCAGACACGACTGAAGCGACTTATGCATGCAAGATGAGATCATAGGGGACTTCCCTGGTGGTCCAGTGGTTAAGAATCTGCCTGCCAATGCAGAGGATACCAGTTCAATCCCTGGTCCAGGAAGATCCCAGATGCCGAGGAACAACTAAATCTGTGCTCCACAACTATTAAGCACAGGCTCTCAAGCTCACAAGCGACAACTGCTGAGCCTGCAATCTAGAGCCCATGCTCTGCAACAAGAGAAGCCCAGACACAGCAACTGGAGAAAGCCCTCACAAAGCAACGAAGACCCAGCGCAGCCACAAATAAATAAAATATCCCTATTTTAAAAAACAAGATCACAGGATAGGCCCTCAATCCAATGGCTAGTGTCCTTCTATGAAGAGGAAGAGACAGGCTCGGAGGCCAAGGCTGCGGGAAGACAGAAGCAGGTTGGAGGGATGTCGCCACAAGCCAAGGAACGCCAGGAGCCACCAGAGGCTGGAAAAGCCAAAGAGCCTCCTCCTCCAGAGCCTCCGGGCGGCGCCCAGGATCGTCGACTCATGGACTTCTGGCTGCGGAACAGTGAGATAGTACCGGCCTGTTAGAACTCCCCAGGTGGTCCAGTCATTAAGACTCTGCACTTCCACGGCAGGGGCATAGGTTCAATCCCTGATCAGGGGACTAAGATCCTGCATGCTGTGCAATGTGGGGGGAAAAAAAAATTACAGATCTGTGTTTTAAGCCACCCCACCCATGGCGACTTGTTTCAGCCACCCCTGGGAACTGAATACAAAGCCCACACCCCTGTGCGTCCAGTCAGCAAAGGAAGGGAAACCCAGAAACAGAAGCACACACAGAAAGGCAGCCACACCATCAGGTCCAGAACCGTTTGCATTTTCCCTGCTCTCAGGAGACCCCCAAGGTCATGATTCTCCAGTCTGAACAGGAGTGATTGGATCCATGTCTGGGCTCCACCAAGAAGACTCTGCAGGAGAGCCCCAAAGGCATCAGGACAAAGATGATTCCCCTTGGTAGTTTTCCATACGACAGACACCGTTTGCAAGTTTCATAGGGAGAGAACCAAACAGCACGTGACCTCTCTTCCGCCCACAACAGCCAGGTGGGTGGTAGCTACTGGTACCCCATGGAAGAGCGAGGAGATGGGAGCACCAAGGTTAGAGGGTGCCCTCCAACCTGCCCCTAGAGGTTCTCTGGAGGCTGTGCCAGGGTCAAACCCAAACTGTCGGACTCTAGGGAGAAAGACTCTTCTCTTACTATCCAGGCTCCTGTCCCCAAAGCAGAGGGCATTGAGAAGAAAGCAGGGGCTGAAACCCAGATGGGAATTCCCAGTGGCCACCGGGGAAAAAGGACATTCCAGGTAGAGTCTCCCCGTGAACAGGAGAGGGCAGCAGGGAGGCAGAAGGGACCGGGGACAAAGGACTCGGGGACCTGCCGTTATCCACCAGAGGGGATGACTTGCATAACCTGGAACACGGTCAAAACACACACCACTTGTAGAGTCCTCGGCAGCCTCCACCGTTCAGCAGATAAATGGTGCTAAACCTTGCAGGCTGTCATCCTTCAAGGAGATAATGAGATGATTGGAAAGGTCAACCACAGCCCAAAGCGGAACAATGGAAGTGAGCCAGAAAAGGGGTATTGGCTCTTTCTGCCTGGATCTGTGTTTAGTTATGCTTTTCTGGCGCATTTTTAAAAAACAGAAAATACAGTGTTGACAAAGCTACATCAAACCCAGACAGCGTATTAAAAAGGAGAGACATCACTCCGCCAACAAAGGTCTGTATAGTCAAACTATAGTTTTTCCAGTCGTCATGTGTGGATGTGAGAGTTGGATCATAACGAAGGCTGAGCACTGGAGAGTTGATGCTTTCAAACTGTAGTGCTGGAAGAGACTCTGGAGAGTCCCTTGGACTTCAGGGAGATTCAACCAGTCCATCCTAAAGGAAATCAATCCTGAATATTCATTGGAAGGACTGATGCTGAAGCTCCAATACTGTGGCCACCTGATGCGAAGAGCTGACTCATTGGAAAACACTCTGTTGCTGCAAAAGATTGAAGGCAAGAGAAGGGGGCGACAGAGGGTGAGATGGTTGGATGGCATCACTGACTCAGTGGACTTGAGTTGGAGCCAACTCTGGGAGATGGTGAAGGACAGGGAAGCCTGGCGTGCTGCAGTCCACGGGGTCACAAAGAGTCGGACACGACTGAGCAACTGAACAGCAGCACAGTGTTGAGGTTTGTTTTCCTTCCCTTCTGGCTGCAATCCGTCCCCCAGGGCTCACGGTCTGTCTGCAGGAAGCCTGAGCGCAGGCTTAGGAGGGGTCTCTGTAGAAAGCAGTCGCCTCTTCTCATCCACAGAGGTCCTGGGACCCCACAAGGGAGAAAGGGGTCTGGGGTCCTTCTGGAGGTCTTCACACCCGGAAGGAAGGAGGGAGGGGGGCGCAGCTCCACTACGAGGAAGGCAAAAGCGTCCAGACCTGGTGACCCTGGACCCCAGAGCCAGGGCAGTTTGCGCAGGATTGCTGGGCCATGCCATCTGCCTCGGTGGCTCGGGGACATGTAGGCTTGCACACACTTCCATGGGCTGTTCAAGGGGCAGGACCAGCGCTCCACCAGGTAAGCACCAGGGCTCATCTGGGGGCAGGATCAGGACTCACCTGGGGGCTGGATCAGGACTCACCTGGGGGAAGTGCAAAGCCCAGATGGGTCTGGAAACACCCCGTGGGACCTGCTGCTTGTCAGAGGGCACTGATGCATCCCTGACTCCATCTAGCCATACATGGCTTCCTTTTCCCTGAAATCCTCTAGCACACAGAGACCCAGCACTGTAAGGACTTGAATCGGAAGGACAGAGTCCCATCCCTCAGGCCAGAAGGAAGTGCGGATGGTTGAATGTCCCCTTTTCTGTAGCAGCAGTCAGAAGCAGGACCCAGACCTCTTGCCATAGGTTCACCAGCCCCTGGTGGCTCAGCTGGTAAAGAATCTGCCTGCAATGCAGGAGACCTGGGTTCGATCCCTGGGATGGAAAGATCCTCTGGAAAAGGGTAAGGCTACACACTCCTGTGTTCTGGTCTGAAGAATTCCATGGACTGTATAGTCCCTGGGTCACAAAGAGTCGGACACGACTGAGCGACTTTCACTTTCACCAATGCCACTTCCATGCACGACTCACACCCAGGATGGTGCTGTTCTGTGTTAAGCCCTGGAGGACACAGCAGAACGGAGGTTCCACGGAGCTGCTCTGGGCTCCGGGGGAGGCAGGGGCAAGTCTGCCACGCTCTGTGCATCTCAGGGCAAGTCACTCAACCTCTCTGAGCCTCGGCACCCTCAGCAGGACTTGTCTTGAGTGGTCTCGCCAGGATGGATGAGCACCTGTGAAAGAAAGCTTAGCTAAGTGCCTGGACCGCACCAGGATTCAACAAGTACAGTCAGGAAGTAAATCATCAGTTCCCTTTCAAGTTGCTGCACTGGAAAAATCCAAGTTCCCTACTGGAATGTCCACTCAAGAGAACCTGAGCAGAGAATCCCAGAGAAGGGACAGAAGAGTAACTCGTGGTTATTCCACGGCCTATCCTTCCACCCTCATCGCCCGACTGAGACCGAGTCAAACCACGCTGTTTGCTGTCTCCCCGGTGCCACCCCAGCAATCAGGGCAACCTTGGCGCTGCACAGCGAGGAGAGGGAAGACTCCCCAAATACAACTTTGCCTTTTTCCTTACCCTGAAAAGTTTGGGAACACCTCCCCAGAGCCGAAACAGTCCCTCCCGGAATATGGTTAAAGGGAAAGCCAACCCACCCCCACCCAACCATCTTGACTCTCCAGACTGTAGTACAAGTCTCCTGGAGGAATTGCTCAGTGCAAGCAACTTCCTCTAAGTTTAGAGTCTTAAGCCCCTCGTGCACCCATCCTTCAAAAAAAGAATTGGAACGAAGCAAAGCAGGCTGCCCACATGACCGTGGTCGACACAGGAAGTCCTGCTTGTGAGCACGTGATCCCAGAGTAAGAATCTTACCTTCTTGGCCTCCAAAGGCTAAGTACTTAACACGCAGTAACTCATGAGATTCCCCACAACCCCTGATGAGCAAGGTTTAATTATCCCCATTTTAGAGATGAGGCAACTGAGGCTCAGAATGTATCAGGAACCTTCCCTGGCTTCATGGCTATTAACAGCAAGAGGGAGAGCCAAAATGCTGGTCTACCCTCAGAGCCAGCGCTCACACAGAGCATCCAGGGTGTCCTCCCCACGTGTGTTCACATCCCTCGATGTCCGGACACCCACAGTCCAAGAGCTAACAGAAGTTTCTAGAAGCTCTGAAGGCCTGAATGGCAATAATCTGTCCATAAAATGCTTGTTTCTGGTGGGGAGGGCCATCAGAATGGCTGGCCGCCTCATCTGTCACCCCTAATTAGGAATGTACCCATTATTAAGACGGAGGAAACTGAAGCAGCCACTTCTAATTATTTCATTAGCAACCCCATTGAGCACCTCACCACCCCAAGACACATATTTGGGACATAATTAAATGCCGTCATGTCTTCTATAAAGTTGTTCTCATGTGAGCTAATTCAGCACCTAAAATAAGAAGATTATGCATATTAGGTGAAAACATGGAAAATCTTATAGAAAAAAAAGTGAAGCAATTTCTGCTTTATAGAAGAGTTCTCTTTTCAGGGAGGGGGCCCCTACCTCTGCAAGGATGGAGCTCGAGACCCCATGCAGCTGAGAACTGGAGGGCTCACTCTTTCATCACTGAGTTTGATCCAGATTGAAAGTGAAAGTGAAGTCTCTCAGTCGTGTCCGACTCTAACCGCATGGACCACAGCCTACCAAGCTCCTCCATCCATGGAATTCTCCGGGAAAGAGTACTGGAGTGGGTTGCCATTTCCTTCTCCAAGGGATCTTCCCGACCCAGGGATTGAACCTGGGTTTCCCGCATTGCAGGCGGATTCTTTACCATCTTACCCAACACCGCAAATCCTGGCAATATACCACACTGTGACTGGGGCCTGGCGGTGCACTCCCTAAGAAACTAAATGAGGAAAATGCAAGATTGTACCCCAGAGCTTTGACCTGTGGTGTCAGCATGAAAAGGGGGGAGCCAGCAGAGCCCCCCAAGGCACCCTGACACCTTCACCCGATGTTATCGGGTTGAGTCAGCAGGATCCCCGCCCTGGCGACACCCTAAGTAAGCCAGCTTGGCTAATTTACCCTGAGGATCAGAGCATCAGTACGGGGCAGGATGGGGGTGCAGGGCCGCGGGACTCCACCCTCCATCGCTCTCCAAACTCGGGCTGAGGAGCTGGGGCCGCTAACTGAGCCTAACAAAGGGCTGACCTGCTGGTGCTGCCTTTTGAGAAGATTCCTCTAAGAGCCGAGGAGTCCGGGAGTCTGGGCAAGGTTGATTACCCAGAAAAGGGCCACTGGATCATGGCTGGAGGGAGGATAAAAAAGTGATGGACACGGGAGGCACTGAGTGAGGACTCACCAGGACCCGGGAGGGGAAGAAGAGGCAGGAGCTGGGGTGACATGGAAAGCGGAGATCACATGACTGGTGTGGCCTGTCTGAGGGCGATTCAAGGTCAGTTCAGCACAGTCTTGACCTACAGATTCCGTTAGCCATCCCTCCCTCTCAGACCTCCAAATGCAAACGCTGCATTCAACTGAAGCACTAGGAAGCATGGGGTTTCAACCCTCCGCAGAGAGAAGCGTCCTTGGATTCAGAGATAACACGATGCTGAATGGACCCTGCATCCTCGGCTGGTCCCCAGGACGCTGGCTTCCGGGCAAGGCTGAGAGCAGGTCAGGAAACACGCTGGGGACGTTCCTCTGACTTTGCCAGACGGTAGCTGCAGACCTTTGTCATCATGCTGCTGCTGCTGCTAAGTCGCTTCAGTCGTGTCCGACTCTGTGCGACCCCACAGACAGCAGCCCACCAGGCTCCCCCATCCCTGGGATTCTCCAGGCAAGAACACTGGAGTAGGTTGCCATTTCCTTCTCCATGTCATCATACTAACCTCTGGCTTTTCTGTTTTATTTTGAAAACAAGTCATTTATGCAGCTAAGCCAATTTCTCCCTTCTACCTTTGCTGCCAGCAGACTCAGTCTTCGATGCATCCCTGGGGCCAGAACAGAGTTATTTCTCAGTCTTTTCATCAGAAATTTTCCTTTTCTTTTGTAACTGTTCTGTTACCCTATGTGCTTACCTGTAGAAGCTTATCCAAGCTTTTCTGAAAGGGGGCAAGCATGCTCTACCCTATGCAGCTGCCTCTGTGTGGCCAAGAGCTCGGAGCAAGGAATCAGACACACGGGAAGCCCACTGCCTAGCGACCCCAGCTCACATACGTAAGATCAACGTCCCTGTGTGGGTCCCACTGTGTTCCCTGAAAGGTATGTGGAGGTCTTAGCCTATGGGCACCTGTGAATGTGCCCTTATACGTAAACAGGGTGTTTTGAAGATAAACTTTAAAGTCCTACTGGAGTAGGCTAGGCTCTTGGTCTAATATGACTGGGGTCTTTATAAGAAGAAAAGAGACACAGAGACATGGGCCCATGGGAATGCACCAGCAGGACACCACGTGACAACCACACAGAAGGGATGATGGCTGTGAGATGACGGGGGTATGGACGGGTAGCAGAGGGCAGAGATTAGAATGATGCTGCTGGAAGACAAGAAATGCCAAGGATGGCTGGCAACCAGCAAGGGAGCAAGCGTGGCCCTGTTAAGACCGTGATTTCAGACTTCTGGTCTCCAAAACGGTGAGCGAACACATAGCTGATGCTTTAGGCCAGCCAGCTTGTGACCTTTTGTTACAGCACGCTCAGGAAACCAAGAGTCCTTCACACAGGAGCAGACGCCGCCCTGCCCCAGGCTCCACACTGGCCCCACGTGCTGGCTTGCTGCCCCTCTCTAGGGTCCCGGAGACCACCACGAGTCTGGGCAGCTCTTCCCCAGCATCCGACACCTGCAGGACTTCTTCCCTCACGTCTTTCAGGTCTGCTCAGACCTCACCTTCTACGGGAAGCCCTCCTGACTGCTCTCTGTATACAAACCACCCACTCCTGCCCTCTGCATGCTACAGGGCCTGCCTGTTACAAACTGAACTGTCTCCTACCCCCAAAATATGCTGAATCCTAACCCCTATTTGCTCAGAACCTTATTTGGTGAATAGAGACTTCACAGAAGGAAGCAAGTTAAAACTAGACCACAGGGAGGCGTCCAAACACCATACGGGGGCTTCCCTGCTGGTCCAGACAGTGAAGAATCCTCCCACAGTGCCCGAGACCTGGATTCAACCCCTGGGTCAGGAAGACCCCCTGGAGAAAGGAATGGCAACCCACTCCAGTATCCTCACCTGGAGAATCCCAGGGACAGAGGAGCCTGGTGGGCTACAGTCCATGGGGTCCCAAAGAGTGGGACACGACTGAGCCACTAATGAAATGACCGCGTATGACTGTTTCCTTGTGAAAAGAAAAGACACATACAAAGGAAAGGGGATGTGAAGGCAGTGAAAGAAGAGAACAGCCACAAGTCCAGGAAGGAGGCCTGGAGGAGATTCCCCTTCATGGCCTCAGGAAGAACCAGCCCTGGCGGCATCGATGTCAGACCTCCGGCCTCCAGCACAGAGGTGGCATGGCCCTGTTGTTTACGCCACCCAGTCTGCACTGGCGAAGGCAGCCCTAACAAACTAACACACTCTCTGATCTGCTACATGCTTCCTTCTTCTTTCTTTGCTCCCTCTTAGAATCCAACCCCACGTGGGCAGGGACTTTTTATACTGCATTTTTACACTGTATTTACTCTGGTCACCACCCAAGAGCTTGCCACAGTGTCTGGTATGATGCAGCTGTGCGATAAATACCTGGAATTAACAAATGAATGTGTTCACTGCTCCCTCCGTGACTGGCACCACACTTACATTAGGTATGATCCTGGGCAATTTTTTTTTCCTCCTGACACTAAATACGTGGTGTCTTCTAACACACCACTTGTCCGACTCTCCAACACCAGCTGGTGGCCAATAATTCAATTCAATTCTGACACTGTCTACCTAGAGTCAGTGAAAGGGATCATTTGGTCCCTGAAGACTGTCCCCACTTCAGACAACAGTCACAAGTCCTGAGCCACCCAGTCTTCTCACAAACGGCTATAAATCAGAGGTGCCCGAGGCCACCTCTGCAGGTTTGATAATCACCTAGCACAACACACAGAACTTCAGGAAGTTACTTCCCTTACTACTGTTGTTTGTTGTTTAATCATTAAGTTGTGTCTGACTCTTAGCAACTCCCTGGACTGTTGCAAGCGAGACTCCTCTGTGTATGGGATTCTCCAGGCAAGAATGCTGGTTCAGATTCAGATTCAGATTAGTCTCTCAGTCGTGTCCGACTCTTTGCGACCCCATGGACTGCAGCACGCAAGGCCTCCCGGTCCATCACCAACTCCTGGAGTTTACTCAAACTCATGTCCATTGAGTCGGTGATGCCATCCAACCATCTCGTCCTCTGTTGTCCCCTTCTCCTCCTGCCTTCAATCTTTCCCAGTATCAGGGTCTTTTCCAATGAGTCAACTCTTCGCATCAGGTGGCCAAAGTATTGGAGTTTCAGCTTCAACATCAGTCCTTCCAATGAATATTCAAGATTGATTTCCATTAGGATGGACTGGTTGGATCTCCTTGCAGTCTAAGGGACTCTCAAGAGTCTCCTCCAACATCACAGTTCAAAAGCATCAATTCTTCAGTGCTTGGCTTTCTTTATAGTCCAACTCTCACATCCACACATGACCACTGGAAAAGACATAGCTTTGACTAGATGGACCTTTGTTGGCAAAATAATGTCTCTGCTTTTTATATGCTGTCTAGGTTGGTCATAACTTTTCTTCCAAGGAGCAAGTCTCTTTCAATTTAATGGCTGCAGTCACCATTTGCAGTGATTTTGGGGCCCCCCAAAATTAAGTCTGTTACTTTTTCCACTGTTTCCCCATCTATTTGCCATGAAGTGATGGGACTGGGTGCCATGGTCTTAGTTTTCTGAATGTTGAGCTTTAAGCCAACTTTTTCACTCTTCTCTTTCACTTTCATCAAGAGGCTCTTTAGTTCTTCTTCACTTTCTGCCATAAGGGTGGTGTCATCTGCATGTCTGAGGTTATTGATATTTCTCCCAGCAATCTTGATTCCAGCTTGTGCTTCCTCCAGCCCAGCGTTTCTCATGATGTACTCTGCATATAAGTTAAATAAGCAGGGTGACAATATACAGCCTTGACTTACTCCTTTTGCTATTTGGAACCAGTCTGTTGTTCCATGTCCAGTTCTAACTATTGCTTCCTGACCTGCATACAGATTTCTCAGGAAGCAGTTCAGGTGGTCTGGTATTCCCATCTCTTGAAGAATTTTCCACAGTTTATTGCAATCCACACAGTCAAAGGCTTTGGCATAGTCAATAAAGCAGAAATAGATGTTTTTCTGGAACTCTCTTGCTTTTTCAATAATCCAGTGGATGTTGGCAATTTGATCTCTGGTTCCTCTGCCTTTTCTAAATCCAGCTTGAACATCTGAATTATACAGTGAAATCTGTATATTGAAATTATACGTTGAAATCTGGATTATACAGTGGAAGTGAGAAATAGATTCAAGGGATTAGATCTGATAGACAGAGTGCCTAAAGAACTATGGACTGAGGTTCGTGACATTGTACAGGAGGCAGGGATCCTCAAGACCAACCCCAAGAAAAAGAAGTGCAAAAAGGCAAAATGGTTGTCTGAGGAGGCCTTACAAATAGCTGTGAAAAGAAGAGAAGAGAAAGGCAAAGGAGAAAAGGAAAGGTATTCCCATCTGAATGCAGAGTTCAAAGAATAGCAAGGAGAGATAAGAAAGCCTTCCTCAGTGATCACTGCAAAGAAATAGAGGAAAACAATAGAATGGGAAAGACTAGAGATCTCTTCAAGAAAATTAGAGATACCAAGGGAATATTTCATGCAAAGATGGACTCAATAAAGGACAGAAATGGTATGGACCTAACATAAGCAGAAGATATTAAGAAGTGGTGGCAAGAATACACAGAAGAACTGTACAAAAAAAGATCTTCATGGCCCAGATAATCATGATGGTGTGATCACTCCCTAGAGCCAGACATCCTGGAATGCAAAGTCATTACTACAAAAAGCTAGTGGATGTGATGGAATTCCAGTTGAGCTCTTTCAAATCCTGAAAGATGATGCTGTGAAAGCGCTGCACTCAATATGCCAGCAAATTTGGAAAACTCAGCAGTGGCCACAGGACTGGAAAAGATCAGTTTTCATTCCAATCCCAAAGAAAGGCAATGCCAAAGAATGCTCAAATGACCGAACAATTGCACTCATCTCACACGCTAGCCAAGTAATGCTCAAAATTCTCCAAGCCAGGCTTCAGCAGTATGTGAACCATGAACTTCCAGATGTTCAAGAATGCTGGAGTGGATGGCCATTTCCTTCTCCAGGGGACCTTCTCGACCCAGGGATTGAACCTGCATCTCCTGCGTTGGCAGGCAGATTCTTTACTGCTGAGCCACCAGTTTCTTATAGAGGATACAGCTCAGCACCTCCAAATGACAGAGAAGCCTGGGGATTCGCGGTGGACACAGAACTTAGACGCCTTCTCAGGGGTGCCACCCTCCAGCAGCTGGATGTGTTCAGCCACGTGGAAGCTCCCTGAACCCCATTGCTCAGGAGTTTTTATAGAAGTTCCATTACATGAAAGTATAATGATTCGGTTACTGGTCATTGGGGATGACTTTAACCCCCGCCCCGTCCGCCTTCTCTCCCCAGAGGCTGCAGGGCAAGGCTGAAAGTTTCAGGCTTCTAATCCCGGTGTAGTCTTTCTGGCAACCAGCCCCCATCCTGAAGAGGTAAATACAAGACCAAGAAACATATAAAAACATATTAAAAAAAATATGAAAAGATGCTTATATAAAGATGCTATATAAAACATATAAAAAACATATAAAAAATGATTAGCAGATGCATCCTATTATGTATGGATAGATAAACAACAAGCTCCTACTGTTTAGTACAGGGGCCTATACTCAATATCCTGTGATAAAGCGTAATGGAAAAAAATATGAAAAATATGTGCAACTGTAAGCTGACATTAGAAGTAAAATTACAACACTGTAAATCAACTATACTTCAGTAAAATCTTTTAAAAAGATGCCCAATATAAATACTGATTAGGGAAAGATAAAACACTGAAATATTTTACAGCCATCAAATTGGAAAATATTCAGAAGCCTAACCATGTCAGATATAAAGACCCATGGGATCATTTACACATGAGTATGTGAAGGGTAATTTGCTATAATCACTCTGGAAAGAAAAGACTTCCTGTTCAATCCCCCAGTTCTGTTTCTAGGGAAAGAATAGAAAAATTCATGGGGAAGTGCCCGAGGGAAAATGGCACAAAAGTGTTTATCGCATTGTTTGTCATAGAAAAAATATACAAGGGATAACGTCACTAAAATACATTTTGAAAACATGCAAAAAATATGGATTCACATATAGGATGTTAATAGAATTTTCAAATGCCATCTAGGTAAACACCAAATTGGAGATGATGGCTCCCCCTGGGTGAGGGACAGGAGAACAAAGGGATAGTGGAAGGATATACTGGGAGCTCTGTCTGCATGTAGGTTCTTTTGCTTCTTAAAGAAATAGGAGGAAACTGAAAAAATGCTGGAACTCGCTAGAGTTGGGTGGTAAATGTGCTGTTTGTCATGAACTTTTCTGAATACTTGACATCATCCATATTTTAAGAAAAGCATTCAGCAGTATGCCTTTTAATATAGTGACTCTTTTTCTCTCTAGCATACCTATTTTATTGCCACAGCACCTACACACACACACACACACACACACACACCGCCACTTCTCACACCGTGGGCTTTACACCGCCCGAGCGTGCATGTGGGCTCAGTCACTCAGTGGTCTCCGACTCTTTGCGACCCCCTGGACTGTAGCCCACCAGCCTCCTCCATCTAAGGAATTTTCCAGGCAAGAATACTGGAGTGGGTTGCCATTTCCTCCTCCAGGTTACACCGCCCAGGCCTCTGTAAATGGGGAGAAAAGGATGGACTGACCGTTCTCCAGGTTTCTGCCCAGCAGCAGATCATATGAAATATCTTCTTTTCAAAACGGGCTACCTCCCGCTGACCACTAGGTGGGACACCAGCTTGCCAGTTGCTGAGTAAAGAAACGGTGCACAGAGCACTCCGGAAACAAGCCTCTGTTTCTGCGGAGAAGACCACCGTCAGAGGGCTGTTCATGGAACAGTTTCACTGGGCACTTTCCAAGTTTGGAAGTGGCACCCCTTTGAATTGCCGCTGATGGCACTTCTTAAAGAGTGCAGTGAGTAATATGTTGCTAATTTGCACACATTTAAACATACATTCAATTCACTGAAGTTGTCTTTGGTCCGTAATTGTTTTTTTCTAGTTTAACTGTGGTTGGGAGAGGAATAAAAACAAACAAACAGAAAGTAGCATTTCTTTGGTATCAATTACATGCCAGGAAGCAAATGACAACTTTGTCTCCTGTGACCTTCAGGCGTGTCCTTGAAGGAGGAGCATCATTTCACATTGGCAGAGGAGAAAGCAAAGACTCTGAGTTGTTAGGGGCCTCATCCAGCATCCTACACGTGAGCAGCAGATGGAAGACTTGAAACCACCTCTCACTTCCAACAAAACTTGCCCTCTTCCTGTCGTACGCCCTACTCAGGATGCCTTCGGAGTGAAAGAGAGAGAGAGAAGGTGACAGAGAGAGAGAGGATGCAGAGAACATATTGAGTATAATTTAAACACTTGTAGGCACAGCCATAAAGGAATAGATTATAAGATAACAGACAAAAAGTCAGTCACCTCCAAGTTCTGCCTGAACCAAGATCCCAAAATAAAATGAAAAATATTGTAGCTTCTTCTTTCCACAAAATGAGATTTTAAAGGCGTGAAACATCGAGGGAGCCATTTCTATATATCTAGAGGGAAAAGAAGGCCCTGGTATGGTCTTTTGAGGGGCTTCCCTGGTAGCTCAGATGGTAAAGAATCCACCTGCAATACAGAAGACCCAGATTCGACCCCTGGGTCAGGAAGATCCCCTGGAGAAGGCCACCCACTCCAGTATTCTCGCCTGGAGAATCCCATGGACAGAGGAGCCTGGTGGGCTGCAGTCCATGGGGTCACAAAGAGTCGGACAAAACTGTGCGACTAAGCATGCACACATGGTCTTTTGACTCCAGATGTCAGATTCTTACAAGTGTGTGCATTTCTGTGTGTGAGAGAGAGAGAGAGAGAGAGATGGAGAGTGGGGAGGGCTGCCATAGCAAAGTAAGAGGCTTAAAACAGAGGTTTATTCTCAGTTCTGGAGGCCAGAAGTTTGAGATCAAGGTGTCCGCATCGTTGGTCTCCTCTGAAGTCCTCTCTCCGTGGCTCGTAGATGGCCACCTTCTCCCTGCGTCTTCACATGGCCCCTCCGGACTTCTCTGTGTCTGAATGTCCTCTTCTAGTAAGGACACCAGTCCTGTTGGATTAGGGCCCATTCATATAACCTTATTTAAGCTGAATGACCCCTTTAAAGACCTTGTCTCCAAGTGCAGTCACATTCTGAGGCATGCGGGGTAGGATGTCAATAGGTATTAATCTAGGGGACACACAGTTCAGCTCATGGCAGAGAAAAGACAAGGCATGAAGGAATCAGGTCAGAGTTTGTGGGATTCTATGAAAAGTCATAGATGGTGACATGGCCTTGTTTAGCCATCAAACTGGGACAGAATCATCCTGTCTAGAAATATCCCAGTCGACAGGCATCAGACGTAAGTCTTCAGTAGACTTTTTTTTTTTTAACTTCTAGAATCGTCTCAAAATAATTATGACAATATTCTGGGGAGATTTCTTGAGCTTCCCTGGTAGCTCAGATGGCAAAGTGTCTGTCTCCAATGCTGGAGACCCAGGTTCGATCCCTGGGTAGGGAAGGTATCCTGGAGAAGGAAATGGCCACTCCACTCCAGTACTCTTGCCTGGAAAATTCCATGGATGGAGGAGCCTGGTAGGCTACAGACCATGGGGTCGCGAAGTGTTGAACACGAGCGAGTGACTTCACTTTCAATTATTCTGGGGAGATTATGAGGCATAAAGTTTTCATCTCTCAAAACTCTCCCATCAAATCAGACCAAGCAACGACTGTATCAAAATCAGAGACTTTTTGGGGTTCTCCTGGTGGCTCAGCAGTAAAGAATCCGCCTGCCAGTGCAGAGACATGAGTCGATCCCCGATCCAGGAAGATCCCACATGCTTAGAGCAACTAAGCCCGTGTGCCATGGCTTATTGAGCCAATGATTCAGAGCCCAGTGGCTGAGCTCACATGCGGCAACTACTGAAGCCCGTGTGCCGTGCTCACTTCGGCAGCACATATACTAAAATTGGAACGATATGGAGAAGATTAGCATGGCCCCTGCGCAAGGATGACACGCAAATTTGTGAAGCGTTCCATATTTTTACACTTTCTAACACCATACACAAAAATAAACTCAAAATGGATTAAAGATCTAAATATAAGACCAGAAACTATAAAACTCCTAGAGGAGAACATAGGCAAAACACTCTCTGACATAAATCACAGCAGGATCCTCTATGACCCACCTCCCAGAATACTGGAAATAAAAGCAAAAATAAACAAATAGGACCTAATGAAACTTAAAAGCTTTTGCACAACATAGGAAACTATAAGCAAGGTGAAAAGACAGTCTTCAGAATGGGCGAAAATAATAGCAAATGAAGCAACAGACAAGGGATTAATCTCAAAAATATACAAGCAACTCCTCCAGCTCAACTGCAGAAAAATAAATGACCCAATCAAAAAATGGGCCAAAGAACTAAACAGACATTTCTCCAAAGAAGACATACAGATGGCTAACAAACACATGATAAGATGCTCAACATCACTCATTATCAGAGAAATGCAAATCAAAACCACAATGAGGTACCATTACACGCCAGTCAGGATGGCTGCTATCTGAAAGTCTACAAGCAATAAATGCTGGAGAGGGTGTGGAGAAAAGGGAACCCTCTTACACTGTTGGTGGGAATGCAAACTAGTACAGCCACTACGGAGAAGAGTGTGGAGATTTCTTAAAAAACCGGAAATAGAACTGCCATACAACCCAGCAATCCCACTCCTGGGCATACACACCAAGGAAGCCAGATCTGAAAGAGACACATGCACCCAATGTTCATCGCAGCACTGCTTATAATTACCAGGACATGGAAGCAACCTAGATGCCCATCAGCAGACGAATGGATAAGGAAGCTGTGGTACATATACACCATGGAATATTACTCAGCCGTTAAAAAGAATTCATTTGAATCAGTTCTAATGAGATGGATGAAACTGGAGCCCATTATACAGAGTGAAGTAAGCCAGAAAGATAAAGACCAATACAGTATACTAATGCATATATATGGAATTTAAAAAGATGGTAACGATAACCCTATATGCAAAACAGAAAAAGAGACACAGATGTACAGAACAGACTTTTGGACTCTATGGGAGAAGGCAAGGGTGGGATATTGTGAGAGAATAGCATTGAAACAAGTATACTATCAAGGGTGAAACAAAGCACCAGCCCAGGTTGGATGCATGAGACAAGTGCTTGGGGCTGGTGCACTGGGAAGACCCAGAGGGATGGGATGGGGAGGGAGGCGGGAGGGGGGATCGGGATGGGGAATACATGTAAATCCATGGCTGATTCATGTCAATGTATGGCAAAAACCACTACAATATTGTAAAGTAATTAGCCTCCAACTAATAAAAATAAATGGGGGGAAAAAAATGAAGCCCATGTGCCCTAGAGCTCATGCTCTGCAATTAGAGAGCGGCCCCTGCTTGCCACAACTAGAGAAAAGCCAGAGCAGCAGCAAAGATACAATGCATTCAAAAATAAGTCAGTAATTTTTTAAAAAATCAGAGAACTTGAACTTTAAAAACAAAATAAGTGAGAAGGTACGGTGGCATTAGTGAAGTTACTCAGGTGTGTCCGACTCTTTGCAACCCCGTGGACTATAACCTATCAGAGGAACCTGGTATGGGATTTTCCAGGCAAGAGTACTGGAGTGGGTTGTCATTCCCTTCTCCAGGGGATCTTCCCAACCCAGGGATTGAACCCGGGTCTCCCCCTTTGCAGGCAGATGCTTTACCATCTGAGCCACAGGGAAGCCACGGTGGCATTAGTGGTAAAGAATCTACCTGCCAATGCAGGAGACGCAAGAAACGCAGGTTTGATCCCTGCATCCGGAAGATCCCCTAGAGTAGGAAATGGCATCCCACTCCAATACTCTGGCTGGGAAATTCCATGGGCAGAGGAACTGGGTGGGCTACAGTCCAGGAGGCCACAAAGAATCACGCGTGACTGAGTGACTAAGCCATACACACACACGCGCGCACACACACACACATGCATCCCACTGAATTTGGCAAAATGAGCCTATGGGGTAAATCAAAACAGCCACAAGACCCATGTGGTTGTAGACCTATGTGAGAGGAGAGGAAGGGACTCCAACAGCACGGAGAACAGAAAAGCCACAACAGTGCTCGCCTGTATTCACAGAAAGCACACAGTCCAGGCTGAGAATGGTAGCACCCAGTTCACCAGGGGCCACAAAGGGACCATGACACACCGTTCTGACCAGGAAGAACAGTCTAGAAGCCCTCAGAAATAGTGCAGGGAAGTTTCCTCTCAAGACAAACTCCACACAGAGGAAATAGGAGCGAAGGATGCTGAAAACAGAGATGGTGCAGGAACAAAGTGGGGGAGGGGATCAGAACCTCAGATCTCTGAAAACATAATGTTTTCTGTCACTTGGCAAAAGCATCAGAAGAGGGAGTGCTAGAGCAGGAAGCTACAAAACCTATGTCAAAGTACCCCTCACTCCCAGAAACAGAAAAACTCATTTCACTTGAAGGCAAAACACAAAACGCGATAGAAGAGGATTGTGACCAATTCTAACATAACAGTTACTGTAAGGGGAAGGAACAGAATACTGTCCCTACAATGAGAGCAAAACAGAAACCTGTGCTGCACAATGCAGATGAAATGTAACCTAATATTTTAAATGAGGCAAAAGGAACTAAGCAAATGATAGATGCTATTATAGCGTAACTTAGGAACTTTCCCGGCAGTGCAGGGGTTAGGACTCGGCTTTCTCGGCAGTGGCCCAGTTTCAATCCCTGGTCATGGAACTGAGATCCCTTAAGTTGCACAATGTGGCCAAAAAACAAAAGTATAACTTAAATCATAACTAGAAACATTTAGAAATAAAAGGTTTGAAAGGACAGGTGACAGAATAGGATTAGAAGTACAAGGAAATTTTTTCAGAAAAAAATAAATTAGAACAGACATAAAGAGCAATAAACAAAACCAAAAAAATGGCTTAAAAGAAACAAAATACAAAAGAGCTCTTTGTGACCCCACGGACTATCCAGTCCATGGAATTCTCCAGGCCAGAATACTGGAGTGGGTAGCCTTTCCCTTCTCCAGGGGATCTTCCCAGCCCAGGGATCCAACCCAGGTCTCCCACATTGCAGGTGGATTCTTTACCAGCTGAGCCACAAGGGAAGCCCTATAAAAGAGCAGATTTTACCAAATCAAAAATGAAATGAAGAGATTCCACTTCTGGTTAAGATGGAAGAGATCACTGAAGACCACCACCACAGCACAGGAATGAGAAAGTACTGGATAAGCTTAAAACTGTTTGTTTTTTGATGCCAATGAAGAGTTGTAGATTCAAAGACATCCAAATAAACCAAAATTCAGAGAAGGATGGGCCCTTCTTCCATTACTGGGGTCAGAATGGGAGAAAAGCAAGTCTGCTGTGGGTAGAGAAGAACTGGGGGCATAAGAAGAAACTAATGCTTACCAGCTGACTTGTAGGCCTGAATCTGGTCTGCCAGCTGTCTGCCAGCTCTCTCCCATGGAATCTTTCTGAGTCAATAGTGGCCAGGAAGATAACACAGGAAACAAAGAGAAATTTTGTGGAATCAGATCTCACAGCCCTTCTGGAACAAGGATGAAGGTATTTGAAAATAGAGGTGAATTAAATGAACTAGAGGTACAAGTTCAGTCCCAATTTGGCTCAGCTAATGATTGCATTGAACAAACCAGATCCTAGTCCAAGATATTTGATTCACAAAAGAGCACGCACTTCTTGGGAACAAATTGTAATTTCCATCAGTTTTCACTGCTCTATTATACTCAAATTGCAGAAGTCAATTAAAAAAAAAAAACCTAAAGGACATATGAATCATCTAGGAAACATGACCCATAAATAAAAGAAAAAATAGTCAATAAAAACAGACCCAGGGATGACCCAGAACTGTCATAGGCAAATAAAGACTTTAAATGTATTAATGTATGTGTTAACATATTTGGAGTGAAGTATGGGCAAAATTGGTTAAAACATAAGGAACTTTATCAGAAAAATGAAATGAGAAACTACTCTAGTGCAGAAATTATTTCCAGGAATACTCTTCCCGCCCACTGTTCCAGTTCACTTGTCTTGGTGACACAGATATCACAATATATTTGCCTTGAACATCTCATTTCTTTAATCTCACAGGTAAAAAAAAAAACTGCTTTCATAAGAGAGTTGTTAACTTCTCTGATATTTTGCAATAATACATGTTTTCTTTATCAGCTTCAGTGTTTGAGCACTTTAAGCACACATTATCAACTGGATTTTTCTTTGAAGAGTCTAATCGCAGAGGGATGTTATTAGAAATTTGTTCTAGCCTTGTAACTTGGATATAACAATATTATAAGTACTCTAATATATGCTTTTAAAGATCAAAGTGAGAAACCCAAATTCAACAGGAATGCAAAAAGAATTATTCAAAATAAGTTGATAAAATTTAAATATGCCAGTTTAACTGCAATGGGAAAATATGCCTTGAAAAGTTTCAATAAAACAAGGGAGAAATTATAGACTCCTATGGAGATATATTAGAAAGCATCTTTTTGACAGTTCAGTTCAGTTGCTAGAATTTATTAAAGCACTGAGAGAAAAAACACATCAACATTAATAAAATATTTTAAAAGCAATAAAGATAAGAAATGAATAACAGAAATAATTCTGCTATTGCAAAGAGAATGTTGTTGAAAAATTTTAGATGATTAGTTTAGCAGTCAATCATTAAGACAAGGAAATAAATTTCTAATAGAAATAATAGTTTCTTGAATGATTTGGTATCCAATTAATAACGAGAAATGAACCATAGGATCACATTGAAATAAGATTTCAATTTTTGTTTCTGTGACACTGATAGTGATAAAGATAATGTAAAACTCCCAACATGCCACTACAAAAAGGACATTGAATAGTCAGTCACAAGAAAACTTGAAATGCCTTGCAATCTTAAAGCTCACAAGTGAAAGAAACTCAGTAGAGATGGTCCCAATTTTAACAACAATCCTAAAACTTAACATGACATTACCAATAGTAAGTTGTGAGGTTATAACTAACCAAGTAATTAATCTATGATAAATTGTCAATAGCAAATATTGATTACAAATGCCAGAGGAAGGATTGAATGATCAATGCATTCTGTCTCTTCAGGGTGGATATAGAGAAAAGGGAACCTTCCTACACTGTCCATGGGAATATAAGTTGGTAAAACCACTATGGAGAACAGTGTGGAGGTTCCTTGAAGAACTAAAAATAGAGCTACCAGTGATTCCACTCCTGGGCAGATAATCCAGAGAAAAATGGGGTTCACAAAAGTACATGCACCCCAATGTTTATAGCAGCACTATTGACAATAGCCAAGACATGGAAGCAACCTAAATGCCCACTGACAGATGAATGGACAAAGATGATCTGGTACTTTTATGCAATGCAATATTACTCAACCACAAAAAGGATGAAATAATGCCATCTGAAGCAACACGGATGGACCTGAAAATTATTATACTAACTGAAATAAATCAGAGAAAGACAAATATCATGACATCCTTTATATGTGAAACCAAAAAAAAAAAAATTATACAAATGAACTTATTTACAAAATGGAAACACACTCACAGAGAACGAACTTATGGTTAACCAATGAGGGGTAGGGGGGTGAAGGGATAGGTTGAGAGTTTGGGATTGACATGTACACACTGCTGTATTTAAAGACAGAAAGCCAACAAGGACCCACTGTATAGCTCAAAATCCTGTAATAACCTAAGTGGGAAAATAATTTGAAAAAAAAATAGATACATGTAAATGTATAACTGGATCACTTTGCTGTACACTTGAAACTAATACAACATTGTTAATCAACTATACTCTAATATAAAATTTAAAAATGTTAAATCTATTCTATCCTTTCAAGTATATTTAAAAATTGTTGTCAGACAAAGAGGAAAGCAAAGACTATGCAGCCAAAAAAAAAGAGAGAAGGCGGAAAGAGGTGGTGCAGGCAGCTAACTAATAAAATAATGCCTTACTTTCCTGGACTTTCTAATGGGTGTGTTATTAAATTTATAATCGATGGTGATGGTGGATATTTTTTCTCTCGCAAATAAATATTCACTGTCACACCTAACTCCGTGTTCACGATTTCATGCTATTTGTTATTAAAATGGACCCTCCAATAATAGAAGCTTCAGGCGGGTCTAAGAAAATCTAGCTCCACCTGACAGAGCGCTGGCCACTCTCTGTGGACATCAGCCACGTTCTCTTGCCAGTGGGGGATGCAAGGCCATCAGGTTCTTTTAAGAAGTCACCAATGCCCCTTATTTCTCGTGTGCTGGGGCTGTTTTTATGACTCGCCTCTCCTCCCCTTGGGGAAGTGTTGCGGGACGTGTTAGTGGAGGTGCCTGTCCCTTGAGTGGGAACCATCCTGGGCCATTTCATCCACAAGACCACTTCTGAAGCAGTGATCCCACCACCAAGCAGAAGGGCCCCATGGAAAGACGGAACAAAAAAGACACGCTCCCTGTTTGGGATGGACACATGCACCCTGCCATGTTTAAGATGATAGCCGACAAGGACATACCGCATAGCCCAGGGAACTCTGCTCAATGTTACGTATCAGCCTGGATGGGAGGGGGGATTGGGGGAGAACGGATACATGTGTGTGTATGGCTGATAGCTTATGGTGAATGGTGTTGGATTCGTTATCTCTGAAGAAGAAGATTTAACTTCAGGACTAGGGACCAGGCTTGATCACTCAAGAGCTTTTGTGTAGCAGAGATTTATTAAAGTGAAAAAGGAGAGAGAAAGCTTTTGACACAGATATCAGAAGGGGGACAGAGAGTGCCCCCCATCACTAGTCTTAGCAAGGGGGTTATATACTTTTAAACTTGTTATTACAATAAATCAAACGAATGTCTCAAGTTTGTAAAGATCTTACTAGACCCACTCCGATAATTTACATTTTAAGATAACAGGACTAGCCAGAAGGATTTCAGGAAGGAGAAACTGTCAAGCCGGATACCTTGTTGTTATATAATCCTTAGTACAGCCTTTAAACTGAGTTGTGTGTTGTGTAATCATCAGTTCCTGGCTAAAAGAAAAAAAAGCTTTATGTGACTAAGACTAAGGAATGTAGAGGGAAAAAAAAGACGTTTGTTCTTTCCTCTTCCTTGAGAATTCCAGACCCCTCTCTCCTCTTCAGGGACCCCAGACGTCTTATCAACCTGCCTAGGAATTGACTCAGAAAAGGAAATGGCAACCCACTCCAGTACTCTTGCCTAGAGAATCCTGTGGACGGAGGAGCCTGGTGGGCTGCTGTCCGTGGGGTCGCACAGAGTTGGACATGACTGAAGCGAGCATGCATTGGAGAAGGAAATGGCAACCCACTCCAGTGTTCTTGCCTGAAGAATCCCAGGGACGGAGGGGCCTGGTGGGCTGCCGTCTATGGGGTCGCACAGAGTCGGACACGACTGAAGCGACTTAGCAGCAGCAGGAATTGACTCTCTCAAGTCCCTCTGCCGTTCACTTGAAACTATCACAATGCTGTTTGTCAACTGGCTAAACCCCATTATAAAACAAAAAGTTTGATGAAAAATACAGGCTCCCTAAGAGAAATAAGACTGCCCAGAGAGGGGGTGGCTGACAGAAGCAGCCCAGGAGAGGTTCCAACCCCTTTGGCCTCTGGGGCAGGTGGCAGAACCCAGAAGTGTGGGGGTTTGATCACTGTGAAAGAAACTCTGGTAACGGGAGACCGAACGGAAGGATGGATTCTCCCCGCCTCCCTCCTGTGGGAGGATTCTCAGCAGCAGCACGTCCACAGAGCCTCCCCGGAGACAGGGCATGGGACCAAACAGTCGGCCAGCCTTTCTGGCCAGGCCGGGACCCCCATGTCTGCTTTCCTTCCTTCTCTGCTCAGTCATCCCCCACCCCTCTGGCTTCTCAGGGATCATCACACACGTGCACACACATATCCTCAGTAATTTGGTAGCTCACTGCATCTGTTCTTCAGTTTAAAAATAAAAAAGACATATCAAGAAAGCTGACCTGAAGTCTAGATACAAAGTTAAGTCAATTCACCAATCACTTAGCCATGGAAAGCATGCCAGTTATATCATGAGAAAACATCCCCTTCCTGTGTTCATGCCCCGGTTGAAATGGAAACCAAAATGCCAGGATGTGACACGGACTTGGGATAAAGCCCTGCATCCTAGAGAGGTGAGACTTAGCGCAGAGAGGCAATCACAGGGAGTGGCTGACAGCAGGTGGGTGAGCTGGATTAAAGATGGAATCCAGGGAATGATGGGCAAACCATTTTACAAACCTGGATGCAAGCGATATAGAAGTAAGTTTCAGGGACTTCCTTGGTGTCCACTGGTTAAGAGTCTGCCTGCCAATGTAAGAGACACAGGTTCAATCCCTGGTCCAGGAAGATTCCACGTGCCCAGGGCAACTAAACCCATGCACCATGACTGCAGCGTAGCCCCCACTCGCCACAACTAGAAAAAGCCCAGGCACAGCAACGAAGACCCAGAAAGAGTAAGTTTCAAGCAAATGTTGAAATTAGGTCTGGCTGCTAATGACAGAAAATTATCAAAAGCAATTTTTTCAACACTCTGGAAATTAACCAAAAGCTTGCAACAATTTGAGGAGATTTATTCCCCCCCAAAATGACTGAATCTCTGTAAGAAATGTGAACTTTGCAGCATTTTAACCTGCCCTGGACCCATCTTCCTCTTTCCAGCTGTGGGGGTTGGGGAAAGTTGCTCCCCCCAAAAGCCCCATTGCTAGACTCTGTCATCACTGACCTGTCTGTGAGTTCTCTTGAAACCCCAGTGGCCACATGTGACGGAGAAAATAGACTCTACATGTTTAGTTCAGGAAAGTTTGTAAACAAACATCAGCTGTTGCGAGCAGAGCCGGGACCATGTGATTCCCAGAGTTTGCACAGCATAAGATTCCGTATGTCCAGTTTGCAACAAAAACATTATTAGACCTGTAAAGACACAGGAAACATGGCCTGCAAGAAAAGCAGTCAGGAACTGCTTCTAAGGAAGCCCAGATATTGAACTTACTACATAAAGACATTAAATCAGCTATTATAAATAGATTCAGAGAACTCAAGGAGGCCATGTCTGAGAACCCAGCATGAGAACCATGTCCCACCACACAGATTGTATCAATAAAGAGATGAGAATCTTTTTTAAATAAACAAATATAGGGATTTCCCTGGCAGTCCAGTAGTTAAGACTTTCCCTTCCAATGCAGGGCGAGCAGGTTCGATCCCTGGTCAGGGACCTAAGATTCCACATACCTTGGGGCCAAAAAACCAAAATATAAAATAGAAGCATTATTGTAACAGTCAACTACAAACCGGAAGTTACCAAGAGCATTGCCAACGACTGAACACAAAGCCCTTTGCCATCTGCCTCTATGGAGACTGAACCCCACGCTGCTATAGCTGTTGACCTTCAACACCCACTGAGGGAGCTCAGGGTGGAGTGAGGCACTCTGTGCTCCAGGGAATCTGGTGGGACAGGTCTTTAGATAGTTGGATGTTTTTAGGAACAGATTGTATGATCTCAGTCCTTGCATCTCCTCATATCTAGAGAAGCACTAAATCCCTTCATGGGGACATCAGACCCTCATGACTAACAAAAAAACCTTTTGTAAATTGAGCGCTTCATGGTATTGAACTCCCCCTTCACCAAAACCTTATATTTTTACCTTCCCCCAAGGCCGCTTTGGAGCATCTCTCAGAGCTACCTGAGATGCTGCCTCCCAGACCGCAGACCTCCTTCTGCCCCAAATAAAACTTAACTCACAACTCTCAAGTTGTAAATCTTTTTTTTAGTCAACATAATCAATTCAATAAAGACTCAAAAATGGTCCACATCAAAAAAAAATCTTTAAGAAAAAAATATATAAATTCTGGGGTGATAAAGTACAGTAACTGCACAGAAAAATTGCTGGGTGTGGCTCATGAGCAGATCTGAAGACAGGTCAGTTGAGGTTATGCAGGTGGAAAAGGAGAAAATGTTTTGATCAGCTCAAGCCGTTGTAACAAATACCGAAGAGTGGGTGGCTCAGACAGCAGACATTCACCTCTCAGAGTTCTGGAAGCTGAACGTCTGAGATCAGGGTGCCAGCATGGCTGGATCCTTGGTGAGTTCTCTCTTCCAGGTCCTCACATGGCATCGAGAGAGAGAGAAAAGCTCTGATCCCTTTGATAGCTTACGGTGAACGGTGTCAGATGACTGATCTCCAAAGAAGAAGATTTAACTTCGGGACCAGGGAACAGGCATGATCATTCATGAGTTTTTGTGTAGCAGAGTTTTATTAAAGTGAAAAGGGACAAAGGAAGCTTCTGACATAGACGTCAGAAGCGGGATGGAGAATGTCCTCCTCGCTATTGTTGAAGGGAGTTATATACTTTTTTAACTAGTTATTACAATAAATCAAAAGAAAGTCTCAAAATTGTAAAAATTTTACCAGACCCACTCCCAAAATTTACATTTTAGGATAACAGGATTAGAACTTAACAATAGAAAGCTCCTATCAGACCCACTCCCATAATATACATTCTAAGATATCAGGATTAGTTAGAAGGTTTTCAGGAGTTCAGTGTGAATAGTGGCTCAGACGGTAAAGCTTCTGCCTACAGTGCAGGAGATCTGTGTTTGAAGATCCCCTGGAGAAGGAAATGGCAACCCACTCCAGTACTCTTTCCTGGAAAATCCCATGGACAAAGGAGCCTGGTAAGCTACAGTCCACAGGGTCACGAAGAGTCGGACACGACTGAGCGACTTCACTTCACTTTCAGGAGTTCAGTTCAGTTCAGTTTCAGGAACAGAAACTGTCCTCAAGCAGTATACACGTTGTTATATAATCACCAGTACAGAGTTTAAACTGAGTTGTTTGTTGTGTAATCATCAGTTCTGGGCTTAAAGAAAAAGAAGCGTTTTATGTGACTAAGACTAAGGAATGTAGAGAAAAACAAGTTTGTCCTTTCCTCCTCCTTGAGAACCCCAAACACCTATCTCCACTTCGAGAGCCCCAAACCCCTTTCTCCTCCTTGGGGACCCCAGGCTTCTTATCAACCTGCCTAGGAATTGACTCTCTCTCCTTCATCCCCTTATTAGGGTACCAGTCCCATCATGGGGCTCCACCTGAATGACCTCATCCAAGCCTGTGTCTCCCAAAGGCCCCACCTCCAAACACCATCACCTAAGCCATGAGGGCTTCCATATATGAATTTGGTTGTGTAGGGGAAGGGGACACAAGCTTTCAGTTCACAGCAGAAAGAAAAAAAACTTTAAAAAGAAAATGAGGGTGGGGGCTTCAGGAGAGAAGAGACATATATATACATGTGGCTGATACATGTTGATTACAGCAGAAACCAAGAGGATAAACCTAGAGCCTATAGTACAAAGTGAAATAACAAAGACAAATAAACATATATTAACACATATATATGGAATCTAGAAAGATGGTACTCATGATCCTACATGCAGGGATCTAACCCAGGTCTCCCACATTGGTCAAACTTCACGCTACTAAGGGCGTTTTGCTTTTGTTGTTTGTTTAGTAGCTAGGTCCTGTCTGACTCTTTTATGACCCCCTTGAGGGTCCTCTGTCCATGGGATTTCCCAGGCAAGAATACTGGAGTGGGTTGCTATTTCCTTCTCCAGGGGATCTCCCAAACCCAGGGATCAAACCCAGGTCTCCTGCTTGGCAGGTGGATTTCTTAAACCAGTGAGCCTCCTGGGAAAGCATGCAGAAGGCTAATGATGAAAAATCAGCATATGGAGTCAGGTTTTTAGGAAAGGTTCCTTGGAAGAGAGAGCCCTGAGCAGAATACTGATGGAAGTGGCAGGTTTGATTGAGCAGAAGAATGACTCTGACTGAAGACCTAGTGGAGGAATGGGTCCTAGAGCTTGAAGCTTGAAGGACATCAGTCAGTCATCAGCACCAGGGGTCTCAGGGGAATGGAGTTTGAGAACCAAAGAGAAGTTGGGGGGGATGGGGCAGAGGTCATAAAGCTCACCCCAAATTCAGTATAAACACCACTGAGCTCTTCTCACAGTAAATACCAGCGAACCTAAAGATATTGTACATGGAAGGTTTGAATCTTGCAAAAATTCCTTTTCAGTTCAGTTCAGTTCAGTCGACTCTTTGCGACCCCATAAATCACAGCATGCCAGACCTCCCTGTCCATCACCAACTCCCGGAGTTTACTCAAACTCATGCCCATCGAGTCGGTGATGCCATCCAGCCATCTCATCCTCTGTCGTTCCCTTCTCCTCCTGCCCTCAATCCCTCCCAGCATCAGGGTCTTTCCCAATGAGTCAACTCTTCACATGAGGTAGCCAAAGTATTGGAGTTCCAGCTTCAGCATCAGTCCTTCCAATGAACACCCAGGACTGATCTGCTTTAGGATGGACTGGTTGGATCTCCTTGCAGTCCAAGGGACTCTCAAGAGTCTTCTCCAATGCCACACTTCAAAAGCATCCATTTTTCGGCACTCAGCTTTCTTCACAGTCCAACTCTCACATCCATACATGACCACTGGAAAAACCATTGCCTTGACCAGATGGACCTTTATTAGCAAAGTAATGTCTCTGCTTTTTAATATGCTGTCTAGGTTGGTCATAACTTTCCTTCCAAGGAGTAAGCGTCTTTTAATTTCATGGCTGCAGTTACCATCCGCAGTGATTTTGGAGCCCCCAAAAATAAAGTCTAACACTGTTTCCACTGTCTCCCCATCTATTTCCCATGAAGTGATGGGACCAGATGCCATGATCTTAGTTTTCTGAATGTTAAGGCTTAAGCCAACTTTTTCATTCTCCTCTTTCACTTTCATCAAAAAATTGTTTTTAAATGCCTGCAAATGGGTTAAATATGTGACATTTGTTCCTCCAGATGAGAAAAGTCATCCTGGGCTTCCTGGCAGATCTGTCAAACATACTCCCACCTGGATTTCTAACCCAGAAGCTGCAAGCTCAGCAAGGGTGGGACTTCCCATCTGGAGAACACCTCCATGCTTGTTAAGGATCCCGTATCAGATCATTTGGGGGTTGTCGGCGTGTTTGCAGCTCTGTCAGAAGAGACGTGAGAGCAATTTCAACAGAAAGACTGAAAACCATTCGTCTCGGTGAGAAAAGCCCTCAGACAGAAAAAATTCTTCAGGCAAAAATATTTGAGAACACAATAATAACAAGACATGCAGGGCATAGATTTGCAGCAATCTGGATGGACCTAGAGATGCTCATACGAAGTGAAGTGAGTCAGAAAGAGAAAGACAAATACCACCTGATAGCACTTACACGTGGAATCTAAAATAGGACACAAATGAACTTGTCTACAAAACAGACGCACAGACATAGAGAACAGACCCATGGTCCCCAAGGGGGAGCAGGTGGGGAAGGGATGGACTAGGAGGTTAGATTAGCAGATGCAAACTATTATCACATGTAGACTCGATGGACTATAAGGTCCTACTGTATAGCACAGGGAATTATACGTGATATCCTGTGAGAAACCATAATGCAAAGGGGAATTTTAAAGAAAGTCAAAGTGAAAGTGGCTCAGTCGTGTCTGACTCTTTGCAACCTCTACAGTCCATGGAATTCTCCAGGCCAGAATACTGGAGTGGGTAGCCTTTCCCTTCTCCAGGGGATCTTCCCGATCCAGGGATCGAACTCAGGTCTCCAACACTGCAGGCAGATTCTTTACCAGCTGTATATCAAAGAATGTATACATATATACACACCCACATATATGCATGTATAACTGAATCACTTCACTGTGCAGCAGGAACTAACACAACATTGTATTTTAACTTTATTTCCATTTTTTAAAAAAGTTCTTTTTAACTCCAGTTTTATTTTGTTACTAGATTTATAAAATGGTGTTTTTATCATGAAACACATTTTCATGATGTAAATGGCTTGATGGCTTTTCTCATAGGTTGGCTTTTTAAACTTAAAGCCTAATTCTCTTTGCAATGCTATCTTTACTCTTATTTAATTGTTGTGTCGTCTCAATAACTATCACTGAAGACTGCAGCTTTGCCTCTGCCCCTCACTTAAGTTCCAAAGTTACTAAGTGGCTTCAGACAAAAGATTTGAACTCTGCCCCTCCAGTGTACAGAGGAAATAATCAGATTTCTCAGTTCTAAAGCCAATTTTTTTTTTTTTTTTCCACACCATGAAGTTTGCAGGATCTCAGTTTCCTGACTAGGGGTCGAACCAGCGCCCCCAGCAGTAGAAGCACAGAGTTTTAACCGCTGGGCTGCCAGGGAAGTTCCCCTAAAGCCAATTTTAATGAAAATACTAACAGTATGATCTCCGGTACAGGATCTGACTCAGCCATGGAAGCACCAACACCGAACGAATGAATGGTCTCACCTTAAGAAGAATGGGCAGGGACTTCCCTCATGGTTCAGGTGTTAAGAATCCGTCTACCAATGCAGGGAACAGACCTGAGTTTGCAGGGGGCACGAGTTCAATGCTTGGTGAGCAATGAAGACCCAGAGCAGCCAAACGATAAATAGATAATAAATAAGTAAAAGTTATCAAAAAAATAAAAGAAGGGGCAGAGGTTTTGTATATTCAAAGATTTTGACAAAACTGGTATTCAGTCACTGCAGCTCCTAGTGTCACTTCGGAGAGAGATTCAGTACATGAATAGCAATTAACAAATAACAATTCCAAATAACCAAATAACAATTCACGATATTGATAAGCTCCAGAGTATGGCCTCTCAGTTAATACTTACAATCATCCCTATGCCCTCACCCTCAGGGGATACATTCCAAGACCCCTACTGGATGCCTGAAATCAAGAATAGTATCAAACTCTATATATGCTGTGATTTTTCCTGAACATATGCCTAGGATGAGGAGATCCCCTGGAGGAGGGCATGGCAACCCACTCCAGTATTCTTGCCTGGAGAATCCCATGGACAGAGGAACCTGGCGGGCTAGAGTCCACAGGGTCGCACAGAGTTGGACACAGCTAAAGTGACCTAGCACGCACACAAGCACATGCCTCGGATAAAGTTTGCTTTTTAAATTAGGCACAGTTAGAGACTATCCTAATTGCCAGCATCACTACTCGTGTGCTTTGGGGTCATTATTAAGTAAAATAAGGCTTTCGAGAGCATAATCGCTGTGATAATGCTATAGTCAATCTGATAACCTAGGAGGCTACTAAGTGACTGATGGGCAGGATTTGTTAAACAAAAAGAGGATTCACCTCTTGGGAGAGACGGATCAGGAGGTCTTGGGATCCCAACATGTTTTTCAGAACAGTACACAATTTAAAACTTGTGGATTATTTCTGGGATTTTCCATTTAATATTTTTGAACCACAATTGGCCTCAGTTAACTGAAACCACAGAAAGCAAAACCACACATAAGGGGCAACTACTGCAGTAATTTAAAATGAAGTGAAAAATTGGGGTGGAGGAGGCAGAATCAGAGGAAGGTGGTCAAAAGCAGGGGGGAAAAAAAAGAGAATGAATGCTGCCCAGAATCCAGTTCTGCAAGAATGGAGTCATTAGTCACTTTGGTCTCTGACCTACATACAGTACCTCCTGGAAGGATTTCAGGGCCAAGATCAGGAATGAGGCGAAACAGGTCCTTAGATAGTTAGAAATATTCCAGATGAAATTTTTTATGAACCTGGATTTTGACTTCTTCCCATACCAAGAAAAGCACTGAAATCATCAGCTATCTATTCCTCATGACTAGCAGTAACCTTCAACTGAGAAGTATGATTGAATGCATGTACCCTTTGGCCAAAATCACATATACACTGACCTCTCCCCCTCCCTATTCAGAGCACTTCCTCGGAGCTGCCTGAGAGGCTGTCTCCTGGACACTCAGTTCAGTTCAGTCGCTCAGTCGTGTCCGACTCTTTGTGACTCCATGAACCGAAGCACGCCAGGCCTCTCTATCCATCATCAACTCCCAGAGTCTACCCAAACACATGGCCATGGAGTCAGTGATGCCATCCAGGCATCTCATCCTCTGTCGTCCCCTTCTCCTCCTGCCCCCAATCCCTCCCAGCATCAGGGTCTTTTCCAATGAGTCAACTCTTCACATGAGGTGGCCAAAGTATGGGAGTTTCAGCTTCAGCATCAGTCCTTCCAATGAACACCCAGGACTGATCTGCTTTAGGATGGACTGGTTGGATCTCCTTGCAGTCCAAGGGACTCTCAAGAGTCTTCTCCGACACCACATTTCAAAAGCATCCATTTTTCGGCACTCAGCTTTCTTCACAGTCCAACTCTCACATCCATACATGACCACTGGAAAAACCATAGCCTTGACTAGACAGACTTTTGTTGGCAAAGTAACATCTCTGCTTTTTAATATGCTATCTAGGTTGGTCATAACTTTCCTTCCAAGGAGTAAGCGTCTTTTAATTTCATGGCTGCAGTCACCATCCGCAGTAATTCTGGAGCCCCCAAAAATAAAGTCTGACACTGTTTCCACTGTCTCCTCATCTATTTCCCATGACGTGATGGGACCAGATGCCATGATCTTAGTTTTCTGAATGCTGAGCTTTAAGCCAATTTTTTTCACTCTCCTCTTTCACTTTCATCAAGAGGCTTTTTAGTTCCTCTTCACTCTCTGCCATAAGGGTGGTGTCATCTGCATATCTGAGGTTATTGATATTTCTCCCGGCAATCTTGATTCCAGCTCGTGCTTCATTTAGCCCAGAATTTCTCATGATGTACTCTGCACATAAGTTAAATAAGCAGGGTGACAATACACAGCCTTGACGTACTCCTTTTCCTATTTGGAACCCGTCTGTTGTTCCATGTCCAGTTCAAACTGTTGCTTCCTGACCTGCATACAGGTTTCTCAAGAGGCAGGTCAGATGGTCTGGTATGCCGGTCTCTTTCAGAATTTTCCTCAGTAAAGTGAAAGTGAAAGTCACTCAGTTGTATCTGACTCTTTGCAACTCCATGGACTATACAGTTCATGGAATTCTCCAGGCCAGAACACTGGAGTGGGTAGCCTTTCCCTTCTCCAGGGGATCTTCCCATCCTAGGGATCGAACCCAGGTCTCCCGCATTGCCGGCGGATTCTTTACCAGCTGAGCCACCAGGGAAGCCCACGAAACTCAGAACTGTCCTGTGTATTTTTTAAAATCACCAAAAGGTACACACTTCCAGTTATAAGATAAGTGAGTATTAGGGATGTATCATATAACACGATGACTATAGTTAACCCTGATGTATGATATATTTGAAAGGTGGTTTTTCAGATTTATTTATTGTGTATTTTGGCTGTGGCTGGTCTTCGTTGCTGTGAGGGCTTCTCCCTAGTTGTGGCGAGCGGGGCTCCTCTTTGCTGTGCGGTGTGAGCCTCTCAGTTCGGCAGCTTCCCGCGTTGTGGAGCACGGGCTCTAGGCACATGGTCTTCAGGAGTTGCAGCTGCTGGCTCGGTAGTTGTGGCACACAGGCTTAGTTGCTCTGTGGCCCGAGGGATCTTCCCAGACCAGGAATCAAACCACTGTCCCTTGCATTGCAAGGCAGATTCTCTCTAAATAGGAAAGCTCTATGTGAAAGTTTTTAAGAGATTTAATCCTTAAGAGTTCTCATCACAAGTTAGAACTGTTTTTCTTTTTATTGTATCTGTCATAGATGAGATGATGGATGTTAACTAAACCTATTGTGGTAATAGTTTCCCAGTATGCGTAAATCAAACCCTTATGCTATACCCCTTAAACATGTGCAGTGATGTATGTCAATTGTTTCTCAATAAAACTGGAAAAATTATTATCAGGATTTTTCAAATGATGCGAGGAATAATATGCAGAAGGTACCCATGGAGACTCACAAAGTCCTGGAAAGATGGGTCATAAACGTGGTGCTGGATAAGTATGAGCACGTGGTTTGGAGGGAAGAGAGGAGAAAGGTTGGACCAGGGTAAATGGTCTACATTAGGAGGTAACGAGATGTAGGTTGGCTTAGGGAGGCGGGGGTGGGGGTGAATCGTAGTGGAGCTAGGAAGATGTATTTTTTCAAGGAAAGAAACCCTTTGCAATTCTTCCACAAGGTCGAATAGAATAGAGATTATTCAACTACTTTTTCTTCTGAAATTGTTGCCAAAAGTAATCTGATGTCCTTCTCTTTCTTGAGTGTAAAATGAGGGCTCACTGCTCACCTCCCAGGCCACTGTGAGGACAAAATGAGGTAAGGTGCCTCATGGGAAACTGCACAAAATGACAAGAGTTCTGCACAAATGTGAATTACTCAGATTACTCACCGTGTTTTTATTCCTTGCTTCAGGACAGAGTCTCCTCACCTCAGCACTGTTGACTGTGGGGACTGGGTGGCCCATTGCTCTGCCCTGTGATGCTGAGTAGCATACCTGGCCTCCACGCTCTAGATGCTAGTTCCCAAGTGGCACCAGTGGTAAAGAAACTGCCTGCCAATGCTAGAGATGTAAGAAATGTGGGTTTGATCCCTGGGTTGGGAAGATCCCCTGGAGGAAGACATGTCAACCCACTCCACTATTACTGCCTGGAGAATTCCATGGACAAAGGAGCCTGGAAGGCTACAGTCCACAGGGCTGCAGAGACTCAGATAAAACTAAAGTGATTTAGCACACCCAAACGAATCCCAGCTATGACAACCAAACATGTCTGCAGATATTGCCTCCCCACGGGGAGATACGAGGAAAGGGGAAATGATCCCCCACCCCTATCCCAGAGAACAACTGCCTCAGGGGACAGAATCCTCATTTGCAGACCTCTGTGCTAGCTGGCTGCCTGAAGAAAATAGGAAAGCAGAGCTGTAGAAGGAAAATGGACCACACGCAGAAAGAAGGAAAGGAGAACAAGGGTGGCTTTGCTGAGGGTGCAGCTCCGCAGTCCCTCCTGACTTTCAAATTTCTATGTAACGATGATGTGGATGACGTGATCTCAAGCTTTAACGGATACAAGTTCCTTCTATTGACCTGTTATATCACAGAGAAGACAGAGTGTCTATGATAGCAGCATTTTGTATGGTGATCATCTGATCACCACAGTGAAAAAAACCTGATTTTTGGCCACGCGCTGAGGTGTGAAGCAGGGTCATCAGGCCCCAGTGGAGCTTAAAAGATCTTGCTGGCAGGAAATCCAGTGCTCTGCTTTCTCAAAGTGGTCAGTGTTCCCACTGAAATCAAGTCAGTCTTTACACAAATATCACTCTGTTTCCAAAGTGAGAGTTCTGGTCAACCAGGGAATAGACAAAAAGGTGAAGGCAATAGTAAAAGGGCAGGGTAGGGGAGAGAGGCAAGAAAGAGAGGGAGAGAAAACGTGTGAATCAATAAAGGAATATAACAGAAACAGCATCTAGATTTTTCATTTGGACATAGATTTTTTAAACACAGTCATTAGTTCATCTTTCTCTTCTCTTGGGAGTTGACTCTGCTTTCTATTTGTTATTAAAGAACTACAGTGGAAACATGAGGCTATTTGAGCAAGGCTGGCATGGCCTTGCAGATTGAAAGCAGTGAAGTCAGCCCCAAGCTCTGGCTCTTGAATATAGTCTCAGGCTTCCTTCCACCGGAAGGAATACATTCCTAAACCATGTATTGAAAATAGAGAAGTGGCTCTCTAATTTTACGGTGCTTCTGCAGCTGCTGAGAGCTTATTAAAATTTCAGATTTCCAAACTCCACCCCCAGAGAGTCCTACTGTGGTGCAGTGACTGACCGAGTGATGCAGGTGGGGCCTGGACCACAACCAGAGAAGGACGGAATCATTGCTCAGTTTCAGAGTGATGCAACTGTACTTCACTTGGAAAGGAAATAAACTCTGGTCAAATGCTTTGAGGTCAATTTCAAATGTGTTTTTGCAGTCTGGTCAATTTAGATAGTTAGACTATAACTGCAGTGCCTTGAAGTCTTCTTCTGAGGATTAATGCAAAAATAAAATAACAAAATATAAAACAACCCCAGAAGTCTCGAAAAATAAGGCATAATCTTGTAGAAATTTTTGAACATGCAACAGTGTTTCACACTGCAAAGGCTCTAGAATTTCTCTGTCCCCTTCGCCTTCTCCCCCTCCTCCATGGAGCTCTCTTCTGGCCCTGCCAGATGAGGAGCGGAAGGAAAATGTGAATGGTTTCACAAGATCTCATTCTTGAGTCTCAGAGTCCTCCTGAGTGACATGAAGGTAACAGTTAACTCATAAGGTCATTTTATTTGACAAATAAAAGCCTAACCTGGGCTACTTGGCAGTGGCATATTATACTGTAACTGTTCAAGGACCAGTTCTCTCTCCCCTTCCGGCTTATGAGTCCCACTGGGCAGGGTTCCCTTTTTCAACAGGTCTCCTGAGTGGGAGCTTATACCACACCTGGCACAGCAGAATACACCTGGAGGAAGATGTGGAGGAAGGAGACTCGGAGGTCATTAAAGCAGAGCTCATGGGAAACCTCTCACTTCATAGCAAAATAAAAGGGGAGAAAATGGAAGCAGTGACAGATATTATTTTCTTGGGCTCCAAAATCACCGCAGATGATGACTGCAGCCATGAAATTAAAAAATGCTTGCTCCTTGGAAGGAAAGCTATGACAGACCTAGACAGTGTATTAGAAAGCAAAGACATCACTTTGCTAACAAAGGTGTGTATAATCAAAGCGATGGTTTTGCCAGTAGTCATGTACAGATGTTAGAGTTGGATGCTGAAGTTAAGCACTGAAGAACTGATGCTTCTGAAAAGTGGTGCTGGAGGGCTCTTGAGAGTTCCATGGACTGCAAGGAGATCAAACCAGTCAATCCTAAAGGAAACCAATCCTGAATATTCATTGGAAGGACTGATGCTGAAGCTCGAATACTTTGGCAACCTGATGCAAACAGCCAATTCATTGGAAAAGACCCTAAAGATGACCTAAAAAGGTCCGTCTAGTCAAGGCTATGGTTTTCCCAGAGGTCATGTATGGATGTTAGAGTTGGACTATAAAGAAAGCTGAGCACCAAAGAACTGATGCTTCTGAACTGTGGTGTTAGAGAAGACTCTTGAGAGTCCCTTGGACTGCAAGGAGATCAACCAGTCCATCCTAAAGGAGATCAGTCTGGGTGTCATTGGAAGGACTGATGTTGAAGCTGAAACTCCAATACTTTGGCCACCTGATGCGAAGAGCTGACTCATTGGAAAAGACCCTGATGCTGAGAAAGATTGAAGGCGGAAGGAGAAGGGGATGACAGAGGATGAGATGGTTGGATGGCATCACCAACTCAATGGCCATTGGTTTGGGTGGACCCTGGGAGTTGGTGATGGACAGGGATACCTGGCATGCTGTGGTTCATGGGGTCGGAAAAAGAGTCAGACACGACTGAGCGACTAAACTGAACTGAGCACACTCAGAGATAATGAAGGACAGGGAAACCTGGCACACGGCAGTCCATGGGATGGTGAAGAGTCAGACAAGACTGGGCGACTGAACAAAAATCTCAGTGGCTCCAGTGAGTAAATTCACTCGGAAATCACACCTGTGATTTGCCAGACACAGGCGTGAAGGCCAGCAGCGACCTGCCACCTTCTGCCAGAAGAAATAGCGCCCGCAACAGTCAGTCACAGTACCGGTCTCACTGCAGACGCCCTTAGGGAACCCAGGAGCCAGAGGGGGAGGAGAGGGTGTCATGAGGTCCGATTTTGCCTTTCCCACGGCGAACTGCAGTGAAAAGCAAGTTGGGACTGGGCTCGGATACTGCACGGAGAGGAAGATGACCTCGGCAAGGATTTTCCTGGGGGGCTACCCTCAGGTCACTGAGATGCAGAGTCAGGCGCCACGACCCGGGTGGAGGGACAGCGAGGATATGACGCCGCGTGGAGCGCTGGCTTTCTCCTAGCGCGGCCCTTAAGCATTCTCCAGAAAGTTCTATCTCGGAGAGAGCTGCCCTGCAGGACGCCAAGCTCTGCAAGGTAAGGTACCCGGGCACCCGAGACCCTGCACGGCGGACCACATCTTCAACAAGACGCCGAGAAGCCCAAACAGCCCCACCCCAGTGCGCCTGAGGACACTACCTCGCCACCCGCAGCTCCGCCTCTGAGAGAGGGGGCGGGAGGGCCCTCGGGGCGTGGCCCGGAAACGTCCGACCAATCCTCACTGCAGGTTTGAGGTCACGTGATCGCCAGCGGGCGCCCCGCTCTTCCGCCTTCCGCCTCGCAGCCCCGCCCACCATAGGGAGAGGCCGCCGGCGCGACCCTGGGGAGGAGGGTCTTGCGGTCACGTGATCGCCAGCGGGCGCCCCTCTCTTCCGCCTTCCACCTCGCAGCCCCGCCCACCGTGGGGAGAGGCCGCCGGCACCACCCTGGGGAGGATGTTCTCGCGAGAACCACGAGAACTTCCTATCCCTTCTTCCGTCCGTCTCCACCTGGGGCCGCGCCCCGGGATTGAGGCTCCGAAGAGCCGGGGCTCGGACGTAGCAGGCAGGGGACCCCACCACGACAGCGCCGAGGGCGGGAGATTGGGAGGGTTTTACTGCCGGCTCGACCGTCCTCGTCAGGACAGCGGCGTTCCACCGGGGCCGCACGCCCCCTGGTGTCGACTCGTCGCCTCAGCCGACCGTGGTGGCCCCCAGGCCTTTGACCTGCCTTCGCCGGGCCGGAAGTGGGGACGGGCTTAAAGGACATCTGTGGGGCTTTGTCGCCGGGGCCGGAAGTGGAGAGGAATTTAACGGACGTCTGTCGGGGGTTTGGCCCCGCGCTTTTCCTACTTTAAAAGCGCTCTGTAGCCACCTGCACTCCGCCTACCGAAAACTTTTTGAGGCACGGGAGAACGTTCCAGCAGGAAAGCCGGGGTCGACCCCGCCTGAGATGTGGCGAGAGCAGCTGGTGTGTGCGAACCCCGCAAAGGCGCCAGCCTCTCGCCCAGGTCGTCTCACCTGCCCTTACGTTACCCTGCAGGGCGGGCTTCGTCCCCGCCTTAGAGATGAGGGAAGAGCGTCAGACGGGCTTGAGGAACGTGCCCCAGGTGGCACACAGCCAGGCTCTGCGGCCCGGCCGCGTGTGTCTCCAGTCAGATGGCGACTGCCGCTTGTGAGTGGCCAGCTGCAGGCCGGCACGTGGGCCCTGAGGTCCGAGGGGGCAGAGCTCGGCCCAGTGCCCCCGGGCACTTGTCACGGGTGGGCTGTGCCCTTGGTCCCGCGTTCCAGGTGTGCCCGCGGCCGAACCCAGCCTCGGGTCCCCAGGAGAAGACCGCCTGTGGGCACTACCCACCAGAGCCCTTCGCAGGCCTATGGCCTTGGTGCCGCTTGTGGATCCCAGCCTCCGGGGACTCTTGCTCATGCCGGGGCCTGGACGACGGAGGAGGAGGCCCACCGTGGATTCCAGCTGTAATAAGAAGGCGCTGGCTCCCGGGGGCCACTTCTTAACCACAGAGCCGGGCAAGGGTGAAAAATGGGCTCCCTCACAGACACTTCTCTGAGGGAACTCCTAAGGGGCTAGAAGCATTGTCCCGACTGAAACCCAGTCACAGCAAATGAACATTGGTCTCCAGCCCCATGTGATGTGTGTGGTAAGGCCAAAACAATTGGCTTCCGCCACCTGCGGGTGACTCAAGAGGTCCCACCACCACCATTTAAAACATTCTGTGGAAATGCCTAAAATTCCACCATTAGCAACTCTAAGATTATGAAATCCTCTTTAGGTTCTTTAATAGGTGAAATACACTAAATCCCTAATTTTCTGATGGGAGAGGAGGTAACTTAAAAAACTGGGTTCCCAGGGAGAGGGAAGAGAGGACACACACAAGGGGAAGCCTCCTCCCTTGGAGGAGTTCCCCCTCCCCCCCCCCCCACCCCCGCAGGAACACTGGAGAGCGTCCAGAGATGTGTTTCCACTTGGTGAAAATCTCTGGGCAGATTGTAAAACCGGGTTTCTCCATGTCAACTTAAGACTCCTCGAGCTGTAGAGGGGTGCATCTCTTGCCTTTGTGGGATTCTGAGACCATAGGCGCCTACTGAATGCTCAAGGCCGTCTGTGGCCACATTCCACGGATATGAAGGGAAATCCCAATACTACTCAACAGACTTGCCTGTGAGCAGGCACTTAGTTGTAGAGTAAGGTCTGGCCTGTCCCAGGATTCATCAGAAACCTTCGTTTCCCATTCCAGGGAACAAAGCAAAGCCATATTCAGAAAAATAATGATAAAGAGCCTTAAAGTCAAGGAAAAGTGAAGTGAAAATGAAAGTCGCTCAGTCGTGCCCGACTCTGCGACCCCAGGGAGTCTGTACAGTCCATGCAATTCTCTAGGCCAGAATACTGGAGTGGGTAGCCTTTCCCTTCTCCAGGGGGGGTCTTCCCAGCCCAGGGATCGAACCCAGGTCTCCCACATTGCAGACAGATTCTTTACAAGTCAAGGAAAACAAGTTGATAAATCAATGCTGTTGACTCCAAAGAAGAGACTAAGAAGCCTAAGATGACATAAGCAGTCAACGTTATTAAGCTGGGAAGAATTACTTTGTTTGGACGTGCTTCTGACTCCTCTCTATCTGTTCAGACTCCTCTGATTTTAGCCCAGGTTGGTAGTGTGGAAGTTGCAGGGGCAAGAGATTTGACCTTCCTTCCTCACTCTTCTAAAAATAGATTCAGAAAGCAAGAGCACTTCCATACATTTTGAGAAATGTTATCAAAATGTAGCAGGTGGTCCAAAGGAAACACTCTGTCATCGTTCCCCTCACTTTCCCAACCCTAAGCCCCCCACCCCTACTTGCTACCCCCACCCCAGCCACCCCCCCCCCCCCCCAGGCAAAATGCTTGCTGCAGGAGTAACACTGCTCAGAATCTGCCATGATTCAGGGAAGGGAGAGCTAGTCGCCAGTGACCTTGTCCGTGCCCCAGTAAAGACACCGTCACTTCTAACTATATGCAGGGCCAGTGCACCCAAAACTCGTCGGCCTTTTACATCTGTACACTGAGGAGAGAGCCCTCAGAGGAAACTACCCTGCTGACCCCTCTATCTAAGATTTCTAACCTCAGGGCTGTGAGAAAATAACATCTGTCCTTTAAGCCTCCCAGTCTGTGGCACTGATACTTTGTTACGGCAGCCTGAGGCGACTGATAACGAAGGACAGCCACACAGCCAGGGAGGAGAAGGGGCCGGACAGAGATTCCAATTCACTTTCCAGTCGCATATTGTTTTGCCTCCCCGGCATCCTGCACCTCTCTGCGCAAATTGGGATACTGCTGTCAGCCAGGAAACTGCACCAAAGATTACTCTGATGAGAATGGTGCCCCAGAGTTGATCAGTGCATGACATGTACCCCCGCACAAGGCAGCTGAGAGTGGAAAACGCACTTGGACGTCCTGCATGGCATTGGGCTTTACAGGCCATTGATCAGGCTGAGGCTCCCTAAGCGCCAAGCACGATCACTCTGTGTTCAGGACCTATGTTCAGAGGGACCACTGAGGTCTCAGGAAGGGTTTGGCATTAGGGCTCCGAGAAGTAGGGCTTCTTGGGGTGACCTCGGGGGCACTACAATATGTATTTTTTTTCCCATTTATTTTTATTAGTTGGAGGCTAATTACTTTACATCATTACAGTAGTTTTTGTCATACATTGAAATGAATTAGCCATGGATTTACATGTATTCCCCATCCCCGTCCCCCCTCCCACCTCCCTCTCCACCCGATCCCTCTGGGTCTTCCCAGTGCACCAGGCCCGAGCACTTGTCTCATGCATCCAACCTGGGCTGGTGATCTGTTTCACCCTAGATAATATACATGTTTCAATGCTGTACAATATGTAATTGCATAGGAGCTCTCCACCTTGCCTGCTATGGCATGATGCTTTTAATATTGTACCTCCTGTGAAATCCACATGTAATTTATTAGGTTTGCTTTTTGCCTAAATAATCAGAGGTTTCCATTCAATGTTGATCTGGGTCAACTGGCCCAAATGTTATATTATATCATACTGTAATTAGGTTGCCTAAAATTATCTGTTTTCAAAAGAGTCTTTAAAATAAGAACAAGCTGGGGTCTGGAGTGATGACAGAGTGTGGTAGCAGTTTGTATGGCCATTGTCCTAACATCAGCCTTCTCATGAAACAAACATATAACAAAACACCTTATATTTACTCAGTTGGTTAAATTACTGAAAGACTTTTAGGAAGTATAACAGTTTCTGGATGTGTCCTTTGAAGGAAAAAGATTATTTTAAAGACAGTTTTTCTAAGCGTAAGCAAAACGGATGATATAAAATGAAAAAAGGAAGAAAAACAAGGATCAGGAATAGCCTGAGGGAAAAGATCTCTTAAAGACTCATGAGGGACTTCCCTGGTGGTCCAGTGGCTAAGACACCACACTCCCAATGCAGGGGGCTGTTCAATCCTATCAGGGAATTAAGAGCCCACATGCCACAACTAAATTCACATACTGCAATTAATACCCAGTGCAACCAAATAATGGTTTTGAAAAGGGCGTGCACACAAGGAAACACAAGATCCATTTGGGTGTACAGCACACAGCACGAGGAGTGGAGCTGGCACCAGTCTCTCTTAGAGAACAAAGTTCTTGTTTGGGAAAAAAAAAAACTGTGCTATGCTGTATGGTAGGTGAATATTTTCCAAAATGGCAAATGTAATATTTCTAGTCCACAAAGCACATAATGGAGAAACAGTTTTACTGTTTTACAAACCAGAAGCAGTGTTGGAGGCAAGTGTTTTAAGATGCCACCTCCTAGGGCAGCACACGGTCAGAACACAGAACAGCGTCCTTGTAAGTTCCAAGTGCAAACCCCTCAAAAGTTCCCTCCAGCAGAGAGGCACTTGAAAGGAGACCCTCATAGAAAGAGGGGCATTTTCCAACTCATCTCCAGGTCTCCCAGACTCTTTCTTCCAAGATGAACTTTCCCTTGGAAGCGGTGTTTTGTTTTGTTTTTAACTCTGATTTCTTTGGTGCCCATCAAAATTCCAGTCCTAGAGCAAAGTCGCTTTGCTCTTATTCCCTGAAGATAAACAAAATTAGCTGATATTTGCAAAAGAATGTTAATATAACAAAGACTGCAGAAAAACAAGGGGAATCCTTATTGAAAATACAAATAGCCACAAACACCTAAGTTTCCATTATGGAGGTTTCTGGTGCTACCATGACCATCTCTTCCCCTGGGGTCCTGCCCTCCTGATGCCTGCTGGCCTCTAACCCCCTCCATCCACCAGTCAACACAGCTGACACATCCTCTGAGAACTGAGGCAGGAAACGGAAAGATGGTTTCCTGTCCTCTGTCCATAAGGGGATCCCACCCATGCTGCTGCCACCCAAGGGGCTCTGGCCTCTCGGGCCCCAAGCTCTGGGCTTTGCAGGGTGCATTTGTGTAAATCCCATTCATCACACACCCATCATTTTGTGGGTAAGCATGATGACATACGTGCCATAATCACACCCAGAGCAGCTCACGCATGTCCCCTGCAGAACCACTCTGGAATGCCATGAGATACAACATACAGAATAAAGACTTGGGAACTGGCCCTTGGAGTTTCCGGCCAGTAAAAAACGTCCTGCTTTTCAACCAAGAAGTTTAAGCTTAACTCCCCCCTTCACACCCTTTCAGCAGCCCCATCTCTGACCCACACCCTCCTGTATTATCTTCATAACCTGTCCTTACCCTGTAGGAAAAGCCCACAGCCTTGATGCCTGTATTTCCATAACAGAAAGAAAAAAATGAGTGCCGACATGACCAAGCGTTTATTTAGATTTGTGCATTATGTGTAACGGGCCTACGATTCTGTAACATTAAGTTGCATTCAGACACGTAACAGATCACCTTAACGGCAAAGAATCAGATTTCACAGAATGAAAGCTGCCCTGGAGAAACCGGGGTGTGTGGTTGCCGTAGCAATCGACGCCTTCCAGAAGGAGTCCGCGCTTGGCTAATTACAGCCTTCTATTTTTAGACTCATCCGCGTGCCTCTCCCCCCTACCCCAACATTTCTCACACGACGACTTCAGCAGGAAAACACGCTGTTATCTGTACAGCCTGTGCCCGTCTCAAAATAACTTGTTTCCAGTCAGCCTCCGCCTGCCCTGGGAGGCGAGGGCCTTGTTCCCTAAGCCTAGGGAACGCCGATCTGACGCCTCTGAAGGAGCCCCGCGTACTTGACAAAATGGAATGAAACAGCATCGCGGACTGCCAGGGCCATAGCTGTCTTGTGAGCGCCCGGGCTTGGGTTGCAGCCACGGGATGGGGTAGCGGCGGCCAGCCCACCAGCGCCCTGAGCCGGGCCGGGCCTCGCATTGCCTTGTGGGAAACTCTTTAGTAACCAGACAACAGTGGTGATGGAGCAGGAGCCCTGATGGGCGGTCCAGAGGCTGTGGGACCCTCTCAGTCAAGATGAACTTCGGAATGTGTCAAGACCCAGTACCTGGAGCCTGAGAAAAGGCTTCCAGCAGACTTCCCTAGTGGCTCAGATGGTAAAAAATCTGCCTGCAATGTAGGAGACCCGGGTTCCATCCCTGGGTCGGGAAGATCCCCTGGAGAAGGGCATGGCAACCCACTCCAGTATTCTTGCCTGGAGAATCCCATGGACAGAGGAGCCTGGTGGGCCACAGTCCATGGCATCGCAAAGAGTTGGACAAGACTGAGTGACTCACACTCACTTTTCCACCCGTTGAGTCCTGGCTGCCTGAGGTACCACAACTCCCTAGGAATGCCTGTCCTTCCCACAGCAGGGCCACGTGCTGTGGAAATAGTTGAAGACCAGCCAATGACATTAGGCCAAGGCTCTGGGGTCTTCAGACTTGTTGTGACAAGGGAGTCAGTCACCGTCACCTGCTGTATTTGTTTGCGAGGGCTCTCCTAACAAGGTACAGAGCCTTAAACAGCAGACTCGAGTCTTCTCACAGTCCTAGAGATGGTGGGATCAGAAGAATCATGCTCCCTCTGAGGGTGCTGGGGAGAAGGATCCAGACATCCCTCCTGGCTGCTGGTGGCAACCTGTGGTGTCCCTTGACTTGTAAAGGTGTCGCTGGATCTCAGCTCAGAGCTGTGTCCAACACCAGACACGTGGGGCTAGGAACCCACTCTACTCCAGTCTGACCTGTCATCTTAACTCATTACATCTGCAGTGATTTTGTCTCCAAATAAGGTCACGTTCTGAACTACTGAGGATCAGGGCTTCAACATACAAATTTCTGGGAATCCCCTGGCAAACCAGTGGTTAACATTCTGCACTTTTACTACCGAGGGCCCAGGTTCAATTCCTGGTCAGGGAACCAAGATCCTGCAAGCCATGCAGTACGGCCAAAATGTTATGTATATATGAATTTCTGTACTATATATATGAATTTCTGGGGGACAGAACTCAACCCATAAACTTGCCTATGGCAGAGACTTAAAAGGCAGCAAAGCAGGAAGTGGGAAGGTGTTCGAGTGAGAGAGAGGGGCGGTTTAGGCAGCCCCGATGGGAGGCTGCTGGCACAGGGAGGCTGGAGGCAGCTGACGGGAAGCAGGCATCCTGGGTGGTTGGTGAGGAGTGAACTCACGGCCAGCTTTCCCCGGTGGGTCCTGAGCTGGAAGTCAGGGCCAGATTCAGGGACGGCTGGCAGTGACTGACCACATCCTGGCGTGGGGGGCTCCTTGTGGCAGAGGGCCTGTTCACATCTACATGGTAGCTCCAGTGAATCTGCCTTTCAGTGCAGATGACACCACCTGGGGTTCTCAGGGTGCTGCTGGGGCTGGAGTGGGGCGCAGGTGGTCTGGGAGGCCCAGCACTGAGAAGGCGGCGTGTCCACAACACAGGCGCGAGATGGCCAGTCCCGCAGGGCAGACCCGCTCAGACCCTTGTCCGCAGAGCGGCAGGGGGCCCGGGGGCCCCATCTGCAGCCGTCTCCTTTGATTCCCATGAGGCCGAGCACCGATGTGTGGTGGGGGATGTAGACAGGCTGACACCAGAGTAGCCGTCCTCTGACTTTCTGGCTTCCGTGCATGCTAGGTCACTTCCTGGAGGAGATGGCAGCCCACTCGTCTTCTTGCCTGGAGAACTCCATGGACGGGGGGCCTGGTGGTCTGTGGTCCGTGGGATCGCAGAGTCAGACACGCCGGAACACACAGCACAGACAGGTCACTTCGGTCATGTGAGACTCTTTGCAACCCTGTGAGCTGAAGTTGACTTAGGGAGTCTCAGGTGCACGGTGAGGTGATTCAGTTACACAGGTACATATGTGTTATTTTTCAGATTATTTTCCATGATAGGTTATTACAACTATAGTCAATACTATAGTTCCCTGTGCTATACAGTAAACTTTTGTTGCTTGTTGCATATCTATGTTTTTTAATTAGAAATCTAGCATTCTAGTCACACTAAATCAAACAAGTAGGCTCCCAGTGTCATCAGTTTTTTAGTTAGGCAAAAATTCATAAGCTTTCTAAAATATATATTATACACATTATTTATATATAGGTATACAAAAGCTTTTTTTTTTCTACTATGCTTGATCAAGTCTTGAGAAAGAACATCAAAAAGAAAAAGAAAAAGAAAAAAAGATGGAGAAATTGGAAAACATAAACTAAATGAAATGGGAGCACTGATAGGGATCCTTTCCTGGAGCTGAGGATGGGTTTTAAGCTCATCAAATCACAAGGCTAATAATGGGGAGAGAAACAAAGGTTTCTGTTTGTGAAAGGAGGGGATGTAAAAAAAAAAAAATTAGACCAATGCCCTTCTTTAAATTGGTTAATTGTATGTAATGTGATTTCACTTCATTTCAGTAATAACAATGCCCTTATTTTAAGTCATGTTTAATTTTTTAATCCTATTTAAACTGTTTATTTCAGCCGTTCACCTAATAAGAAAGAGCAGGGACTCCCTTGGCAATGTAGTGAATGGTTAGGATTCCGAGTTCCCAGTGCAGGGGCACCAGTTTGATCCCGGGCCAGGGAACTAAGATCCCACCTGCCACATCGCAAAGAAACCTGCAAGAGCAACCTGGAACTTCTCATTTCATCAAATGTGATAAATGATATATAATATTAATTTTTAGAAAAGTTAGTGAATCACGTAAAGAGTCTTTAGAGTGCCAGCGTTAGTCGCTCAGTCGTGTCCAACTCCTTGTAATTCCATGCACTGTAGCCTGCCAGGCTCCTCTACGGAATTCTCCAGGCAGGAATACTGAGTGGGTGGCCATTTCCTTCAGGGGATCTTCCTGGCCCAGGAATTATACTCCAAATGTACACAAAGATAGAGGATCAGAGACGCTCAGTTCTCAGAATGCAGGCCTGAAACTCCTGCCTGATGGACCCATATCTATCAAAAACAGACATCCGAGCAGGGCTTCTTGGTCTGTCCCCAGAGGCACAAAGGCAGGCGTGAAGGAGAGTGTGGGGGAAAGTAAACCATTGCTGTCATTCAGTTGCTAAACTGTGCCCGACTCTTTGCGACCCCATGGACTGTAGCGCACCAGGCCCCTCTGTCTTCCACTGTCTCCCAGAGTTTGCTCAAATTCATGTCCATTGAATCAGTCAGAAGTATTGGCTGTTAACCAAAATTTCAGCAACGGGGATCTGATTGAAATAAAGCGGCGTTTATTTGGAGTTTGCTAGGACTGCAGCCAGGAGACACAGATTCCAAAAGCACCTGCGTTGTGATCCACAGGACTGCAAAATTGAGAAAGCCCACAAAGGCAAAGAGTGCAAGACCATTGTTAGCTGCATGAGTTGTTTATCAAACGCCCTAATGGGAGCCACCAGGAAGGACTGGTTGGGGTCCAAGATGGGTACATAGTTACAAGGGAAAACATCCTGAGACCACAAGGTTGCAACTGGCAGGTGGTGTTTTAAAAATAGCTGATGAGGTTCTTGAGTTTGGTACAGTTCACAGAAAGTTCAAGTTCTCAGGGGTGCAGGGACGTGTCTGAGACCAGACAGCTCCTTTTTTTATATGCCTGAGCTGTGATTACTCCACTACGACTGCAGTCTGTCACCCAGGTCAACTATTGCTGCAAACTGTTGCACAACACACAGCCCCAGCACTCCGTGTCTTGTTGACTTGTGGATGGTGTTGCAAGTTTCCCGAGGTCAGGGGGATCTAGGCTGCAGTGTGGGTTCTGGTCTCCTCCCCTAGTTCTTGTCCTGATGAGTAGCAGGAGCCGCAGGGAGGAGAGAGGCATGCAAGGCTTCTGCTTGCATCACAGGTGCTGATATCCCATCGGCAAAGCCAGCCAACCTGTTCGGGCCCCACACCCGTGGGTGTATCATGGCTACAGGGATGGGGGAATTAGTGCTCAAAGGTAATTCACCTGATCAGTTTGAGACAGAGAGGAGAGAGCAGCCATGATGAAGTCTCTGAAGCCATGTCTTCCAGAAAAGTTGAAAAACATGGTGCTTTGATTTAAAGTGTGATATCAGAAAGACTCGTTTTAATAAGAGTCTTCTAAAATAGTGTGTGTGTGTGTGTGTGTGTGTGTGTGTGTGTGTGTGCGCGCGCGCGCGTGCGCTCAGTAGAGTCCGACTCTTGGTGACTCCTTGGGCTGTAACCGTCCAGATACCTCTATGGGCATCTTACAAAAATAAAATGTACTTCTAACTCTGCATTTTGAAACACATGTTAAAATTTATCAAACAGAAAGGATATACTTTTTGTAAGTAAATCAAGTTGATAGGGACAGAGTGTTAAAGGTACAAAGTAGATGATTAAATCGTCCCCTAGGGGATTGTGAGTCGAGAGAAAAGTAGAGAGAAAAGTACGGGAGATCTGTAAGTTAATGATCACTCAAGGAAGCCGGTGTGCTTAACCACAAAACTGAGCAGGCTTTGCTTAGCAACAGAACCATGAAACAGAAGCATGGGACGTGCCCCCAAACAATAAAACAACAGTAATGAGGCCCGCATCCTGCCCAGTGAGCTCCGTAAGTTAATGATTCCTAGGACGCGCTCCTCTGCACACACTAAAAATAAAAATATAAGGCAAAAGTGACATTATCCTAAAACCTGAGATGACTTGCCATTTTTACCACATACCACCCTGTTGCTGATTTGAGTAGGATCATGACAGTCCCGCTTTCACCACATAAGGACAAGAAAACGCCCCCAGCCAACGTGGAGGAGGAGCTGCTGATGGAAGCTTGACATCCGCTCAAGAATGAGGGGGAAGGTGGCCTTCTCCTCCTGCCTTCGCTTTTCCTTTGATTATAAACCTGTGCCGGGAGAAATATCAATAACCTCAGACATGCAGAAGACACCACACGGATGGCAGAAAGCGGAGAGGAACTAAACAGCCTCTTGATGAAGTTGAAAGAGGAGAGTGAAAAAGCTGGCTTAAAACTCAACATCCAAAAAAACTGAGATCGTGGCATCTAATCCCATTGTGCTCTGTCGCTTCAGTCATGTCTGACTCTTTGTGACCCCGTGGACTGTGGCCCACCAGGCTCCTCCGTCCATGGGATTCTCCAGGCAAGAACACTGGAGTGGGCTGCCATGCCCTGCTCTAGAGAATCTTCCCCATCCAGGGATCGAACCCACGTCTCTCTCAGTTCCTGCACTGGCAGATACATTCTTTACCACTAGAGCCACCTGGAAGCCCCATCACTTCATGGCAAATAGATGGGAGAAATGGAAATAGGGACACACTTTATTTTATTTATTTCTTTCACTGCACATGGTGACTGTAGCCATGAAATTAAAAGATGCTTGCTCCTTGGAAGAAAAGCTATGACAAACCTAGACATTGTATTAAAAAGCAGAGACATCACTTTGCCAACAAAGGTCTATATCATCAAAGCTATGGTTTTTCCTGTAGTCGTGTAAGAGTTGGACCATAAAGAACTGATGCTTTTGAACTGTGTGCTGGAAGAGACTCTTAAGAGTCCCTTGGCTGTGGTACATATACACCATGGAATATTACTCAGCCATTAAAAAGAATTCATTTGAATCAGTTCTAATGAGATGGATGAAACTGGAGCCCATTATACAGAGTGAAGTAAGCCAGAAAGATAAAGACCAATACAGTATACTAATGCATATATATATGGAATTTAGAAAGATGGTAACGATAACCCTATATGCAAAACAGAAAAAGAGATACAGATGTACAGAACAGACTTTTGGACTCTGTGGGAGAAGGCGAGGGTGGGATGTTTTGAGAGAACAGCATCGAAACATGTATATTATCTATAGTGAAACAGATCACCAGCCCAGGTTGGATGCATGAGAGAAGTGCTCGGGCCTGGTGCACTGGGAAGACCCAGAGGGATCGGGTAGAGAGGGAGGTGGGAGGGGGGATCAGGATGGGGAGTACATGTAAATCCATGGCTGATTCATGTCAATGTATGACAAAACCCACTACAATATTGTAAAGTAATTAGCCTCCAACTAATAAAAATAAATGGAAAAAAAATTAAAAATAAAATAATATTGATGTTAAAAAAAAAAAAGAAAAAAGAGTTCCTTGGACTGAAAGGAGACCAAACTAGTAAATCCTAAAGGAAATCAGTCCTGAATATTCATTGGAAGGGCTGGTGCTGAAGCTGAAGCTACAATACTTTAGTCACCTGATGCGAAGAAGTGACTCATTGGAAAAGACCCTGATGCTGGGAAAGACTGAAAGCAGGAGGAGAAGGGGATGACAGAGGATGAGATGATTGGATGGCATCACCAACTCAATGGACATGAGTTTGAGTAAGCTCCAGGAGCTGTTGATGGACAGGAAAGCCTGGAGCGCTGCAGTCCTTGGCATCAAAAAGAGTCAGACACCATTAAGTGATGGAACAACAACAAACAAAACTGTAGCCCCACCAAGTTCTGGGCATGGCACTCCCTTGCCCACCCGCCTGGATCTCTTACAAGCATCCTATATGAATAAACTCCTTCCTTACCTTCACTCTCAAAGTGATCCACTCTCAGGACAAATGGTGAGTAGAGGCCGTTTCCACTCATTCATTCATTTCCATTCACACCAGCGGGTTACTGGGCAACAGGCTGCCATGCAGGGACTGGGAAGGGTTCAAAGGAGGAAAAACATAGCTTGCCCAAAGCACCCTGAGTCCAGGTGGGGAGAGGAAAAGAAAAGAAAATACCCACAGATAGCTAGAAGTTGCAATAAAAAGTAATACATGTCACTTTTTAACACAGAGATAAGATGCTCTGGGGTTTCAGCAGAGAGCAAGTGTTAATTCCAGATGCTGAATGATGAAAATACTGTGGGTTGTCATGCCTGGAAGAAATTCACAGGACTTTCAAACTGAAGAGGGGGATGGGTCCAAACTCTCTACAGAAAAGGAAACTGAGGTCCAGACAGATGAAGTGCCCCCCTCCAAAATCACATAGTTTAAGAGGATCTAGGACTCAAATTATTCCCATCCTAGGACTCTTCCACTCTGCCTCCTGTTGCTCCATGTCTAAGGTCTCCAAAGCCACTCTCCTGGCAGCATTTCAAATCTAACAAATGAAAAATTACTCAGCTAAGAGGATGGCATTTACAAGGTGTGGGGAGAGGCGTGAAGAGTCAGGACGTGGTTGAACAAATACCAAAGCCAGTCAGAAAATAACGAAGGAAACGTCAAGCAGAAATTTACAGCCTGGAAGTATTTTCCTCATTTGTTCTGCCATGTGCATTCATCTGGACTCCCTGTTCTTTGACCGAAATACCCAGAAACACACTGGTCTTTTTTGACCCGAGGAGCAGAGACATTTTCAATGTTCCAATGTGTCTCTTGTTCTAAGAGCCCTTAAAGGATGTGAGTTATGGGGTTTTCCTCCTGCCTCGGTTCCTTAAATTATGCTCACAGCTTGGCAAAGAACTCTTAACTGCCTGGCCCATTAATCAGGCAGAGCCATAAATTTCTTGCCTCATTGCCCAGTGGAGAATCCTTCTGGAAGATGTTCATGCTGGAGTAGTTCGGGGAGCTCCCATCGGATCCATAGCCTTCTCAGGCCAGGTTCCCCTGGGTCCTGGGACAATACAGGGCGGCCCTGGGACATACGCCCGAACAGTTCCCCAGCTGGGGTGGAGCCTGGCTGTATGATCCGGGACCAGCCAGTATACAGGACCAGCCTGTATGATCCAGCCACTCCATCCCTCTGAGCTCCTCATCTGTGGAGCGGGAATTAGCCCACTTATCTCCCCAGATGGTTCTGACGGTTAATGGGATGAAGTAAGTGTGTGAACCAGGGACTTTCCTGATGGCGCAGCAGATAAAGAATCCACCTGCCAATGCAGGAGACATGAGAGATGCGGGTTCGATCCCTGGGTCGGGAAGATCCCCTGCAGGAGGGCATGGCAACCCACTCCAGTGTTCTTGCCTGGAGAATCCCAGGACAGAGGAGCCTGGGGGGCTACAGTCCGTGGGGCCGCAAAGAGTCAGATACGGCTGAAGCGACTTAGCACGCAGCAAGCCTATGTCACTCTCCTCCTCTCTCTCTGAAAGGCAGGCAGGACACACACCACTCACAGGGCCACGGAAGTCGCAAACCCCAGGGTGAAGGTCCTGATTTCCTAGCGCCCCTTCCAGCAGACACACCAGGCTGTCCTCGCAGTCAGAGGTCACCGTCTTTCCTTCTGCAGGCTCTTCCTCTCTGATCTTGGGCCACAGCCCAGGGGCACTTCTCAGGGTGAGCCTCCAGGGCTGTGGGGTCTTTGCTCATTCGGTTGTGGAACAGTAACGCGAGGACATCACTGCAGGCATGGAGTGTGTATGGGCTGAGACTCAAAGTCTCAGCTCCAGCCACAGCCCCTAGGGCCGCCGACGGCAAGAGCGGCCTCCTTCCCGGGAAGGCAACCCCAGCTCTCAGGGTGTGGCGGTGGCTGCGAGCGGAGGGCTGGGGATGGTGACTGCAACCATGAAATTAGAAGATGACTGCTTCTTGGCAGGAACGCTATGACCAACCTAGACTGTGTGTTAAAGAGCGAAAACATCACTTTGCCAAGCAAGGTCCGTCTCTTCAAAGCTATGACCTTTCCAGTGGTCATGTATGGATGTGAGAGTTGGACCATAAAGAAAGCTGAACACAGAAGCATTGATGCTTTTGAACTGTGGTGTTGGAGAAGAATCTTGAGAGTCCCTTGGACTGCAAGGAGATCCAACCAGTCCACCCTAAAGGAGATCAGTCCTGGGTGTTCATTGGAAGGACTGATGCTGAGGCTGAAACTCTAATACTTTGGCCACCTGATGTGAAGAGCTGACTCATTGGAAAAGACCCTGATGCTGGGAAAGATTGAAGGCAGGAGGAGAAGGGGACGACAGAGGATGAGATGGTTGGATGGCATCACGGATTCAATGGACATGAACTTGGACAAACTCCAGGAGAGGGTGAGGGACAGGGAAGCCTGGCGTCCTGCAATCCATGGGGTCTCGAAGAGTTGGACACAACTTGGTGACTGAACAACGGCAACAAAGATGGCTGGGGAAAGCAGGGCCAGGGTGAGCGGGAATCACACCCACGGCCAGCAGACTGGGGATGACTGAGCATCCAATCTGTCTGCTTCCAGAGCTCCTTAGCACTTGCTCCCGGGCAGGAAGGCTGTGGTCCCTGATCTCTCTGGACATGTGTAGGCCTAGTCTTTGATCAAAAGTTCTGGATCTCTGAGGAGAGTCCAGAGATAGGATCCCACCCCCAACACCCAATCTGATACAAAGCCATCCTGGAAAGAAGCTCCATAACCTCCACCTGAAGGATAAGTTACTTTGGAGTCTTGATGCTGCCTCAAAGAAAGGGGCCTGCAGTTAAAAAAAACAAGAAAAGTTTAGATACATCCATTTTATGTTTGTCGTGCTGGGTAATTCTATAATAAATATAAGTATTGTGAACACCCTTTTCACTTTATTACATGTCTGAAGTCAGTAGTGTGAATGCAATGTGGTTGACTGAAGACTTTTGACCTTTATAAACCTTTCTCAGAAACTACTCATAGCCCTGCTTTTTTTTTTCAAAATAACTTCTTCTTCCTCCCATTATTATTGTATAACTCAGTGGTCTTGCTTTTTGAAAGTATTTTTGGTGCCCCTTGCATCTCAAAGATGGCCTTACCAAGGACTGTACATTTGAGACTGAATTTTTCATCTTTTTTAAATGTGTTCAGTTCAGTTCACTTCAGTCATTCAATCATGTCCAACTCTTTGTGACTCCATGGATTGCAGCACGTCAGGCCTCCCTGTTCATCACCAACTCTCTCGGAGCTTGCTCAAACTCATGTCGGTGATGCCATCCAACCATCTCATCCTCTGTTGTCCCCTTCTCCTCCTGCCCTCAATCTTTCCCAGCATCAGGGTCTTTTCCAATGAGTCAACTCTTCGCATCAGGTGGCCAAAGTATTGGAGTTTCAGCTTCAGCATCAGTCCTTCCAATGAACACCCAGGACTGATTTCCTTTAGGATGGACTGGTTGGATCTCCTTGCAGACCAAGGGACTCTCAAGAGTCTTCTCCAACACCACAGTTCAAAAGCCTCAATCAAAATGTGTTAGGTCTGTTCATTTAGTTTTTATTCCTTTTCCTTCTATTTGGTTAGGATAAAATTCCCATGAAGTGGAATGAACCATACCACTGGGTGAGTTTTGACAACTGGATACACCTGGGGGACTTGTGCCCCTGTAGTGAAAGAGCATTTTCATCACTGCAGGAAGTTTGCTCATGTCCTTCCTGTTCATCTTTCTGCCCCAGAGAAAACCACTGTTGTGGTTTCTACCAGCATCGACTAGTCTGTCATATCCTAGAACATCATGTAAATAGTGTGTTTTCTTTTGTGTCTCACTTATCTCAACCAGCATAATGCTCTTAACATGCATACGGTTTCATGTATCAGGAGTTTGCTCACTTCGGTCATTGAGTACTATTCTGTTGTATGAATATATCACAGTCCCTCTCCTAGGCTTGGGAATGTAGGTTGTTTATGCATTTTCACTAGTAGGAATAGGGCTTCCCTGGTGGCTCAGAAGTAAAGGATCTGCCTACAGTGCAGGAGACTAGAGTTCGATCCCTGGGCCAGGAAGATCCCCTAAAGAAGGGAAGGTCAACCCACTCCACTATTCTTGCCTGGAGAATCCCATAGACAGAGGAGCCTGGCGGGCTACAGTCCATGGGGTCTCACAGAGTCAGGCATGAATGAGCGACTAATTTGGGCTTCCCTGGTGGCTAAGATGGTAAAGTATCTGCCTGCAATGTGGGAGACCTGGGTTCAATCTGTAATGAAGATCCTTGTATGACTATTTTAGTGGACATGTGTTTTCATTTCTTGTGGGTAAATATTTACTAGTGGAATTGCTTGGTCATTTATTTTGGAGGTGAATGCTTTATAATGAAAGTGAAAGTCGCTCAGTTGTGTCTGACCCTTTGTGACCTCATGGACTATACGGTTCTTGGAACTCTCCAGGGCAGAATATTGGAGTGGGTAGCCTTTCCCTTCTCCAGGGGATCTTCCCAACCAGGGACTGAACCCAGGTCTCCCACGTGGCAGGTGGATTCTTTACCAGCTGAGCCACAAGCAAATCCTGAATGCTTTATAAGAACTAAAAATTCCCTGGCATTCCAGTGGCTAAGACTCCACACCTTCAGTGCTGAGGGCACAGGTTCTATTCCTGTTCGGGGAACTAAGATCCCACAAGCTGTGAGGTGCTGTCAAAAAAAAAAAAAAAAAAAGTCAATCCATTAAAAAGCTTAATAGACACTGCACCAAAGAAGGTATACAAATGGCAAATAAGTACTTGAAAAATTGTTCTACATCAATAGTCATCAAATTAAAATCATAGTAAGATATTATAGGCCTAGTAGTATAGCTAGAATCAAAGGACTAAAAATTCCAAACGTTAGTGAGGAGGTGAAGAAATTAAAACCTTCATAAATTGCTGGTGGGAATGTAAAATGTACAGTTACTTTCAAAAACCACCTGGAAAAAAAAAAACCACCTGGAAATTTCCTGAAATATTAAATGTTTATCAAATGACCAGCAATTGTACTCCATTTCCCATAAGAAATGAAAATGTATGTCCACACAAAGACATGCACACAAATGTTCACAGCAACATTCATAATGGCCAAATCCATCAACTAATGAAGGAACAACTAAAATTTGGTATATCTATAAATAGAATACTACTTAGCAATAAAAGGAATTAACTACCAATAGGTGTAGCAACTTGAATGAATGTTAAAACCATTTAAGAGGTTAACAACAGAGATATACCGTATAACACAGGTAAGTTTAGACAGTATCTTAATAACCCATCATGCAGCATAATCTGCAAAAATAGTGAGTCAGTATGCTACATACCTGAAACTCACAGAACATTATAAGTCAGCTATGTTTCAACAGAAAAGATAGATAAATAAAAGACATACAGCAAAATAAAATATAGCTATGATTTTGAAATCATATAAGAAAAGATACATTGATCTTAAAAAAACTTCAGTGGAAGAATTCAGACACATATGTCTATGTATTATATGAGTCCATGTATGTGAAATTTCTAGAAAGGGAAAACTATAGAGACAGAAGACCAATAGTTGACTGGGAGAAAAGCAGGGAAGAGTTGCAAATTGGCAAGAGGGAACTTTTGGAGAAGCCTGGATTCTGAATTTACTGATTCATCAAACCATACACATAAAATCAGTGAAATTCAGGCTTCCCTGGTGGCTCGGTGGTCAAGAATCCACCTGCCCACGCAGTTTCCTCCCGGATCCAGGAAGATCCCAGATGCTGCGGAGCAACTAAGCCCATGAGCCCCGACTCCTGAGCCTGTTCCCTAGAGCGTGGGAGCTGCAAATACCGGGCTCTCCTGCTGCGACGACTGGAGCAGCCCGGAGCCCGCCGGCCACCACCTGAGAGGCCCACAGGCCGCCGCAGAGTCGCCCCGGCCACCCCAACTAAAGGAGAGCCGCATAGCAACGAAGACTCAGCACCGACTTAAATAAATAAGCAAAATTATGTAAAAAATCAGTGAAATTCACGCTAAAGGAAAACCACACCTCAGTAAAGCTATTAAAGTGTATTATGTTGAGTGAAGGAAAACGTAATTAAAAAGAAGCATACAGTGTATTATTCCATTATGTGAGGCTTGAGAAGAAGTTCATGTGTAGTGTAACATCCCAACAATAGTTCCCTCTGGGGACCGTGGGTAGGGGCTGATGAGCAGGGGTAATCAAGGGCCTTCCCGGAACGATGGTCGTTTCCATAACTTGACAGGTGTTCGGTTACACAGTTGTATGCACTTGTCAAAACTCATTAAATACATATTTAGTATTTGTCCATTTCACTCTGTATATATTTTACCTAAAAATAAAGGCTATAAATAAACACTGAACTCTCGTTAATAACACGCACCTTGCAGCTACCACGCCGGACTGCGCATCTGAGACACCTGCGCACCCCTCCTCCAAGAAACGCCGGGGCCTGAAGGAAACACCAAAGCCTCTTAGCTTTACAGTGACCTGAAACCTCCCAGAGTCTACCTAACACTTATCATCAAATGAAAGCTGTTGTTGCAGTTTAGACACTAAAAACTGTCCAACTCTTTGTGACCCCATGGACTGTAGCCCGCCAGGCTCCTCTGTTCATGGAACTTCCCAGGCAAGGATACTGGAGTGGATTGCCAATTCCTCCTTCACAGCATCTTTCCGACCCAGGGATCGAACCTGTGGCTCCTGGGTCTCCTGCGCTGCAGACAGATTCTTCACCACTGAGCCACCAGGTCAACCCGATTGAAAGAAGCATTGTTAATACCAAAGACCCTTGTTTTGATTGCTCTTCTTAGTGTTTCTTCCCCTTGTCAGACTTGACTTACTCCTTTGATTTGGAAAAGCACACTTATTGTTTCAAATTCCAACTCAAATATGTGAACAAGTCTCACCATTGATGTCTCTCCCCTTCATGTCATGGTGCTTCTGCTCATTCTTTCCACAAGGCTGTTAGCAACAAACTGTCCATCTCACCCCCACTGACAGCCTCTGACCGCAGGCATCAAATCCTTCTTGCCTGTACTAAACAGAATTATTAGCCTGAAACCATAAATGGCTAGTACTTTTGAGGACGGAAGCAAATAAAAAGCCAAACTCGAAGAACTCAATTCCTCAGTTCCCCCTTTCCAACACCCTTGTCTCTGGTCACCAGACTCCTGCAGATGCATCCTCACCTTCCCTTCAAAGGCGAACCGACTGCCAGTCTGGTCTGTGTAGAACCGAAGGCAGCAAGTCTTTGAGTTTTCGGGAAGGATGCTCGGTACCCCCAGCGCCCTGAGCACAGGGTGGGGAGGTGACCGGCTTCAGAACGAGAGAGTCCGGGTTGGAGGGACAGAGGGGAGGGCCGCCCCAGGGTGAAGTCCCCCCGGGATGAGGCCGATGACAGTCGCACTTCCTAAGAACGGGGTCCACTGCCTCATTCACGGACACGGAAGCACTCTGCCAACCCTGTTTGGCCTCTTTGTTTCTTGACTCCCCTCCCAGGTGAGGCAGCGGGGAGCCCAGGGCCGCAAAAACACCCCCTCCACCCTTGGCAGTGGTGCCTTCGATCGAGAGGGCTGCCAGCCAGCCACCTCCTACCGCAGGGCTCCGTGGCATCTCCTGAGGCAGCAGGTGGGGTTCAGAGACATGGTGCCTGCTTTTGGAGGGTGCGTTTCAAGCAAGTCCTTCTGGGGAATGAACCCCGCTCCGCTGGGGTCTGGCGCTCACCCCCGAAGAGACTCGTCTCAGTCCCGGGGCGGTGCCTGCCACCTCTCCCAGCTGTGCCTCTGCGCTCTTGCTGCTGCTGTTGCCGTGGCTGGCTGCACTATGCATGGAGGGTCTTAGTTCCCGGACCAGGGGTCGAACCCATGTCCCTGCGCTGGGAGCACGGAGTCTTATCCACGGGACCAGCAGGGACGTCCCTGTGCTCTATGCTCCAGCATCCTCTTAGCTGATTCCCAGAGCGTGCAGGCCAAGTCATTTCAGTCGTGTCCGACTCTCTGCGGCCCCGAGGACTGCAGCCCGTCCACGGGATTCTCCAGGCAGGAATACTTCCCCCCGTACTCCAGATCACACGTCTTTTCACTAAGCTTGCCCTGTGCAGATGTCTGCGTGGTGTCTGTGTTCTGGACGGACGCTGACACGCAGGCTAAGGAAACAATTCTGCAGCAGACGGCAGCTACCTCTCATGGAGAAGGAAGAAGACTGACATGGTGGTGTCAAAAGCCCCGAGGAACCAGGGCCATGGAGATGGCCATCGGCGATCCCCAGGTCCCGGCACTCAGGCTGCTGTGCAGACCCCTCCCATTTAGGGATAACCAGTAAGATAGGGAGGAGATGACAGAGTGATAAGTCATAGAGACTCGGCAGCTTCCACCTAATAAAGCTCTCGGCTTACTGGACTTGGTGGAAGCTGGGTGCTCTATCATATGAATGTTTTGGGAACACAGGGAGAGACCCCCATGGTGGCGAAAGGAGGCTCCTGCCTGTATTTAGGGAGTCCTTGACACCACTTATCAACAGTCTGGAGGGGAGATATACTGGCAGGAGACTTGTCACCTGAGCTGAACCTTCAGATGACTGCAGCCCTGATGGACATTCTTGACGACAACCACAGCTTTAGTGACCCCATGCCGAACTGTGCCATTGAGCTGCTCCCAAATTCCTCACCCAAGGAAATGGAGATAATAAATGATTACTATTTTAAAGCCACTAACTTTAGGGATACCTTGTTATGTAGTGTTAAGTAATAAGTGTTAAGTGATAAACTATGAAGAAAGCGGAGACCCGAAAAATAGATGCCTTTGAACTGTGGTGTTGGAGAAGACTCTTGAGAGTCCCTTGGACTGCAAGGAGATCCAACCAGTCCATCCTAAGGGAGATCAGTCCTGAGTGTTCATTGGAAGGACTGATGCAAAGCTGAAACTCCAGTACTTTGGCCACCTGGTGGGAAGAACTGACTCATTGGAAAATACGTGATGCTGGGAAAGATTGAAGGCGGGAGGAGAGGGGACGACAGAGGATGAGATGGTTGGATGGCATCACTGACTCGATGGACATGAGTTTGAGTAAGCTCTGGGAGTTGGTGATGGGCAGGGAGGCCTAGCATGCTGCAGTCCATGGGGTCGCACAGAGTCAGATATGACTGAACGACTGAACTGACTGAGTGACTGAAGTAACGAATACACAGTCTCAAAGTTCAGTTCAGTCGCTCCGTTGTGTCCGACTCTTCAAGTGTGTGGAGGTCCTGAAAGATAAAGACTAGAGCGTTGCCCTAGAGTAAAGGAGACTAAAGACATGACAGCCAGGCCCTCCCTGGTGATCAGGGGTCAAGACTCCACGCTTCCAACGCAGGGGGTGCAGGTGTGACCCCTGGAAGGGGGACTAAGACCCCATGTGCTGCGTGGGGAGGTCAGAAAGAGAGAGAGAGAGAGAGACATACTACAGCTAAAGGCAATGTATGAGCCTAGACTGGATCCTGGTCCAGGAAAAACATTAGTGGGCCAACTGATGAAATCTGAATAAAGGCTGTAGACTGGTGAATAATATAGTATCAATGTCAATCTCCTTATTTTCATAATTGTATTATGGCTATAGAACATATACATTTTAGAGGAAACTGGATGAAGAGTAAATGAGAACTTTCTACACTGCTTGTAACTTTATAATAATCTTGACATTTTTTTAAATTTAAAAGTTAAAAATAAGACCCCATATAAGAATAAAGGTAAGCTGCTGCTGCTGCTAAATCACTTCAGTCGTGTCTGACTCTGTGTGACCCTACAGACGGCAGCCCACCAGGCTCCTCCGTCCCTGGGATTCTTGGGGCAAGAACACTGGAGTGGGTTGCCATTTCCTTCAATGCATGAAAGTGAAAAGTGAAAGTGAAGTCGCTCAGTCGTGTCTGACTCTTCCCAACCCCATGGACTGCAGCCTACCAGGCTCCTCCGTCCATGGGATTTTCCAGGCAAGAGCACTGGAGCGGGTCACCATTGCCTCCTCCAAATAACGGTAAGGGATAATTTCAAATATCAAAAATTGAAATAATTCACTATCAGTAGACTGCAAAAAAAAAACCTAAATGGTGTCCTTCAAGCAGATGAAAATAGTCCTAATTTGGATGCTCAGACATGCAGGAAGGAATGAAGAATATGAAAGAGGGTGACTTATACTGTGGGTAAATCCTACTGACAGCTGACTTCATAAAAAGCAGTACAAATTATTGTGGGCTAAAAATAGAATTCAAATATGACAATAATACCATGTAAATTGAGAAGTGTGTGCAGTTAAAAATATTCTAAGATCCAGGCATTGTCTAGAAAGAGGGTGAAGTGCTTAAACAATATTCAGTTCAGTTCAGTTCAGTTCAGTTCAGTTGCTCAGTCGTGTCTGACTCTTTGCGACCCCATGATTCGCAGCATGCCAGGCCTCCCCGTTTATCACCAACTCCCAGAGTTTACCCAAACTCACGAACATCGAGTCAGTGATGCCATCCAGCCGTCTCATCCTCTGTCGTCCCCTTCTCCTCTTGCCCCCAATCCCTCCCAGCATCAGGGTCTTTTCCAATTAGTCAACTCTTCGCATGAAGTGACTAAAGTATTGGAGTTTCAGCTTCAGCATCAGTCCTTCCAGTGAACACCCAGGACTGATCTCCTTTAGGATGGACTTTGATAAATGAGTGTCATACTTTTAAATCTCTATGGTAACCATGAGTAGAATGTTGGATAATTTCCAGATGGAGAAAATAGAATAATAATTTAAAAATATGCAATCAATCCAAATGAAGAAGAAAATGACATGTAGATAGAAATCACTGGGGGAAGAAAGAATAATGTAATGCAATTCCAAATAATATATAATTCCAAATATGTCAGCACTTACATTAAATCAAAGTGGATTGAAGCTCCAATTAAAAACAAAAAGATTTTCAAACTAGATAAAAATATATCCAGTCTGACTACATGCTGTTGACAAAAGGTATATAGAAAACAAAAAGATACAGAAAGGCTGAAATTAAAAGGAGAGTAGAAGATATATGATGCAAACACCAATCCAGAGATGACTGGTACAATTGCACTAATTATAAAGGAAGTCAAGTTTAAGGCAAAAAGAGAAAGAACATTTACTTAAGGAGGCAACACTGGAGGCATTCTCACCGAAGTCAGGACTAAGACAGTAACTGCACTGGAATGATTGGTCAACATCATTTAATGTGGTTGTTGTTCAGTCGCTCAGTCATGTCTGACTCTTTGCGACCCCATGGACTGCAGCACGCCAGGCTTCCCTGTCCTTCACCACCTCCCAGAGCTTCCTCAAACTCGTGTCCATTGAGTCGGTGATGCCATCCAACCATCTCGTCCCCTGTCGTCCCCTTCTCCTCCTACCTTCAATCTTTCCCAGCATCAGGGTCTTTTCCAATGAGTTGGCTCTTGGCATCAGGTGGTCAAAGTATTGGAGCTTCAGTTTCAGCATCTCATGAGATGAGAGAACAACAAAAAGATAATCACTAGAAGGAAAATATAAAACATCCCTGTTTGCAGACGATTTTATTGTATACTGTGTGTTTGTTGCTCAGTCATGTCCAATTCTTTGTGACCCCATGGACTGTAGCCAGCCAGGTTCCGGTGTGTATAGAACTGTCCGGGAAAGAATACTGGAGTGGGCTTCCATTTCATTTTCCAGGGGATCTTCCCAACCCAGGGATCAAACCTGGTCTCTTACATTGCAGGTAGATTCTTTACCATCTCAGCCACCAGGGAAGCCCTTATTGCATACTAGAAAAATACAAAAGACTCCATGAACAAACTACTATAAAAATGAGAGAATTTAGCAAAGATACAAAATTAACATTAAAATACCATAAAATAAACAGCCTTCATATATTCACATAGTAACTAATTAGAACAGAAAACTTCACTTATAGTACAGGCAAAAAAGGAAAAACATCTCAGCATAAAATTTAAAAGAATTGTGTAAAACTTACATGAGGAAAAAATTTTAAACGCTCCTGAAAGACCAATGAAAAAGTGGATTTAACCAGTGAAAAGACATACCAGGCTCTCAGATAAGATGACTCAACATCAAAAGAAGTTAAATCTTCATTCCCAGAATTCCCAAGTCAATTCATCATTCACAGAATTTTCTTCTAAAATTAGATATAGTTATTCTAAAAGTCCTATAGGAAAAAATAAAGCAGCAAGAATAACTGGGAAAACCATGATGAAAAGAAAGATAAACTGGGACCACTAGCCTGCAAAATACTAAAACATGCCACAAAATTTCTATAATGGAAACAGCTGCGCTTGTGGCACGTGGATGGACTTACAAACTAATGTCATACGTTAGAAGGTACAAAAGACCCAAGTAATTATGACAGTTACCATTTGACAAAGAATACATGTGAGATCTTTAATTAATGGGGGAAAGATGGGCTTCTTAATAAAATGTGTTGAAACACCCAGATAGCCATTTGCGGAAATTCAAAATCAGATCCTTGTCTCACAAGACGTAGTAGAATAAATTCCAAATGGATCAAAGATTTTAATGTAAAAAATGAAACTATTAAACACATCAGAGTGGGGAAAACTTTTCTATCATCAAAACATAGAGAATAAACCACCCCAGATCTAAGGAGACTTGAGAAACAGAACAGCTAAATGCAACATCTTGATGTTGATTGAATCCTAGCTTGAACAAACCAGCTGTGAAATATATTTTGGGGCAATGGGGAAATTTGATCACAGACCTAGTCTTTGAGACAGTAAGGTATTATTATTAATTTTGTTTGTTTAAGCAGAATATTGTCATTTTTTAGAGATACAAATTAGTGAAGTAATTTGTGGTGAAATAAAGTTTTCAGCAAAAGGTATATTAAAGTGATTTTGGTATATTATTGTAAGAATTCAAAAAGTGTCTGAATGCTTCTAGTTTGGGAAGCTCATGGCCTTTTTGTCCTCACCACAGTCAGGAACTAAATTCTAATTTAATTTTGTCATGAAAAATATTCTAGAAAATGCCCTCCAAGGGCACCCAAATCACACTCTAACCAGAGATCAAACACAGCCTAATGTGGCTTAGCACTCATGCCGCTGCCCCCAAGGCCAGCCCAGGCAGCTGCCAGGGGTTTCTGCAAAAGGGAAGGAGGAAATAACTTCTCCCAAGGAGGGCGAGGCCCGGAAGTCAGATCGGAGGAGCAGCAAACCAGTGGAACTGCCTGGACGGTGTCCTGCAGCGGACACGCGCAGAGCTTCCCCCACGCCGCCCTGGGGACAGCGCAGCCCTGGGACAGGAGCCCTGGGGGCTCAGGGCGGCTCGCCGCCTCAGCTCCGCAGACGGGAGGGTCGGCCACGAGGGAGGCGAAGGCCAGGGAGGCTCTCAGGCCCTGCAGAGAGCAGCCAGGGTGCCCAGGGACAGCAGGGGTCTCTGGGCAGACAGGGGACCCGGCCGGGACAGGCAAGGGCGGGGCAGGGCCCAACCAGGGACAGCCCGGCTCATCACCGCAGTCGTTTTTTATTTGAAAGCCGCAGTGGCTTGCGAGAGCTTGGTCACACGCCGGGGTTGAAAGTCAGTCCAAGAAAGGGGAGAAGGCCCAGTTCAGTTCAGTTACTCAGTCGTGTCCGACTCTTTGTGACCCCATGAAGTGCAGTAAACCAGGCCTCCCTGTCCATCACCAACTCCTGGAGTTTACCCAAACCCATGTCCACTGAGTCGGTGATGCCATCAAACCATCTCATCCTCTGTCGTCCCCTTCTCCTCCTGCCCTCAATCCTTCCCAGCATCAGGCTCTTTTCCAGTGAGTCAGCTCTTCACATCAGGTGGCCAAAGGCTTGGAGTTTCAGCTTCAACATCAGTCCTTCCAGTGAATATTCAGGACTGATCTCCTTTAGAATGGACTGGCTGGATCTCTTTGCTGTCCAAGGGACTCTCAAGAGTCTTCTCCAACACCACAGTTCAAAAGCATCAGTTCTTCAGCGCTCAGCTTTCTTTATGGTCCAACTCTCACGTCCATACGTGACCACTGGAAAAACTGTAGGTTTGACTAGACAGACCTTTGACAGCAAAGTGATATCTCTGCTTTTTAATATGCTGTCTAGGTTGGTCATAGGTTTTCCTCCAAAGAGCAATCGTCTTTTAATTTCATGACTGCAGTCACCGTCCACAGTGACTTTGGAGCCCAAGAAAACAGTCTGTCGGTAGGTCCCTGAATAAAACTAAACTCGTAACTCTTATGTTGTGTGTTCTCTCAGTTGACACCCTGAACAGAGGTGGAGCACCCCCCTGTTTCCCTAAAGTCAGAGGGGTGGAGGTGGCTGGCTCCTGTCTGCAGCCTGAGGACGTCCTGCCGGGTCCGAGAGGGTCCATCCGTGATTTTGTGAGCTGCTTCCTGCTTGCAGGAGTCTCAAAGAAACAAACATGACAATGCTTTTGGAAGACTTCATGGTTCGGGCCATATTCTCTTTCTTTCCAGGAAGCAAGTGTTTCCATCCTTTTATTCCGCCTGCACCCCGTATCCTGCCCTGACTTCACTCTCGGCGCTGGCGGGAGGGGGAAGCGACACGGTCCCTGCCTCCCACGTGCTCAGCGGACTGACACTGTGACCTTTAACACAAGTGCCAGGTGGGTGACTGGGGGCACACACAGGCGCCCTGGTGCCCGGACAGGGCCTCGGGTCATGGAAGGAGGACTGGGATGGCATCGCTGAAGGGGCCAAGGTTGGTGCAGGTGCATTTGAGAGGCTGGTGAAGCTGGCACACGGGAGGCTGCGAGTCAGCGGGCCGGGAGGGTGGCAGCTGTTGAAGGAACTTTCCAGAACCTTAAGTTATATCTGGGCATGGCAGGACAGAGTATTAAAATAGAAGAGGGTCACGTTTATCTGTGAGAATGCTAATCACGTAAAGGAAGGGTGGGGGCGTGGGAGGTGAGACAGAGAGCTGGGGTGGGGTGGTCGCCTTCCTGGGAAGCAGTCTGGGGTAATGGGGAGGGAATTCGCTCAGTCTGCAGACCGAAGCTTGAAAATGGACTGAAACATGAGTAGCTCTGTGACCGCAGACCAGTTACTGAGCCGCAGGTAACCGTCCATTCCAAGCAGCTGGAGGAAAACCCGTAAGAACTGACAGAGCTCTGCTCTATGCCAGGTACTCAGCACTTCAGGTGTATTGACTCACTTAATCCCACAGTACCCCACGAGCTGGGTCATAGCTTCACCCTCATTTTACAGATGAGGAAACAGAGACCTACACAGCTTGAGTTCCGTGGTTGATCAGAAGCATAGGAGGCTGAGAACTGGCGGTTGGCACCTGAAGTGGGGGCTGTCTTGTGAGCCTGAACCCCCTTTAACCTGCAGAATCTGATGCTAATTCCAGGTGCGGGTGCGTGCTAAGTCGCTTCAGTCGTGTCTGACACTTTGTGACCCCCTGGGCTGCAGCCCCGCCAGGATCCTCTGTCCATGGGGTTTTCCAGGCAAGTATACTGGAGTGGGTTGCCGTGCCCTCCTCCAGGGGATCTTCCTGATCAAAACCTGCATCTGTCTCCTGCACTGGCAGCTGAGTTCTTCACCACGAGTGCCATCTAGGAAGCCCAGCTCCAGGCACATAGCGTCAGAATTTAACTGAATCACTGGGCAACAGGTTAATGTCTGCAGAGAACCGGAGAGTTGGTCGGCACCGGGTGAAAAAAGTAAGCTTCCCACTGCCTTTGCACGGGCAAACGAGCGGAGGTCAGGCACCCAAGGGCAGACGTGGTCAGCAGACAAGCTCTGAGCCACAGCCTGGCCTGTCACTCCATGCTGCGGGACACACGGCTGGGCCACTGGTGGTTCTCTGCACACGGCCTGCTCACGCAGCAGCAGACCACGGCCCGGAGACTCCTTGGGGAGCAGAGATTGTTTCTGGGAGTGGGGCCGAAGAGTCCTGGACCCCTACCCCCCAAACCTGCCTTTTTTGGCACCATCTGGGAGGCTGAACCCACTTACTCCTTCCTCACATCATCTGTTGGAGGGGAGGACAGACTTTTTAAGACACTAGATATTAAATGTCTTAGGTTTTCCGGGCCAAGAGACAGAACTGTAGGATATTGCATAGGGATTTATATATACAATAAAAGAAAAAAACTTCATTGGCAAAAGTAAAATATAGTAATAATTATAACTTTTTGGTACTACAGGTCTAGCAATGAGAATAATTTGAATCCTTAGGGGGGATAATGTTTCACTTAATTGAAATTCAAAGCTAGATTTATCAAGATTAACTGCACGTTTATCTGTTAATGCTGATTTGTAATGAAATTTTACATATTTCATCTTTGGAAGTGTCTTCCCATGGACAGGTACCTCCCCACGCTGGTATCGGTCCATGAGCATAGGATTTTTAACTGAGCATATTTATCACTTGAAAGACATTTGTAGAATTCTATTACATTTTCCTCTTGATGTTTGCGTTTTAGCAGATTAATCACTTCAACTGAAGGTTGTGTGGAAACTCCTTAGTTGCAGTTAAATGGATCTTGAAATGTGGCTCATTTCACATTTCTTTGGGAAATTTCAAAGCTTGAAATTTGACGTTTCTTTGGGATTTACATCAAGGTCTAAAAACGGCTGGTGGAGCTGCTGTTTGAACTCAGATAATACAGATTCCCCCTGGAGGAGGGCATGGCAACCCACTCCAGTATTCCTGCATGGAGAATCCCAAGGACAGAGGAAGCTGGCGGGCTACAGTCTGTGGGGTCCCAGAGTCAGACACGACTAAAGCGACGTAGCACACACTCACTGCTAATGTGTGTGGGACTGGAACTCTGGCTTTGTGTTTCAACTTTTGACCACATGTTAATATTAGCTGTGATCTCAGGAATGTTAGTTTTTGTTGAAATGACTTTGCCATAGTGTGACTTCCACATATAAGCACTGCTTTCCCTTCTGATTTTAGACAGAATTAATTGATATATTATCAAATCTGAAGTAAAGGCTAATTTCCAAAGCTGTTTAGCATTTGACAGTGATGGCTGAGGGTAGTTCTTCTTATTCAGAACAATTTCAGTCATGGTCCTGAGCTCAAAAATGGAAATAATGGATACTCAGACATAGAAAATGGACTTGTAGACACGGTGGGGAAAGGAGAGGGTGGGTCGAATTGAGAAAGTAGAATTGGCACATATATACTATCATGTTTAAAATGCAAGGCTGGTGGGAGGCCGCTGGATGGCACAGGAAGCCCAACCTGGTGCTTTCCGACAACCTAAAAGAATGGGAAAGCTGAGAGCCGAAGAATTGATGCTTTTGAACTGTGGTGTTGGAGAAGACTCCTGTGAGTCCCTTGGACTGCAAGGAGATCCAACCAGTCCACCCTAAAGGAGATCAGTCCTGAATATTCATTGGAAGGACTGATGCTGAAGCTGAAGCTCCAATACTTTGGCCACCTGATGCAAAGAGCTGACTCACTGGAAAAGACCCTGATGCTGGGCAAGATTGAAGGCAGGAGGAGAAGGGGATGACAGAGGATGAGACGGTTGGATGGCATCACCAACTCGATGGACATGAGTGTGAGCAAGCTCTGGGAGTTGGTGATGGACAGGGGAGCCTGGCGTGCTGCAGTCCATGGGGTCGCAAAGAGTCACGACTGAGCAACTAAACAGAACTGAACTGAGATGAATGGGATAGGGGAGGGGTTGAGGGAGGGATATATGTTTAATTATGACTGATTCACATTACTGTACCACAGAAACCAGGACAACATTGTAAAGCAATTATCTTCCAATTAAAAAATAAACTTTAAAAAATAAGTAAAATCTTTTAAAAAACTGAAATAAATTTTACGACTACTAAGCCATCAAAAGACTGTATTGTAGGCCAGGTCAGGAGTTTCAGCTACTATTTCTAACAAAAGAATTCATCGAACTGTTGACAGGTTAAGTCCATAGCAGCAACTAAAGTTCACGGTTCATAATACTGGTTCAGTAACACGTGATTCAACTATATTCCACATAATTTCTGTTGATTTAAATTCTACAATGGGTAATCCTAAGGTTTAACACCCTATATTATCACAAGCTTCCCAAGTTTGTCCTTTTAAGGCTTTTTCCACTTCATGTATTTTTTTTTCACAATCAATTATAACACATCTTAGCAGATTCCACTTCAGGTTGTTGTACTGAATTAGTTTTCTCAACTTTGAAAATATTTTTGCCTGTAGTTGCTACACACAGGTTGTTTTTCAGTTGCTCAGTCATGTCTGACTCTTTGCAACCCCATGGACGGCAGCCCACCAGGCTTCCCTGTCCTTCACCATCTCCCAGAGTTTGCTCAGACTCACGTCCATTGAGTCAATGATGCCACTGACAAAGACTAATTCTTCAGTTACTTCCAACTTGGCACAGACTCTTCAAATAAACTAATGTATGTCAACTCTTGTAGTAAGAGTCGGGGAAAACACTCAAAACCACTTGCTTTTTTAATTGACTGTTGATGTTGTTCCTATCTCCTTAACACTTTGAGCAACTGTCATCACTGAGAGACTTCTCTGGTGGTCAAGTGGCTAGGCCTCTGTGCTCCCAATGCGGGGGGCCTGGGTTTGAATCCTGGTTGGGGAACTAGATCCCACACACTGCAACTAAGATCACGGTGAAGCCAAGTAACTCAGGTGTTGTGTCTTGTTTTGTTTCTAGACGGTTATCATTGAAAGGCTGGTAGTTTCAGACAAGCTTAGTTTCTCCAATGATGTTTCTCCAGTCGCTGAATCAAACCTGACTGAATTAACCCACCATAGGTAACTGGCTTTCCTAGACTGGCTAACATACACCAGTCAGAAACTTACTTTGGTTGCAGCCTCGTTTTCATTTTTTACTTCTGTGGAGAAAGTCTGTGATTAGATACTCAATTTTAAATTTTCTAACTTTTCTGACCATCCATCCATTGCTTTCTTGTGAGTTAGAAGTAGTCTGATGGATAACGTAGTAGTCTACCAGTAGTTTACCTGGAAATGCCAACATAGATTGTATTCTTTGTAATGTGACAGCTTCCATATTGTTGTATGTTGTCACCCAACTCAGGAGGGAAATAACCCATACTCCACCATGCCTTAAAAGCAGTGACATTCGAAAGCCACTCTGTTTTGACATGATGGCCACATTGGTAATAAACAATAAGCGTGTGACACGGTGCCCCATGCAGCACTGAAAACGCTGTCGACTTACTACTCGCTGCCACCCGCAGGCCACCAAGCAGCCGGGTGAAACGCCCGTGCCACGCAAGCTCACTGCGGCAACTCAGCACTCAGGCCTCCAAACAAGAAGCAACCACAGGGAATGTGCACATTTTAAAACATGGTGGTGTTTCAGTAAGACTTCATGTATGGGTGCTGGAATTTAAATTTCATGTAATTTTCACATCATGAAATTCTTATTTGATGTTTTTCAACCACTTAAAATGGAAAAACCATCCTTAACTGGGTGGGTCATACCAGAGCAGAGAGTGTTAGTGGCTCAGTTGTGTCTGACTTGTCTGTGACCCCCACGGACTAGTCGCTCACCACGCTCCTCTGTCCATGGAACCCTCCAGGCAAAAGTTCTGGGGTGGGTCGCCCTTCCCTTCTCCAGGGGATCTTCCTGACCGAGGAATCGAACCTGGGTCTCTTGCATTGCAGGTAGATTCTTTATTGTCTGAGCCACCAGGACTGATTTCCTTTAGGATGGACTGGTTGGATCTCCTTGCAGCCCAAGGGACTCTCAGGAGTCTTCTCCAACACCCCAGGTCGAAGGCCTCAGTTATTCGGTGCCACATTGACATTAAATTAGCCCCACCAGGAACTCCGCTTCTGGCGATCACAGCAGCTGGAGGGGTTGTCCAGCTGCAGGCTGTGTTATGTGATCCCAAGAGTCGAGGTCAGTGTGGTGAGCTGGCCAGAACCCGGCCTGTAAGCAGAAGGCTGTCCCGGGTCAGGCGTGGCATTTTCAGCAAGCTGCTTCGACTCTTCGCTTTTCTCCAGTGTGACGTGTGAAGCCGGCAGGCCTTGTTCACGTGCAGGTTTTGAGGACGTCTGGGCCGGGCCTGAGAGTCTGCATTTCTAACAGGCAGAACGGATTATGCTGACGCTGCCGGTCCCCAGACGCCTCCAGGTGGCGAGGGCTACATGACCTCAATCTCCTCGGAAGCCCTAAACCATTCCAGTGCTCAAGGCAGGCATGAGTCTGTTCCTTTTTGGAATATACAAGTCCCCTGGTGGCTCAGTGATCAAGAATCCGCCTGCAGTGCAGGAAGACCTGGGTTCGATCCCTGGGTCAGGAAGATCCCCTGGAGGCGGGCAGGACAACCCACTCCAGTATTGTTGCGTGGAGACTTCCATGGACAGAGGAGCCTGGCGGGCTGCAGGCCATGGGGTCACAGAGAGTCAGCTGCAACTGAGCGACGAACGCTGGAATAGCTTACGGAAAAACTCACACCAAATTTTTGAAATGTTTGAAGTTTAGTGGTAAGATCACAAGGAACTCGTCTCCCCAAAGCATTTTCTCTACCTTAAGGGAACATTAAAATCCCATCATTAGATCCATCATGAGCTCCATCCAGTCGTAACCATAGGCTCCTATGAGGTAATGTTGGCCACGTACGTATATTCTAACTAGAAGGAAAGTCTGCCCTTGCGCTGCTCTGAGGGAAGGAGTATGCCCTAGGAATGCAGGGCATCAGAGGAATAGAGAGAAGGGGGTCACAGTACGGGCCCCCCAAGCTGGCGGAGGCACAGAGTCCTCAAAAACATTAAGAAAGTAAGGATAAAAACAACAAAGCCAGCGGCAGCCAGCCACTTAATGCCTTTAAAACTAAGTTGTAACTAAGTTCTGAAAGCTTCCCCAGTGAAATTGCTGTTTATGAACGTGGGACCCAATTTCTTCCTTCTCCTCTTCTCTCCCTGATCTAAGTCAAATCGCTGATGGCTAAACATGAGAGATATGCCTTCAAGTGGGAAAAGGGACAATGGGAAAAGGCCACTAGACATGTGATGTCCGGGCCGAATAATCGTGCTTGGTAAAAAATGGGTCCTTTGCATATAGTCAGGCCTCCAAAAAGCTTCCTTTATAGAGAAAAATCCTTCCTATAATATTAAAATATCATACCTTGTATCAGAGGAGGCTACAAAACATACAACCTTCAAATTCTCAAGTAGATGTAGGTACTGTGCAGTAGCAAAATCAAGTAGGAAAGAAATGTTAACGTCCAGTTTCAGATTCCAGAAATAAATAATCCTATTTACACATTCACGGAGAACACTACTCACCTAGTTTCCCACAGGGTGCTTGTTAAATTTACATAGACGTGGATTCATGCATGCTGTGGACTCAAGCTGTCTAGTTATAAATCATATTGATTGAGCACCTCCTATATTGTGCTAAGATTCGTAGGTAGATTATCTCAGGGACGCTTGGGTAAGATCCCAGGCTGCATACCACAGCTGCTTTCACTTTTTAAAACAGTGAGGTTCCGAGAAGTAAAGCAACTTGTCCAGCATTAAGAGCAAGGATGTGAATCCAAATCTTGTTGCCACTGCGCTTCTCCGAGGCCTGTCACTCAGACCAGGCGGCTGGTGCCCTGGAGAACCCACCACCGGTCCTGCCAAGACGGCACGGGGCTGAGCACGGCCTGGACTCACCCCTGGGAACCACCTCAGCACGCCCCCTTCTCACCGGAGACCTGAGAGCTTCTGCCAGGATGTCAGGCCACCCCCCGTCCAAAGGGGAGGGGACAGGAAACCAAGTTTTATATACTTAACAGAAGTCTGCTGTTTCCTCTTTCTCGGAGGCTTACTCATCATATTTTATAATGCAGGCCAAGTGGTGACTTTTAATTACTCATTGACACATATTTAATTGTATAAACTCCAGTAATGACACTATTTTAAAATGATCTTCAATTCAGACTCCTGTTGGGTTAGCCCCATGCATCTTCAGGTCATCCTGTAAAGCCACCTTAGAAAGACAGACCCAGGCCCCACCTCCAACTCTCTGATTCAAATATACTGGGGCTGTGATCAACACAGGTGGTAATGAACCCACCTGCCAAAGCAGGAGATCTTAGAGACATAGGTTCGATCCCTGGGTCAGAAAGATCCCCTGGAGGAGGGCATGGCAACCCCCACCACGTTCTTGCCTGGAGAAGACCAGGGACAGAGGAGCCTGGCGGGCTGAGGTCTGTGGGGTCACAGAGTCAGACACGACTGAGCGACTTGGCAGGCAAGCACGCACAGGTGAGTAGTCAGATGTGCAGCCAGGATTGAAAGCTCCTGTTTTAAGCTGATGAGCAGGGATTTAGCAGTTTGATTAAGATCATCTAGGGTTCACCAGAATCAGTTTTCCCCCTACATCTTGCTTACAGATTTGCTGGACAGTTCCTGAAGTCAGCTCCTTCCCCCAGCTCAGGGTCCTGGGCCGTGTCACTGGTTCTACAGACGGGGCTCGCCTGTGATGTACACGGAACAGAAACTTTCTCCTTGGGGTTACTCTTTCACAACACTATGCCTCAGATCTTTAACAACACAAACAACCATGGGACACCACCATGTCACCTCCGTGTCCAGGGAGGTGACGCGCCCCGCCCTTGCCAAGCAGGCTACTGCGTTCCCAGACAGCAGTGAGTCAAGAGGGACCGACTCGCCAGCTGCGCTCCACCTTCACCAACTCCACCCTCTCCTGGGGAAGCTGTCCCTTCCCGGCAGACCTCCCTGAGGCTCAGCCGTCTCCTTCTTTCCCTGGGCAGCAAGGCCCCAGCCGCTTGACCGGCTTCCCTGGCCCTGCCGGGGGAGGAGCGGCCACGTGCCTGGAGCCTGCCTCTCCTCCCCTTGGCTCCGAATCCTCCCCTTTGACGGCAGCTTCAGCTAAACTACTGAGACAATCATAGGATATGAGTTAACGAGTCAACACTGGGAGTAGAATCTACAAGAATGGAAAACCATAAAGGAAAAAAAAATTCAAAAGTAACAATTTTTGAAATTTAACAGTAAACATAATTAACTATGGTCTTTTAAGACAAACATGTATGTAATTCCTACAAAGAGCCAGACCTGACTGAGCCACCCCACTCTCACTTTTCAGTTCCCACGCAGCCTTCCCACGTGCTGCAGCCTGGAAGCTCCCCGTGTCTGTCTGTATCTGAGCAAGTGGCTGGCCACGCCCACGGCACACAAGGGCACCGCCTTCGCCAGGAGTGGGGGTGCACTCAGTGCTGGCCGTCTCCCTCATCCTTCACTGGGAGCTTCGCCACCCGTTTTTCCTGCCCCACATTTAAAACGCGCTTTACTCCCCAACCAGACTTCTACTCCTGGACCCCACTTGAGACTGGACTATGACAACCAGTTAAGGCCCGAGGAAGTGAGCTGAAGGCTCGTCCTTACCCCTTGGAAGCAGCGTCCCCAAGTTCTGCTGCAGGTGGCAGGTAATTCATGACATGCCAAGACTGAAACATACAGATTATTCCAATCCTTGTTTTTAATAAAAACGTCATATCCTCAAGGTGTGAAGTCGTTAAGTTGTGCCTCTTTGCAACCCCACAGACTGTAGCATGCCAGGCTTCCCTGTCCTTCACTATCTCCCCGAGTTTGCTCAAACTCATGTTCATTGAGTCGGTGATGCCATCCGACCATCTCATCCTGTCATGTAAAGAACAAAACCCCTGTGTTTTCAGGCAATGAAGCGGATACTGAAACCTGTGGGGTTCTACCTAGTTCTTTGGTACGTATTTAAATCGCTGTTTTAGTTGGAGAAAAACTTTTTTCTCTTTGAAGATTTCAGGTAATAAACTGGAAAATCATTGATGACAAACACCTCCGGCCCCTTCTGTGTTGAGGTGAATGTTATCCCTACAGGTGATGATGGAAGAACACCTGGGCCCTTCCATCATGTTTTCCTGTGAAAGGGTGAAACTGGGAATCTTGACTGTACATGACGCCCGAAAGAAGACAGACGCACCAACTGATTGGCCACTTACCGTCTGAGCGCATCTTCTACAAAGTATGACGGGTGCTTTACGCACAGGGGCAGGCAGACATGACTAGTAGAGGGTGACAGCCCCGGTGATACCCACATGACGGTTCTCAGGGGACGCACAGGCCGATGTCACGAGGGGTGATGAAGAATGGAACAGGCTGTCTTCCTAGGGCTTTCTTGTTCTTTGTACTAGAAGCCACCTGAGGTATGTTTTTACCCGAGGAAACAAGTCTAGGGGAGGAGATCTGCGGTTAAGAAGATGCGATCATCTACTCTGCTCCTCCCCGACACCAAGGGTGTCCCAACGTGCAGACATCCCAAGCAGGAGTCTGAGAACCCGAATACAGTCTCAGTACGCCAAAGTCGGTTATCCTCCCAACCCTAATCTTAAAAAAAAGTTCACTTTTCTTTTTCAATACATGGCAAGAAGACCAAGTTCTCTATCTGAAATGAATCATTTGACCTATTAGCTTTGGCCACAGGACAAAAATGGACATAAAAATGAGAAATGTGGGGTGGGAGGTTCAAGAAGGAGGGGACGTGTGTACACTTACGGCTGATGGATGCTGACGTATGGCGTAAACCAACACAGCGCTGTAAGGCAATTACCCGTCACTTACAGGCACACTGTAAAAGGAGTACTGAACTCACACTCTTTTTCTCGGCTGAGCAGGGCAGCACGTGGGATCCTAATCAGGGCCCGAATGCAGGCATCGGGGCGTCGAGTCTTAACCACTGGACCACACGGGAAGTCCCTAACTCGTGTTCTGAGAGCTAGCAACGGGATGCCAAGAGAAAACTGGGGGACCGACAGGAAATGTAGCATTTGCTCTGTCTGCATTGTATTTCCTTATTATAACTTACTGTAATTGAGTTTAACAACATAGGAGCTGAAAAGAGGGTGACGCGGCAAATGCAGTGGTCGTCTTGCTGGCCTTAAAGGATTACTGCAGCCTAAATGAATGTCACTTGTACTTTTTTTTTTTTTGTAGCTCTAGTATTCATAAAATAAGCCTAGGTTTTTTGGAGTCTGACATAAAATGTACCACTTACGTAAGTAAATGATCATCACCCTAAGAAAAACACTAAAGGAAGGTTTCCTTTCACACATGTGGTAGGTGCAACTTTAAGTAGTCAATATGAACTTAATGAAATCACATTCAACTTTTACAGTTAAGTTTTCTGCCTTCTGAAAGCTACCTTACTTTATACTCACATAGGCTAGTTTATAAAGAGAGATGTTTGGTGAGAATTAACTCACTGTGGCAGGAATCTTAAGATTCTGTATACGAAAGCCCCTGACAGACGTCCACCAAGGATCTGGGGAAAGAGGAAGGGTATGATTTGTAGTTCCTCGTGTTTCCATGCAGGTCAAAGCCTAGAGAAAACCACCTAACTCCTACACCATCCATAACATGATAAACTACTAGCATTTTCAATCAGACAGAACCTGTGAATACAGTAAAGAGTCAATCTTAAAAAATCAAAATGGTCTGTTAAACCACCAATTTTTACTTTTTTTTCAAGATTCCGAAGCCTAGGTTGATGTAACTATAATTTTCCTTTCTACACATTTGACTTCAAACTTCTAGTTGGTATACCTACCAGACCATTACCTGGACCAGGTTTAATTGCATAGGAAGATTTTTTTTTAACTATGTTTACATTTTTCTTAAATTAATCTTAAAAAAAGCATAGTAAAGAGTCTGAGGACAAATTATTCAACTGTTTATCATACATAAGACCGCATGACTATAATACAAAGGGGGGTTCTTTTTCATTTAACGTTACAATATACACAGCAAGTCCGGACCAGATCTTACAATCTGCACACAGGTATTTACCCTTTTCCATGCTGTTTATGTTTACAATGCACAGAAGCCCTGTAACCAAACCGTGTAGGAAAGCACACAAAACTGGACTGCAACATAACACAGTATGCAGGAGCGCCGGCCCTGACGGCTGCCTTTATGCAAACAGCGGTTTAAAACTGCTTTTTTTTTTTTTGGTGCTTGCTCAGATGTGGCAACCAGCACAGAAAAAAAATGACCTGACCCACGTACATCTTCACCTCATATTCCTAAACAGCAGTAACTACTGAATTCCTTTTGATAGTGCTAGACTCAAGATGACATCCTTTTATTCACTGTAAACCTTCATGAACTACCAAGTTCAAAAATCATCCACAGGCTTGACATTTAATTACAAAATAAATATGGATTTCCTGATTAACAACAAAAAAAATTTTTTGTGGTTTTATAAAAACGGATATTCCCAAGTTCCCATTCATATTCACATAGTTTTAAACCTTTTTGTCTTTTGTCACTGTTTTACATATAAAAACCTGCTTTTGTTCAGAAAAAAATTGACCTAGTCAGCCACATGGAATTGACCAATAAAAAGTAACGTGGTGTTTCTGCTGAGTTGTTTTGAACAGGGTTATCGGCAGAGGTAGATTACTGCTTCTTTTCTAGGCTTCTTTGATCCTGGACAGGTAAATTTCTTATCTTCATTCTCCCAATTCAACCGCTCAAAAGTATAACACCGTAAAATTGGTCAATTTAAAATGGGAACACAAATTTAGCAACTGCCAGACTGTGTTACGTTAAGGCAGCATAATCTCAAAACTAGGCACCTGTTAGAACACCAGCCTGCTCGTCTCCGGTCACGCGTGCGAGCTCTGCGCTACTCTGCTCGCGTTTTGGACCTGTTGGTGCAATCGAGGTCTTGCTTTCAAGTTTACAAGTAGGTTAATCAGGAATACAAGAATCAACTGCTGGTTCCATAGCTTCTGGATCCAGTGTCCCTTTACCTTCAGAAGCCTGAACACATTGAGGATGTAACAGCTGTTGTAATCTTGAGTTAGGTGTCAATCTATCATGTTCAGTACACAGATTGCTGTAAATGTATTGGCTATGGATTCAGCAACAGTTCCAGTTTTGTTTAAGCAATAGTACAGCCATAATTTTCAACTGACATTTAAAAATGGTCTAGTTACACCTTGTGTCAAAGTGCAGAACTGCTACATTATTGGTTACAGACATCTATGTGCTATAAAAACAGCTTTGGTACAATAAATTATCAAAAAAGAAAATAAATTTTTGTAAAATTCACAGCATAATTGTGAGGCAAAAAAGCAGTCACATAAAATTCTGCATTTTTTTTTTTTAAAAATGTTCAGGATGAACAGAAGACATCTTTGTGCAGAAGAAATGGTGGAGATACCACGTGCCGAGAAAAAGCAAAAGAAAAAGTAAAAAGCAGGAAGGGACACAGCTGTAGCTATTTCCATCAAAGCAAACCACTACTTCTGTGACCTTCAACCAATAAGGAAGTCAACTTTATGACACACGCAAAGTGACCTTGCAATACCTTACAATTAGTGGGTCACCAAAGTCTGTTTTAAAAGAAAGGCCTCTTGAATTACCCATTCTCTGTGTTTTCAGCGTTAAGGACTGTCTGCAAAAGCATGTCCAAAAGTGATTGCATCTGAAATGGTAGGCTCTTCTAGTTTGAGTCCAAATCCATAAGGCCAAAGGTTTTCCCGAAGACCACCACTCAGCCCTCCCCGGGACTGGCCACGACTGACCCGCTGATTGCTTCTCAGTGCACCTTGGATGGGAGACCAGTCACGTTCCGTCCCTCTCTCTCTGTGGCCTCGGCAACGGGAGACCCACAGGATCCCAGGGCAGTGCTGCTTTGCTCCTCAGGAGGTTCAGACAGGAGGGCGCTGATCCCGCCACTCAGCATGCGTCCTGTGCCTTCCACACGCCAATACAACCGTCCCTTCCATACAGCTGAAGGTGATGACTGTGTGAGCTGGAGGTCCCTCTTCTTACAGTACTGCGTTTCCGTGCCCAAGTGTGTTTAGAGGACTTAAAAACCCCAATTTCCCACCCCCCACCCCAAACAGAACAAAAACAAAACAAAAACGGGAGGCGGGGGGGAAAAAAAGGAAAAACAAAAAGGGGGAGAAAAACACCCTCAAGGGGCCCTGTATGCAAATGATGTGCAGTGCCTTTTTATTTTAAAATTAGTTGGCAAATGAGCAAGACCAACATCTGAACAATAACTTTTGTGGAATAGAAAGACAAAAACCCCACTAAGTGACCGGGATGTGGCAAGTTAAAATGGGGGCGGCAAAAAGAGGACGCCTCTGAGCTATCCGAGAAGATGGGTTTGGACATGGCTCTTTTAAAAACTTCATTGTCCCTTTGCAATCTTTTCAAGTTAAAAAAAAAAAAAAGTCAGCTTTGCCCTCCTGTAGCGGTTCAGTGTGTTAATCTCCTTCTGATTCAAGCAGCTTTGCACTTTGTTTTTTTTGGAAAAAAACACCACTTCTATAAAAACACACAAGAAACAAACTCAAGTCTCAATGTAGTCACGAGCTAGCTACAGGACTCTGCTGCACACACACTCCTGTCATGGGGGACTCTTCCCTGTCAGCCCCCTGCCGCATTGTCAGGTGCCCTTCAGTCATGTAATGTGCAGGACCTGTATTAGCAGAAAACTGGTATGTTGGATGTCCAGCTATGCCAGTCTCTTGGCGGGGATTGGAGTAGACGGTTAAATTAACGTCCATAGCTCCATTCTGTCCAAAGTCCAAGGTATTAGCAGCCACTGGGCGATTCTGGTAGGCCTGATTGCCTTGATTACCAGTAGAGGAGGAAGATGTAGAGGAAGAAGTCGTTGAGGAAGACAGGGATGTCATGGAGTGGTGACTGTGGCCAACCTCCATAGAATCCTGGGTGGAGGAGCTGTTTGTTGGAGAGCTGTAGACCCTCGGCCTGGCCCGGCTGCCCAAGGCCTGCTGTCCGTGGTGGTGATGGTGGTGGTGGTGGTGGTGGTGGTGGTGGGAGCTGTTTCCGTGGTGATGATGCAGCGCGTTCTGCTGAGGGGCCACATGGAAGGCGGTCTCTTGAACCGGATGCGTTTCAACAGTGACTTGAGTAGGAGCTTCAGTGCCTGACCAACCAAGGGGAGCAGGAAACTGCTGACGCACCTGCAAGAGCAGATTGTAAAAAGATTTATTCAGAGGACCGCTTCTAAGCATTAATCTTCAATTAAAAGCTACATTAGCGTTCACATTAGAGAGAGGGTTTTGAAACGTTAATGTTCTAGACAGTTCTATAACACAAACTTGCAAATATGTTTCAAGAGTGAAAACTATTTAATAATGAAAGCTGCAACTTGTAGCAAGTTATATCCATAAACAGGCTCATATATTTTATTGGCCACTTTCCTTCCTTGGGAGCACTGTTTATGCCAGGGGTCAGCAAACTTCTTCTGGAAAAGGCCAGAGAGTAAAACTGGTTATTTCTGATCAGTCCAAAAGACTGATCTTCTTTACCCTAGAGCCCCTCCTCTCCATCTTTCCTGTTTTAACTGAACCACTACTATGCATTTAGCTGCCTAACCATTCCTCCACTCAAACAAGCAGCGAGTACTACTAAAGCCACCTCCAAAATAAGAACTCACATCTGGCATCTCTTCTTCATTACTCTATCTGAGGTCATTACCATCTCTTGCCTAGACTAACACAACAGCCTCCTAAATCAACTCCCATCTTCCACCCTTGCTTTTTACCAAACCACTCTCCAAATCCTGAGAATAATCTTTTTAAAACAGATATCCAAATTAAGCATGAAAGAGAAATAAAAAGCATCCAAATTGAAAATAAAGAAATAAAATGGCTGCTACTTACACATGATGCAACATTATATATGGAAAACCCTAAAGACTCCATTAGAAAACTTATGGAAATAATAAATTACAGGATACAAAATCAATACACAAAAAACTATTGCATTTCTATATACTAATAAGAAAATATCAGAAAAAGAAAACAATCCCATTTACAAATGCATAAAAAAGAACAAAATAAGCAAGACATAAATTTAACCAAGGAGGTGAAAGGGCTTTATATGGAAAACAAGACAGTAGCGAGAGAAACGGAAGACCCAAGTCAGTGGGAAGACTGTCCACACTCACTGACTCTAAGAGTGAAGAGTCAAAGCTGTTAAAATGTCCGAACTACTGAAAGCAATCTACAGATTCAATGCAATCCCTATCAAAATTCCAATGACATGTTTTCAAAAAAAAATAGAACAAAATTTTAAAATTTGTAACCCACAAAAAATATCCAAGTAGTCGAAGCAACCCTGAGAAAGAAAAAGCTGGAAGCATTACGCTCCTTGATACCAAACTAAACTACAAAGCTACAGTAACTAAAAACGGGATGGTACTGGCATAAAAACAAGCACACAGGTCAATGGAACAGAAGAGAGAGCCCAGAAATAAACCTATGTGTATACAGTTGGTTAATTTATGAGAAAGAACCAAAAATATATAATGGAGAAAGGCTATTTTCTTCAGTAAAGGGTATCGTGGGACTTCCCTGGTGGTCCAGGGGTTAAGAATTCACCCGCCAACGCCGGAACACAGGTCTGATCCCCGGACCAGGAAGATCCCCGAGGCCACAGAGAAGCTAAGACTGGGCGCCACAAACACTGCAGCCCGCACTCTGCACTGAGAGGCTGCCGCAGGGGAGCGCACACAGCGCAGGGAAGAGCGGCCCCTGCTCGGGGAGACAGACAGAGCCTGTGTACAACAGTAAAGACCCAGCACAGAGGAGAAATCAGTTCCTTAATTTAAATGATATCATGAAAACTAGACAATCAGATAACAAAAGAATGAAAGTCAACCACCATTTTACACCAAACCCCCAAATGAACTCAAAATGGATTAAAGACTTGAAGCCACAGAACTCCTAGAAGGAAACACAGATGGTCTGACACAAGTCCTGGTGAAGATTTTTTGAATCTGACACCAAAGCAAAAGCAACAAAAGCAAAAATAGACAAATGAGACTACATTATACTAAAAAGCTACTGTACAATAGAGGAAACCATCAACAAAACGAAAAGGCAACCTACTGAATGGGAGAAAACATTTGTCAATCATGTATCTGATTAAGAGGCTAATATTCCAAACATAAAAAGAACTGATAAAACTCAATAGCAAAAACCCAAATAATCCGACTTAAAAATGGGCAGGAGATCTGACTACACGTTTCCAAAGAAGACACAAAGATGGCCATCGTGCACAAGAAAAGCAACTCAACATCGTTGGTCACTAGAGAAATGCAAACCCAAACCACAATGAGACATCACTCTCAAAAAGACAATGAATGACAACTGCTGGTGAGAATGTAGAAAAAAGGAAACCCTCACACACTGATGATGGGAATATACATTAGTATAACCATTATATGGAAAATAGTATGGAGGAGGTTCTTAAAAACAGAACTACCACATGATCTTAAGATTACACAGTGCAAGTGAGAAATAGATATATGGGCTTAGATCTGATAGAGTGCCTGATGAACTATGGACGGAGGTGCGTGACACTGTACAGGAGACAGGGATCAAGACCATCTCCAAGAAAAAGAAATGCAAAAAACCAAAATGGCTGTCTTACAAATAGCTGTGAAAAGAAGAGAAGCGAAAAGCAAAGGAGAAAAGGAAAGATATACCCATTTGTTGAATGCAGAGTTCCAAAGAACAGCAAGGAGAAATAGAAAGGCTTCCTCAGTGATCAGTGGAAAGATACAGAGGAAAACAATATAATGTGAAAGACTAGAGATCTCCTCAAGAAAACTAGAGATACCAAGGGAACATTTCATGCAAAGATGGGCTCAATGAAGGACAGAAATGGTATGGACCTAACAGAAGCAGAAGATACTAAGAAGAGGTGGCAAGAATACACAGAAGAACTATACAAAAAAGATCTTCACGACCTAGATAATCACGATGGAGTGATCACTCACCTAGAGCCAGACATCCTGGAATGTGAAGTCAAGTGGGCCTTAGGAAGCATCACCACGGACAAAACTAGTGAAGGTGATGGAATTCCAGTTGAGCTATTTCAAATTCTAAAAAATGATGCTGTGAAAGTGCTGCACTCAATATGCCAGCAAATTTGGAAAACTCAGCAGTGGCCACAGGACTGGAAATGGTCAGTTTTCATTCCAATCCCAAAGAAAGGAAGTGCCAAACAATGCGCAAACTACTGCACAACTGTACTCATCTCACACGCTAGTAATGCTCAAAATTCTCCAAGCCAGACTTCAACAGTACATGAACCATGAATTTCCAGATGTTCAAGCTGGTTTTAGAAAAGGCAGAGGAACCAGAGATCAAACTACCAACATCTGCTGGGTTATGGAAAAAGCAATAGAGTTTGGAAAAACATCTATTTCTGCTTTGACTGACTATGCCAAAGCCTTTGACTGTGTGGATCGCAATAAACTGTGGAAAATTCTGAAAGAGATAGGCATACCAGACCACCTGACCTGCCTCTTGAGAAACCTGTATGCAGGTCAGGAAGCAACAGTTAGAACTGGGCATGGAACAACAGACTGGTTCCAAATAAGAAAAGGAGTACGTCAAGGATGTATGTTGTCACCCTGTTTATTTAGCTTATATGCAGAGTACATCATGAGAAATGCTGGGCTGGATGAAGCACAAGCTGGAGTCAAGACTGCCAGGAGAAATATCAATAACCTCAGATATGCAGATGACACCACCCTCATGGCAGAAAGTGAAGAAGAACTAAAAAGCCTTTTGATGAAAGTGAAACAGGAGAATGAAAAAGTTGGCTTAAAAGCTCAACATTCAGAAAACTAAGATCATGGTATCAAGTTCTATCACTTCATGGCAAATAGATGGGAAACAGGGGAAACAGTGACAGACTTTATTGTTTGGGGCTCCAAAATCACTGCAGATGGTGACTGCAGCCATGAAATTAAAAGATGCTTACTCCTTGGAAGAAAAGTTATGACCAGCCAAGACAGCATATTAAAAAGCAGAGACATTACATTGCCAACAAAGGTCTGTCTAGTCAAGCCTATGGTTTTTCCAGTGGTCATGAAAGGATGTGAGAGTTGGGACTACAAAAAACTGAGTGCCAAAGAATTGATGCTTTTGAACTGTGGTGTTAGAGAAGACTCTTGAGAGTCGCTTGGACTGCAAGGAGATCCAACCAGTCCATCCTAAAGGAGGTCAGTCCTGAGTGTTTATCGGAAGGACTGATGTTGAAGCTGAAGCTCCAATACCTTGGCCACCTGATGCAAAGAACTTTTTCTCATTAGAAAAGACCCTGATGCTGGGAAAGATTGAAGGCGGAAGGAGAAGGGGACGGGAGAGGATGAGATGGTTGGATGGCATCACTGACTCAATGGACATGAATTTGAGTAAACTCTAGGAGTTGGTGATGGACTGGGAAGCCTGTTGTGTTGCAGTCCATGGGGTTGCAAAGAATCAGACACAACTGAGCAACTGAACTGAACTGAACCACATGATCCAATTCCGCTTCTGGGTATTTATGTGAAGAAAACAAAAACACTATCTTGGAAAGATATATGTGCCCCACTCCCCACCATGTTCACTGTAGTATTATTCTAACAGCCAAAATAAGAAAACAGCCCAAGCACCCACTGATGGATGAATGGTACACAACCTGCACAGTCTGGTCAGTGCTCGTCTCTCCAGCCTTCTCCTCTAGTCTGCCTTTCTCCTGCTGCCTGCACTCCTACCACACAGCACATTCCTTCTGTTCCTCGATCTGGTCAGCATCTGTCACATGCCTCAGAGTGTCTGCATATACTGTTCCCTTCTGCCTAGAATGCTCTGATTTCTAATTTCTGCTTGGATGCTTCTTTCTCATTGTTTCAGTTCCAGAGTCTTCTCTCACCACTCTGGCTAATGCTGCCCTAACTTCTGGGCCAGAGACTCCCAGTTGTCCTCAAAAAACTTCTTCTTCCTCCTGGGCACGTGGCTCCAACTACACTCACTTCCAGTCTCCGCTGTACTAAGACACAGCCGTGCGACTGTTTTGGTCAATGGCAAGTTCCTATAGGACAACCAGATCTGGTCCACAAAATACTTCCCAAGTCCTTCTGCGGGATGCAGCAGACAACTAGGCCCTGGGGATGGGGCAGTCACAAGATGTTAGGAACCCAGGACATGGGAGAGCCGTGCTGCTAACCGGCATGCCCACTCTGGACATTACATAAAAGAGAAACTTCACATTCTTCAAGCTACCATATTTTGGGGGCTCTATCTGTTATCAGTTGGGCCTGCTTAGTACATACACCCCACCCAAACAAACAACTATTCTCTATTATACTGTCTTATTTTCTAGTAGTTGCAATTTATATTCACTTGATTCATTTATATGCTGAGTCACTGCAAGCTCTAGGAAGGCAAAGCCTGTTTCTTAATCACCAGTGGCTAGCACAGATCGTTGGAGAAGGCAATGGCACCCTACTCCAGTACTCTTGCCTGAAAAATCCCATGGGCGGAGGAGCCTGGTGGGCTGCAGTCCATGGGGTCGCTAAGAGTCAGACACAACTGAGCCACTTCACTTTCACTTTTCACTTTCAAGCATTGGAGAAGGAAATGGCAACTCACTCCAATGTTCTTGCCTGGAGAATCCCAGGGACGGGGGAGCCTGGTGGGCTGCCGTCTATGGGGTCGCACAGTCGGACACGACTGAAGCAACTTAGCAGCAGCAGCACAGATCATTCAGTATTTACTTAATGAAAGTGGTCCCAAGAAATACTATTGAAAATAAACCAGAAGAAAAACAGGCAGAAAATTCTCAGAGAATACTAATGGTTCCTAAACTGTGACACTACTAAAATCCATGCATGAGAAGAAATAAACAGAATGTAGCTATACTCTGTCTGATGCTGCGTTTTTCATTTCAGACTGTATCCAAAGGTGATCCCAGCTTCTTAAAACTCAGTTAACTGGCAAGCTAAATTGGTAAAATTACATGGAGAACCATTTGGCAACAGTCATCAAAGTGACAAGCCACATTACTCTCTGACCCAGCAATTCCACATCCAAGAATTTATATCACAGACGCACTGTGTGTGTGTGTGTGGATTATTTATATATGGGGTTATTCATTATAGCATTATTTTGAGTAGTAAATAAGATTGAAAGTAAACTAAATGTCCACTAACAGGGAACTACTGCAATGACTTGTGGACTATCTAACAAAAGAATACTGTGTGGCTATTTAAAACAAAACAAACAGAATGAACAAGTTCTCTATGATACAGCATGAGTTCCATAACATTATCTATTAAAAAAACATATTATAACATGTTAAAGTAAAAAGATGTGAAGCAGTGTGCATGGTATGCTACCTACCACTTGTGTACAAAGGTTAGGTGAAGAATATATATTTGTATTTGCTTGTGAATGTATAAAATATCTCAGAAAGGCTACATAAAACTAATAACATTAATATAGAAATTAGGTGGCTAGAGGACACAGAAGGGGAGACTTCTCATTGAATCCCTGTTTATGTTAACCAATTTTTAAACCATGTGAATGTATCAACTATTTAAAAATTAAATAAAAATGGTTTGAAGCAAATAAGCACAATATTGATTGACTTCTTTAAATATGGGTAGGATGAACACAAATGTCTCATGTTATCCTGGTATAGTTTACGTATTTGCAGTATTAATATAATTGGAAGAATAAAGGGAGGAAAGAAGGTCACTCTGAAGATTAGGGAAAGCCTCTGGTAGTGATATTTAAGATCAGAAGGATATACAGAAGTCACCACAGCTTAGAGGGAGGAAAAGCATATTCCAGGCTGAGCACAGTCCTCGTGAGAACTGTGATGGAGAACGTAAGGTCCAGAAAATGAAAAAAATTCCAGGAAGACCAGAGTGAATGGAGAGGAAGAATGCCTGGGTAGGGGCCAGATCACAGAAACCACTGAAAAAACCACACTGTGCTCAGTCGCGTCTGAATCTGCAACCCCATGGACGGTAGCCCATGAGGCCCCTCTCTCTGTGGGATTCTCCAGACAAGAACACTGGAGGGGTTGCCGTGCCCTCCTCCAGGGCATCTTCCTGACCCAGGGATCAAACCCACGTCTCTTATGTCTCCTGCATCCGTGGGATTCTCCAGACAAGAACACTGGAGGGGTTGCCGTGCCCTCCTCCAGGGCATCTTCCTGACCCAGGGATCAAACCCACGTCTCTTATGTCTCCTGCACTGGCAGGCAGTTCTTTACCACTCGCGCCACCTGGGAAGCCCTCTCAATTTTTTTTAAGTATAAGAGAAAGCCAAAAACTGGTTGAAAGCAGGGGCTGGACCCGGATGAGACTGTTTTAACTGAACGTTTATTTACTTGGCTGACGAAAGAGAGCAGAGGTGAACTGGTGGATGAAACAGATGCTGGAAGACCAGTGAAAAATAATCTTTATAGGAAGATAAGCTAGAGATGCCTGTAGCAAGGAGTGGGGGGAGTGAAGTGGAGAGAACAGAAACACATGTAGGATATTCCGAATCCACACTATTTATCATTTGATTCCATGTCTGGGGGTGAGGGAGAGACTCAAGGATTAACTCCCAGACGTGTAGGACCTAAGCAAATGGGTAAATTCAGGGCCATTCTGTACAAAGAACAGATAAAAGCAGATGCGCCATGGCAGAAGAGGATGTGATGACAGGGATCTGTAGGCTGTGCTGTGCAGACCTCCAGCGCGGCACTGACAGGAGGTGACCAGGGGCTCAGGAGTGAGGCCCAGGTCAGAATCAGGACGTGGAGTGACTGACAGCAAGACGGAAGCTGTGGGCACTGGTAGGCACACATGAGGTCACCCGAGGGCTGTCAGGTGGGAGAGAGGGCACGGAACGTCCACTTTTACCAGCAGGGGGAGAAGAGAAACCAGAAAGGAGGTGACGACGGAAGGGGGCAGGCCGGGCGAAGGGCCTCACTGTGCGCGTGCCCAGGGCAGGTGGAAACCAGCGCCGTGTCACTGCAAGTGAGGACTGGACGGAAAAGTGACCGAGAGCCCGCCCGGCTGCTCAGAACTGACGCCGGTGCCACGACAGGACAGGTGCTCACGCTAGGAGCAGGCTGCCTGGAGCAGCAGAAGGGCTCTCAAAGGGCGAGGAAACAGAGCTCATGGAGAGCAGAACG